>NC_069506.1:91150927-91480824 GCF_027579735.1 Bombina bombina | reverse complement strand
TCTTTTTCCAAGCAGGAACAATCCAAGTCTTCTTGGAAACCCAATCAGTCTTGGAACAAGAGGAAACAATCAAAGAAACCCACAGCATGAAGGGTTTGCCCAATCCAGGATCGGATCAGATGTGGGGCAGACTTTCTCAGTTCTCTCAAGGCTTGATACAAGATGTCCCAGATCCCTGGACTGTGGACATAGTATCCCAGGGTTATAAACTGGAATTCAAGACTTTTCCTCCCAAAGGCAGAATCCTTCTCACAAGATTATCTGCAGACCAGATAAAGAGAGAGGCTTTCTTAAAATGTATACAACATTTTTCCTCCCTAGGAGTGATAGTTCCAGTTTCAGTGCAGGAACAGGGTCTCTGGTTCTACTCCAACCTATTTGTGGTTCCCAAAAAAGAGGGAACTTTCCGTCCCATTCTAGACTTGAAGTGTCTAAACAAGTTTCTCAAAGTTCCATCCTTCAAGATGGAGACTATACGCTCCATTCTTGCTTTAGTACAAGAGGGTCAGTTCATGACAACCATAGACCTAAAGGATGCGTATCTTCATGTTCCTATTTACAGGGACCATCACAGATTCCTGAGATTTGCCTTTCTGGACAAACATTTCCAGTTCGTGGCCCTTCCATTTGCTCTAGCCACGGCTCCCAGAATTTTTTCAAAGGTTCTGGAGGCTCTTTTGGCATTGATCTGTTCTTGTGGAATTGCTGTGGCACCCTACCTGGACGACATATTGGTTTAGGCGCCATCTTTTCAACAAGGAAAATCTCACACAGAGATATTGTTGTCTTTTCTTCGTTTCCACGGATGGAATGTGAATATGGAAAAAAAAGAGTAGTGTTCTTAGGGACCATAATAGATTCTCTATTGATGAATATTTTTCTGACAAAGGTCAAGAAACGCAAAATAATTTCCTCTTGCCTCTCTCTTCATGCTACTGCTCATCCTTCAGTGGCTCATGTATAGAGGTAATCGGTCTGATGGTGGCTTCCATGGACAGCATTCTTTTGCTCGATTCCATTTGAGAGCTCTCCCATTGTGCATGCTCAGACAATGGAATGATGACAATGCAGATCTATCTCAGAGAATAGAGTTAGATCAGTCGTCAAGGGATTCTCTCCCATGGTGGATTTCTCAGGAACATCTGTCTCAGGGCACATGCTTTCAGAGACCTTGCTGGGTGACCATGACCATGGATGCCAGCCTGCTGGGCTGGGGAGCAGTCTGGAACTCATTAAAAGCTCAGGGCCTTTGGACTCGGGAGGAGTCTGCTCTTCCCATCAACATCTTGGAGTTGAGGGCAATTTACAATGCTCTATTGGCTTGGCTTCAGTTGTCCTCAGTCCAGTTTATCAGGTTCCAGTAAGACAACATAACCTCTGTGGCTTGCATCAATTACCAGGGAGGAACTCGGAGTTCCTTAGCCATGAAGGAGGTTACTCAAATTCTTCAGTGGGCAGAGACCCACAATTGCTCTCTATCTACCATCCACATTCCAAGAGTAGACAACTGGAAAGCGGATTTTCTGAGCAGACAGACTTTTCATCCTGGGGAGTGAGAACTCCATCCGGAGGTGTTTTCCAGCTTACTTCTCAAATGGGGGTTGCCGGAGTTAGATCTGATGGCTTCCCATCAGAACACCAAGCTTCCAAGGTACAGTTCAAGGTCAAGAGATCCGCAGGCCGTTCTGATAGATGCTCTGGCGGTTCCTTGGGTTTTCAGGTTTGCATACCTGTTTTTTCAGTTTGCTCTCCTTCCACGAGTCATTGCTCATATCAAACAGGAGAGGGCGTCAGTGATTCTAATAACCCCTGTGTGGCCTTGCAGGATCTGGTTTGCAGACCTAGTGGAGATGTCATCTCTCCCACCTTGGAGACTACCTCTGAGGAAGGATCTCCTGATTCAGGGTCCCTTCCTTCATCCAAATCTCGTTTCTCTGAAGCGGACTGCTTGGAGATTGAACGCTTAATTCTGTCTAAGCGTGGTTTTTCTGAGTCGGTCAATGAGACCATGGTTTAGGCTCTCAAGCCTGTTACTAGAAAGATTTACCATAAGATATGGCGTAAATATCTTTATTGGTGTGAATCCAAGGGCTACTCTTGGAGTAGAATTAGAATTCCTAGAATTTTATCTTTTCTTCAGGAAGGCCTGGAGAAGGGATTGTCAGTCAGTACCTTGAAGGGTCAGATTTCTGATTTATCAGTTTTACTGCATAAACGTTTGGTGGATGTGCTAGATGTGTAATCTTTTTGTCAGGCCTTGGTCAAGATCAGGCCTGTCTTTAAGTCTGTTTCTCCTCCTTGGAGCCTTAACCTTGTTCTTAAAGTTTTACAGCTGGCTCAGTTTGAGCCGTTGCATTCCATAGACATTAAGTTGTTATCTTGAAAGGTTTTGTTTCTTGTTGCTATATCTTCTGCTCGAAGTGTCTCAGAACTCCCAGCTCTGCAGTGTGATTCCCCTTATCTTATTTTTCATGCAGATAAGTGGTTCTTTGTACTAAGTTAGGTTTCCTTTCTAAGGTTGTTTCTAATAGTAATCAGGAAATTGTTTTTCCCTCTCTGTGTCCTAATCCTTCTTCTTCCAAAGAATGTTTGTTACACAATTTGGATGTTGTATGTACTCTTAAATTCTACTTACAGGCGTATAAGGATTTTCACAAGTTCTTTGCCCTCTTTGTCTTTTTCTCTGGGAAACGTAAAGATCAGAAAGCTACTACTACTACTCTTTCTTTTTGGTTACGAAGTATAATTCGTTTGGCTTATGAGACTGCTGGACAGCAGCCTCCTGAGAGAATTATGGCTCATTCCACAAGAGCTGTTTCCTCTTCTTGGGCTTCCAAAAATGAAGCTTCTGTGGAACAAATTTGCAAGGCTGCAACTTGGTCTTCTCTACATACTTTTTCCAAATTTTGCAAATTTGATACTTTTGCCTTGGCTGAGGCATCTTTTGGGAGAAAGGTTCTTCAAGCAGTGGTGCCTTCTGTTTAGGACTGTCTGTCTTGTCCCTCCCTATTTATCCTTGTCCTCTAGCTTGGTTATTGGTTCCCAACAGTAATTACTCAAGCCGTGGACTCACCATATCTTAGGAATGAAAAACAAAATTAATGCTTACCTGATAAATTTCTTTATTTCCTGATATGTTCCATGGCCCCACATTTATTTTAAGACAGTTGTTCTTTTGATTATAACCTCTGGAACCTTTACACCTTGTGTTACTCCTTTTTCTCCATTTCCCTTCGGTCAAATGACTGGGGGTTGTGGGTAAGGGAGGGATACTTAGCAGTTTAACTGTGGTGCTCTTTGCCTCCTCCTGCTGGCCAGAAGTGATATTCCCAACAGTAATTACTCAAGCCGTGGACTCACCATATCCGGTAAGAAAGAAATTTATCAGGTAAGCATAAATTTTGTTTTTTTCAAACCATTCTCTGTAAACCATAGAGATGGTTGTGTGTGAAAATCCCAGTATCAGCAGTTTTTTAAATACTCAGACCAGCCCATCTGGCATCAATAACCATCCCACGTTCAATGTCACTTAAATCCCCTTTCTTCCCCATTCTGATGCTCGGTTTGAACTTCAGCAAGTCGTCTTCACCTCGTTTAGATGCCTAAATGCATTTAGTTGCTGCCATGTGATTAGCTGATTAGCAATTTGTGTTACCAAGCAATTTAACAGGTGTACCTAATAAAGTGGCCGGTGAGTGTATATACATTACACAGTTTGATCTCATCCCTAAATAAGATGATTTGTTACTTTTTAACCCTTTGACTGCTAAGCCATTTCCCCCCTGGGTGCTAAGCTCTTTGTTGCAGTTCACGTTTAAACATGTTTAGAAGTAAAGTTTATGTGAATAAACTATACAAACTATATATTGTTTTCAGCAGACCCAGCAGATTCAAAATATACCATTAGTATGTGTCTATGTATCATCAGCTTTAAAAAATAGCACATAAAATGTTTTACTCCTAACTCAATAAATAATAGTATGTAATTTTATTTTTCTAAGCTCTATCATCAATACCTGTGTGGATAAATATTTGTAGTAGGTAACCTGTCTGAAATAATCAGAAATTAAGAAAATTTCACTGTTTTTCCCACTGTTTTATTGCAGGCATATGAATTTGATAAATGATCAAAAACAGCATCTTAGAATTTACTGTACTGTTTTCAGCAATTAAACAGGTCTAGCCATCTGAGAAATTAAAATGGGGCTCACAAAGTACATATTTGCAGAAAGTATACCACTTGGTGCATCAAATAAAGGGCTACAAGTATTTCTAGCATGAAATTGGGTGCGCAGCAATTAATGGAATAAGTTGTAGTGTTTAAAGGGACATTAAACCCAATTTTTTTCTTTCATGATTCAGATAGAGAATGCCATTTTAAACAACTTTCTAATTTACTTCTATTATCTAATTTGCTTCATTCTCTTAATATTCTTTCCTGAAAAGCATATCTAGATAGGCTCAGTAGCTTCTGATTGGTGGCTGCACACAGATGCCTCATGTGATTGGCTCACCAATGTGCATTGCTAGTTCTTTAACAAAGGATATCTAAAGATTGCAGCAAATTAGATAATAGAAGTAAATTGGAATGTTGTTTAAAATTGTATTCTCTATCTGAATCATGAAAGAAAAATTGGGGGTTTAGTGTCCCTTTAAAAAAAAAATTTCTAAGCAAAGAGCCATATTCCACTTATTATTACACTAGTTGGTAAGCCCGCCCAGAGGGCAGTCTATGTGTTGTTAATATAAAAAAAATTGAACTACAGAAAAAAGTAAACAAATTATCAAAAATAAAATAATTAAACCTAATCCCTATGAAAATTAAAAAGCTCCCCCCCAAAATAAAAACACCACCTAATCTAATGCTAAACTACCAATAGCCCTTAAAATGGCTTTTGTAGGGCATTGCCCTAAGTTAAACAGCACCTGTTGCTGTTACCAAAAATTCTAAGTCCCCCCTAACAGTAAAACCCACCACCTACCATACCCCCCAAAATAAATAAACCTAGCACTAAAAAACCTAAACTATCCATTACGCTGAAAAGGGCATTTGTATGGGCATTACCCTTAAAAGGGCATTCAGCTCTTTTGCTGCCCATCCCTAATCTAAAAAAATAAATAATATTTAAAAAAAAAAACTAAGTCTAACCCCCAAAAATTAAAAAATTAAACCTTAATTCAAATTAAGCTAAAATTACAGAAAATAAAAAAATATAATATTACAGAAAATAAAAAAACAAAATTACCAAAGTTTAAAAAATTAAACCTAATCCCTATGAAAATATAAAAGCCCTCCAAAATAAAAACATCCCCTAATCTAATGCTAAACTATAAAATAGCCCTTAAAAGGGCCTTTTGTAGGGCATTGCCCTAAGTTTAACAGCTCTTTTAAGAATTAAATATACTAAGACCCCCTAACAGTAAAACCCCCCACCCACCAAACCCCCTAAAATAAAAAAACTAACACTAAAAGACCTAAACTTTCCATTGCCCTGAAAAGGGCATTTGTATGGGCATTGCGCTTAAAGGGCATTCAGCTCTTTTGCTGCCCATCCCTAATCTAAACCCCCCCCAAAAAAAACTAACACTAAAGCCCCAAATAGATACTCACGGCTCCTAAAGTCTGGCGGAGACGCTCCTCTTCCATGCGGTGAAGTCTTCTTCCAAGCGGCCAACATCTTCTTCCAAGTGAGGACCTCTTCTTTCTTCATCCAGGACAGCAGAACTGAAGGCCGGCGACGGCAGAACTGAAGACCGACGACCGCAGAGCCATGGAGCGTGGAGGATCCTCTTCTTACGATCGCCGCAGTACACTGAATAGTGATTTCAAGGTATGCGATTAAATATGGCGTCCCTTGAATTCCTATTGGCTGATTTGATTCTTCAAATTCAAATCAGTCAATAGGATGAGAGCTACTGAAATTCTCTTGGCTGTTTAAATCAGCCAGTAGGATTTCAGTAGCTCTCATTCTATTGGCTAAAGGTGGATCCTTTCACCACCCTGCCATTTTTTCCGAATCCACCTAGATGCAGAATTCTTTTGGCTGCGCGCGCAGACAACATTCTGTTGGCTGCCTCGCACTGCCAACATTCCATTGAGGATGCGTGCACAACTGCCGACGGCGACGGGCATTACGAACGCAATTATATTATAGATTGTCTATTTTTGTGTTAGCAATACATGTAGCCCCTCGAATGATGCGTCAAGGGGTGCACTTTCCAAAAATGTGCACTTTATTTAATGTATCTTAGTTTTCCAGGTTTCTACAGCTGTCTGATTGCAGACATTACCCATAAAAGGTAAAAGGCAATTTTTTTTTGACATTTGCAATTAAACAGTTTTAGCCACTTGGAAAATTAAAATATGGTACACAAAGCACACATTTAAAGAAAGTACACCCTTTGGCGCATCAAATGAGGGGCTGAGAGAGCATGTATCTCTAGCACATAATTGAGGTGCGCAACAATTAATGGAATATGATGCTTTGCATAAAAAATATTTTATTTTTAGCAAAGATAGACAGGGTAAGGGAAAAGCTGGACAAGAAGGGGTTAATTAGCACTCATTCCTGTAATTTTTGTAAGTATGTTGAGACAAATTCAACTAATAGTTGAAGTGATAGATAAGCTAAAACTTAATATTTATTAAACCACCATTAAAATGTATTTGAAATTACAACTGGGATAAATCCCTATTAAATCACCATTGTGCTCCACACACACAAAGTTAAATTACCAACTGCAATATACCGAGACGATAAACATAGCTTCAGCCACTCGTCTTGTCAATTCTATCTTACACATTGAGAAAGGCCGCTACTCGGCCGAAACGCGTTTGTGTTAAGCATGCTAGTGTGAATGGTGTTTGATTTTAATTATCTTTATCTTTATTGATACTTCACTTAATAAGTAATTTTTCTGCAAGGGACTCGAACACAGCATTGAAGCCATCCCTGTCACCTGAAGCCAGAGTATCCAGTTACTGGCCAGGAATACAGGGGGGTGGCTGAAGCTATGTTTATCGTCTCGGTATATTGCAGTTGGTAATTTAACTTTGTGTGTGTGGAGCACAATGGTGATTTAATAGGGATTTATCCCAGTTGTAATTTCAAATACATTTTAATGGTGGTTTAATAAATATTAAGTTTTAGCTTATCTATCACTTCAACTATTAGTTGAATTTGTCTCAACATACTTACAAAAATTACAGGAATGAGTGCTAATTAACCCCTTCTTGTCCAGCTTTTCCCTTACCCTGTCTATCTTACAATTTTTAAGGGTTAGCACCAGGGATTATCATATCCCTTATTCCTATATAAAAACATTCACAGTGCCAATACTCCTTTTTTCTTTGTATTTTTAGCAAAGAGCCATATTTAATTTATTACATTGTCTATTTTTGTGCTAGCAATACTTGTAGCTCCCCATTTGATGCGCCAACGGGTGTACTTTCCAAAATGTTTTACTTTATTTAATGTATCTTAATTTCTCAGGTGGCTACAGCTGTCTGATTTCAGACATAACCCCGTAAAGTTGAGACCATTTACAAAAAAAATATAACATTTTAATTCTCTTTACAAAATAAATAGATATTTTTAAAGGAATTATGTTGCTAGAAAATGTTATTTTTATTGCAAAAAAATAAGCTGCTTTGCAAAAAAATACAGAAGTTTTGAAAGATGGAGAGAGCTGCGTAAAGAGGATGTTTTACTCATGTTCCATGCACGCTAAAAGGCTGATTATAAAGATATTAATATTATTATATGTTTTTTTAATAGAATTTCTCTACCATTTATTAATTTGTAACCACATTATCCAAGTGATCATGGGATTACAAATATAATATCGGTCCATATTGTAAAAGGGAAGCAAAATTTCTTAGCTAGGTGATCACTGCAGTAACGTGAGTTACCACGGTGATCATTTAGCTATAATACTGAAACTGATATTTATTTTTCAAAAATAAACAACTTTATTTTTAGAATATGTATTTAGGGGTCTCTAGGCAATTTTGATCTTTATTTATGTGCCTTTAGAGACCCCCAAATCAAATGAACTATACACATTTATAACTTACACCATTTGAAAGGTTGGACTATTATCTTTCTAATGGTGGGTCTTGGGGGACTGTAGCTGCTTAGATGCCTGAGATACAGGCATCTAAGCAGCATGCCCCCATCTCCCTATTACTGACAATTGTCAGCTTTAAATAAAGTTGCACAGTGACGTCATTGCGCAAAATGTGAAGCCCTGGCGATGCCTGTCATACAGGCCAGATCGCCGGGGTGGGAGTAGAGGGAGGTCCCCAGACCTCCACCAAGGCAGGAGAGTGCTAGTGACGGCTCTGAGCCATCGCTAGCACCTGAGAGGGAAACTTTGCGACGGCTCAGAGCCGTCGTTTGCACTCAAAGGGGCCTATCTATCAAGCTCCATACGGAGCTTGAGGGCCCGTGTTTCTGGTGAGCCTGCAGGCTCGCCAGAAACACCAGTTATGAAGCAGCGGTCTTAAGACCGCTGCTCCATTACCCTGTCCGCCTGCTCTGATGAGGCAGACAGGAATCACCAGAATTCAACCAGAACGAGTACAATCGGGTCGATTGTAACCCCCTGCTGGCGGCCAATTGGCTGCGAATCTGCAGGGGGCGGCGTTGCACCAGCAGTGCACAAGAGCTGCTGGTGCAATGCTGAATACGGAGGGCGTTTTGCTCTCCGCATTCAGCGATGTTTGTCGGACATGATCCGCACTGTCGGATCAGGTCCGACAGACATATGATAAATAGGCCTCATTGGGTTAATTCCAATGATTGCAGATAATTTATTAATTATATTAATCCTACAATAATCCTGCAAATCCACAGAAACTCTATTTATATCTATCTATCTATCTATGAAAAATGTACAAGTCTGCTTAAATTAAGGGATGTAAATGTTTTTCTTTAATGTATTTGTTGTTTGCTTCTATGGATGTATTTATTTTTTACTTAAAGGGACATTATACACTCATTTTTTCTTTGCATAAATGTTTTGTAGATAATCTATTTATATAGCCCATAAAGTTTTTTTTTTTTAATTAATGTATAGTTTTGCTTATTTTTAAATAACATTGCTCTGATTTTCAGACTCCTAACCAAGCCCCAAAGTTTTATGTGAATACGCTCGACTACCTACTCCAGCTTGCTCCTGTTTGTGTAAAGGGTCTTTTCATATGCAAAAGAAGGGGGAGGGGGGGGAGTGTCTTATTTGCCACTTGCAGTGGGCTTTCCAGCTACCTTTTCAACAGAGCCAAAGTGACAGCTTCTAAGTAAGTTTTTAAACAGTTTTATACTGGATTTTTATATCAGTATCTGTGCATATTATTCTTTATAGTAGTGTCTATTACATGCAGTTATATGAAAATGAGTGTATACTGTCCCTTTAATAGAATTACTGGCCGTGTGTGAAAACAACATGCCATCTAGGCGCATTATTTAAGAAATTTGGATACTCTTATCTATGAAAAAGAAAAGGACAGTGCAGGGGCGCCGCATGGCCAAGTATAATCAATACATCAGATAATCACAGAAAGTGATACAGTGCACTCATGTGTAATAAGGCACACACTGTTTTATTACACATGAGTGCACTGTATCACTATCTTTGATTATCTAATGTACAGACTATACTTGGCCATGTGGTGCCCCTGTCCTTTTCTTTTTCAGAGTGGACTTTGAAGAGAGGAGCCATCTCTCAATACAGAGAGCTGCCTGGGTTTGCTGTATCACAGAATACCATATAAGAATTCTCACTATTCCAGCTTCTGGATATTGGATTGATGTGTGGGCATTGGTGGATATTACAATTTGGAACTCATTCTTAAGTTTTCTTGATATTGAATGAGGGTGCCCCTTGTTGTTTGGTATTCACTTCTAATTCCTGTTTAATTCTTTTTTTATGAATCCGATGTAGATTTGTGTGCTACAGTTTACACTGGGTTAATTCACATGACATTTTTGAGCACAAATAATTACAGGCTTTTTTCTCTTACATCTGTTATTATGAAACTCTTTGAAAGAATTATGCTGTGCCATCTAAAAGCCTTGTCTGACACCCTTCAAGATCCACTACAGTTTGCATACAGATCTAATTAATCTGTGGATGATGCAATTCATCTATTTTTATATTATATTTTACATAATTTAGATAATCCTCAGGTTTTATTTGTTGATTTCAGTGCTGCTTTTAATTCTATTGTTCCTGATTTACTTTTTGTTAAAAGTGATTGTAAGCTTTTGTATTGTAGTGAGCAGAATATACAATTATTCTTCAAAACAGCAGCACTTTTATTGAGTACATTTTATTTATTTGTAAAATATTTACCATCTCATCTAGTAATGTAGTAGATGGTAACATTGCACCCTACCTCCGCCCGCATCTCATACTTCTTTTAGTTGTGCGATGACGAATCTGGCTTTATCCAATTGTTGCGTGCCCCATGAGCTGGATGCCACATGGGGCATGCAACGATTGGATGAAGCCGGATTCGTCATTGCACAGCTAAAAGCCGTATGAGATGCGGGCGGAGGAACCGTGCAATGTTTACCATCACTAGATGGTAAATATTTTGAAAATAAAAATATTTAATAAAATGTAATCAATTAAAGTGCCCCTATTTTGAAGAATAATTGTATGTACTGTTCAGTACAATACAAAAGCTTATGATCACTTTAAATTAAAGCAACTTAATGTGCCCTTTTCTATATGCCAATGACTTTATAGCTTTTTAACTAATAGGAAACAATTTGTGAAAGTGAATAGGCTCATTTGCGAACCTGACTTCCTCAATACTGGTGTTCTTTTTCCTTTGCTCTATTCCTTATATACCAAGTATTATACTTCTGCAAATTAATCTGTGAAGTTACTGAAATTTGCAGATGAATCTACTCTGATTGGTCTTATTTCAGATGAAGTTGAATTGAGCTATAACATGGAAGTAGACAGGCTGGTAACATTGAGTGAAGCAAATAATTTGTAAACCAAAGAGATCATAATTGATTTTAGGAAAAAAAAGTCTATATCACCTTCTGCTCTGAAAATTAAAAATTGCATAGTAGACAGAGTTATATCGTACAAATTCTTTGGCACAACGATACAACATGATCTAAAATGGGACGTTTATATTTTTACTATAATAAAAAAGTCTCAACAACATTTGTACTTCTTAACCCATTAAAGTGAATGTAACTTTTGATGATATAGTGCCAGGTTTTTTAAAATTCGATTAAAAACAGGGGCACTTTAATTAATCCAAATTTACATTTCACCCGTGTTGTGAAAATACTTACCTTTTAATCTTGACAGCCGCTGCATCGCTTCCTCTGCCCGTCGCTAGCCTCTTCCTGGGTATAAAATGAGGAATCCGGCTTCCTCCAATCACAGCGTTGAATCAGACACTGATTCCCCCGGGGGGGGGGGGGGGAGCCGTGATTGGAGGATGACCTATCCGTCATTTCTGACGTAGGAAGAGGCTTGCGACGACCGGGGGAAGTTGGAGCGGCTTTGAAGATTAAAAGGTAAGTATTTTCACAACACGAGTGAAATGTAAATTTTGATGAATTAAAGTGCCCCTGTTTTTAATCAAATTTTTAAAAAACGGGCACTTTATCATCAAAATTTACATTCACTTTAAGGACCAGGCATTTCAGACTAAAACTTCCCCAAAAGACCAGAGCATTTTTAGCATTTTTGCCATCACTACAATTAAACAGAAATAAAGCATTTTTTTAATATTTGCCTATCAAAACTATATATTTATTTTAGTAGACATTTTGGTATATTTCATGCCACCATTTCACCACCAAATGCGATCAAATAAAAAAAAAATCGTTAACTTTTTTACAAACTTTAGGTTTATCACTGAAATTGTTTACAAACAGCTTATGTAATAATGGCACAAATGGTTGCAACAACTTCTCTGGGGATCCCCTTTGTTCAGAAATGGCAGACATATATGGCTTTGCCATTGATTTTTGGTAATTAGAAGGTTGCTAATTGCAGCTGTGCACCACACTTTTATTATTATAGTGAATTGGTTAATCATGTAGCTTGTAAGATTAATTTTAGCTTTACTGTAGAGATCACCCCCCCACCTGACACTTCCCACCACCCGATCCTTACATGATTCCTCTCAAACAGTTCTCTTCCCTCCACCACCCCCAATGGTCACCCCAATGACACTTCCCACCACCTGATCCTTACCTGATTGCTCTCAAACAGCTCTATTCCCTCCCCCACCCCCAATGGTCACCACAATCGTAAGTACAGAAAATATAAGGCTTTTTTTCTTTAATAATTTATGTTTCTATTTTTTGCAGTGTAGGATCCCCCTTACCCCTCAATCTCCCTGATCCCCGAACCGCTCTCTAAACCTCTCCCCTCTAACTGATTTCTGCCATCTTACCCAGTTTGCTATTTATAAAAAAAAATATTAAAAAAAAAACATTTTTTTCTTTAGTGTAGCTACCCCCTCCCCTCCAAGATAATATCTCAACATGAGATAATCCCCCCTCCACCATACGATCCCCCTCTACCTACTTCCCCCTCCTCGCCCTCCCTCCTTCCCCCTCCCAGCCGCTATGAGTTTTTTTTTTTCTGTAGCGTATCAGTCTAACCTGCTCCCGCCCCCTCTCCAGTGATGGGCCGCCTACCCGCCTCCCTCCTAACCCTCCCACACCACCAAGGATCAGCACCACCGCTGTCCAATGCAGTAACTCTGCCCGTCTATTTCTGCACTGTCCCACTCATGGGGCTTGCGGAAATAGCGTGATCTTGCTACTTTTAGGTAGATTGCGGCAGAGAGAGGCCCAGGACGTACGACACTGGTCCTTAAGGGCTTTAACTGGTCGTTAAGGGGTTAACCCCTTAACGACCGAGGACGTGCAGGGTACGTCCTCAGAAAAAAGGCAGTTAATGCCTGAGAACGTACCCTGCACGTCCTCGGTGTGGAAAGCAGCTGGAAGCGATCCTGCTCGCTTCCAGCTGCTTTCCGGTTATTGCAGTGATGCCTCGATATGGAGGCATCCTGCAATAACCTTTCACGGCCATCCGATGCAGAGAGAGCCACTCTGTGGCCCTCTCTGCACCGGACATCGATGGCCGGTATCGTTGGTGGGTGGGAGCCGGTGTGGGAGGTGGGTGGCGGCCATCGATGGCCCTGGTCATGTGGAGGGGGGCGGGATCGTGGGCGGGTAAGCCCGGGGGCGCGCGCGGGCGCGCGCACGTGCACGAGGGGGCGGGGGCGTGCACGGGGAGGGAGCGGGTGGGAACTGCTACACTACGGAAAAAATGTGTCCCCAAAACAATAAAAGTGGGACAAAATTTAAATAAATAAAAAAGCCCTTAGGTGTGATTTAGGTGGTGGGGGGGTGGGGGGCGATTGAGCTACACTACAGAAATTTTTTTAAAAAAATAATAAACATTTGATTGTTCAAAATGGGTACTGGCAGACAGCTGCCAGTACCCAAGATGGCCCCCAATAAGGCTGAGAGGGAGGCGTAGAGAGCTGTTTTGGGGGGGATCAGGGAGGTTGGGGGTTAAGGGGGGGATCCTAAACACAGCATATGTAAATATGCTTTTTTTTTTTTTTTTCTTTAAAAAAAAAAAAAACTTTTATTTTAGTACTGGCAGACTTTCTGCCAGTACTTAAGATGGCGGGGACAATTGTGGGGTGGGGGAGAGAAGGGAGCTGTTTGGGAGGGATCAGGGGGTGGGATGTGTCAGGTGGGAGGCTGATCTCTACACTAAAGCTAAAATTAACCCTGCAAGCTCCCTACAAACTACCTAATTAACCCCTTCACTGCTAGCCATAATACACGTGTGATGCGCAGCAGCATTTAGCGACTTTCTAATTACCATAAAGCAACGCCAAAGTCATATATGTCTGCTATTTCTGAACAAAGGGCATCCCAGAGAAGCATTTACAACCATTTGTGCCATAATTGCACAAGCTGTTTGTAAATAATTTCAGTGAGAAACCTAAAATTGTGAAAAAATTAACATTTTTTTTTACTTTGATCGCATTTGGCGGTGAAATGGTGGCATGAAATATACCAAAATGGGCCTAGATCAATACTTGGGGTTGTCTACTACACTACACTAAAGCTAAAATTAACCATAGAAGCTCCCTACATGCTCCCTAATTAACCCTTTCAAGGCTGGGCATAATACACGTATTGTGCGCAGTGGCATTTAGCAGCCTTCTAATTACCAAAAAGCAAAGCCAAAGCCATATATGTCTGCTATTTCTGAACAAAGGGGATCCCAGAGAAGCATTTACAACCATTTATTCTATAATTGCATAAGTTGTTTGTAAATAATTTCAGTGAGAAACCTAAAGTTTGTGAAAAAATTTGTGAAAAAGTGAACAATTTTTTTTATTTGATCGCATTTGGCGGTGAAATGGTGGCATGAAATATACCAAAATGGGCCTAGATCAATACTTTGGGATGTCTTCTAAAAAAAAATATATACATGTCAATAGATATTCAGGGATTCCTGAAAGATATTAGTGTTCTAATGTAACTAGCGCTAATTTTGAAAAAAAGTGGTTTGGAAAAAGCAAAGTGCTACTTGTATTTATGGCCCTATAACTTGCAAAAAAAGCAAAGAACATGTAAACATTGGGTATTTCTAAACTCAGGACAAAATTTAGAAACTATTTAGCATGGGTGTTTATTGGTGGTTGTAGATGTGTAACAGATTTTGGGGGTCAAAGTTAGAAAAAGTGTGTTTTTTTCCATTTTTCCTTCATATTTTATAATGTTTTTTATAGTAAATTATAAGATATGATGAAAATAATGGTATCTTTTGAAAGTCCATTTAATGGCGAGAAAAACGGTATATAATATGTGTGAGTACAGTAAATGAGTAAGAGGAAAATTACAGCTAAACACAAACACCGCAAAAATGTAAAAATAGCCTTGGTCCCAAACGGACAGAAAATGGAAAAGTGCTGCGGTCATTAAGGGGTTAAAGGGATAAGAAAGTAAAAAATAAACATGAATGATTCAGATAGATCATGTAATTTTAAGACACTTTTAAATTCACTTCTATTTCCAAAAGTGCTTTGTTCTCATTGTATCCCTTGTTAAAAAAGAATATGCACATATCCTATACTAGTGGAAGCTAGCTGCTGATTGGTGCCTGCATACAATTGTCTCTTGTGATTGGCTAACTAGATGTGTTCAGCTAGCTGCCAGTAGTGCAATGCTGTTCCTTCAGCAAATGATATCAAGAGAATGAAGCAAATTTGATAATAGAAATACATTGGAAAGTTGTTTAAAATTGTATGTTCTATAGAAGTCATGAAATACATTTTTCAGGTTTCCTGTCCCTTTAAGTTTAAGGCAACTATCAAAAACTTTTATCTTGTTTTAATTCAGCCATCATCAAATCTGTTTTATCATCCTCTATTCGAATCGGTATAGTTCTGCTACATTATCATTAAAGAAGAAACTAAACCGAATTGTGAAATCTGCGGAAAAAAATCATTGGGTGTCAACTTATTTCTCTTAAAGGGACAGTATACTATAAAATTGTTTTCCCCTTAATGTGTTTCCTATTACTTTTTTGTACCAGCTGCAGAGTATAAAATGTATGAGATTTGCTTTTTAAGGTTTATTTGTGTTTATGAATTAGCTGATTGTGTGTTTTGAAAGCCACAATCTAATAAAATGGGTTGAGCTTGTAGGTATAATCAGATCTCATTACTTTATCACATTGTGTAGATATACATGCTTCTTTATCTTATATCTGTCCATAAACCAATCACCAATACTTGGAGAGAACAATGGAAAATTAACATTTTATTACCTTATCTCTTCTATACCCAACTGGGAGTGTAGTTTCCTTGAGGCCAAAAACTTTCAGGATAGGTGGGGGATACCACAGGCTAAATTAAGTATTTCAAAAACCAATATAAGGGTAATGGAAATACTTGTAAACAATTTAATTCACTCCAGCAGGTAAAGTGGGTAATTGGGAACAAATTAAAGGGGAGACATTTTTTGAGTAAACTGTTCCTTTAAGAACATTTACTTTCAAGGATGTATAAAAGAGTCACAAACATTTTATCTGATTCATCTCACCCTGGTCATTGTTTTTTTTTTAAATCATCTTTTATCATAGGCCACGGTTGAGAGTTTTATGAACTCGGACAAACTGTTTTCTGAATAGTTTTTTTCCCCCCCAGGCTATTAAAATAGCAAACAGGAATACGTCACTTTTGGTATGATAAATTGCACTTTAGTCACTCTTTGTGAATATATTTGATGAATAGATGTTTACAATTCTGATTGTATTTGTTTGTTCATTGTCACCTGATACCTTTTACACCACAAATAATTCCTTGTATTTTATATATATATACTGCAAAACCTGTGTCACCACGAGTTCTGCTGGTTCAGTATGTTCACAGATGTCGACCTAATTCCAGGTCACCTGCAGAAGCTGTGCCAAAACGTACTCACTTTACATTTTCTTGTTATTAGTAATTAATAAGCCTATTTCAGAACACAGTACTGGAGTAAACTGGTCATGTGCGCATAAAAATTATAGACATTTTTCTTCACATGGCTTTAAAGGGACATGGATGTTAGTCATCAACTTTAACCCATTCAGGTCTAAACCAGTTCACTAGAGCTGTTTTTAGGTGCTTGGCACTTGTTGCATTTACACATAAAGTTAAACTATTTTTCTGTGACATACCCACACAAGTTATATCTTGTTTTTTTGTTTTTCATCTGACCAAACATTTTAAATAATAACTTTAGTTTGAAGAAATTCCATCATTTTCTATAGTGTACATAGTAATTAGTCATTAGTCCAGCTTCAATAAAACCCATTCATTAAAGGGACACTCAAGTCAAAATTAAACTTTCATTATTCAGATAGAACATGCAATTTTAAACAGCTTTCCAATTAACTTCCATTAACAAAATGTGCTCAGTCTTTTTATATTTACACTTTTTGAGTCACCCTCACCAGTTTCTACAAGTTCAAGAATTCACAGATTATACGCATATAGTTTTGTGATTGGCTGATGGCTGTCACATGATATAAGGGGAGTAGAAATAGACATAACTGAAAATTTAAAAAAAAATCTACTAATTTGAAGTTCAGACTAAGTACTATTGCATTGTCTTGTTATCATGCATTGATTATACAAATGTACTTTAATGTAAATGTCTTTAAATCTGGGCCAAGCATGGGGTATTCACAAAGACTTTATTGCCTTTGTCTAGCTGTTGTGTCTCACTAATTCAAAGCTGACATGGTTGTAATTTTTTTTAATTTCTTTTTAATTTTTCTTTTACTTTTTTTACATTAAAGGGACAGTCAAGTCAAACTTAAACTTTCATGATTCAGATAGGGCATGCAATTTTAAATAACTTTCCTATTTACTTTTATCGTCAAATTTGCTTTGTTCTTTTTGTATTCTTTATTGGAGGCTAAACCTAGGTAGGCTAAAACTGATTTCTTCTTATCTGCAGTTTGACAGTTTTTCACAGTTAGACAGTGCTAGTTCATGTGTGCCAGCTAGATAACATTAAGCTCACTCCCGTGGAGTTATTTATGAGTCAGCACTGATTGGCTAAAATGCAAGTCTGTCAAAAGAACTGAGATAAGTGTGCAGTCTGCAGAGGCTTAGATACTATGTAATCACAGAGGTAAAAAGTGTATTAATATAACTGTGTTGGTTATGCAAAACTGGGGAATCTATACTATAATTGCATTTGTAATGTCTGTCACCGTCGGCAGTTGCGCATGCATCCTCAATGGAATATTGGCAGTGCGAGGCATCCAGGTGCATCCGAAAATGGCAGGGTGGTGAAAGAATCCACCGGATGCTTAAAGGGACACTGAACCCAAAAAAATTATTTCGTCATTCGGATAGAGCATGTAATTTTTAGCAACTTTCTAATTTACTCCTATTAGCAATGTTTCTTCTTTCTCTTGCTATCTTTGTATAAAAAAGAAGGTATCTAAGTTTTTTTCTTGGTTCAGAACTCTGGACAGCAGTTTTTGATTGGTGGATGATTTTTTCCACCAATCAGCAAGGACAACCTAGGTTGTTCACCAAAAATGGGTCGGCATCTAAACTTACATTCTTACATTTCAAATAAAGATTCCAAGAGAATGAAGAAAATTTCATAATAGGAGTAAATTAGAAAGTTGCTTAACATTTCATGCTCTATCTGAATCAAAAAAGAAAAAAATTGGGTTCAGTATCCCTTTAAGCTGCATTAAAGATGGCGTCCCTTGAATTCCTATTGGCTGATTTGATTCTTCAAATTCAAATCAGCAAATAGGATGAGAGCTACTCAAATCCTATTGGCTGTTCAAATCAGCCAATAGGATGAGAGCTACTGAAATTCTATTGGCTGATTTGAATAGCCAATAGTGTTTTTATTTGGGGGGGGGACTTTTTTTATTTTCATAGGGATTAGGTATAATTTTTTAAAATTTGATCATTTTGTTTTTTTATTTTCTGTAATATTAGATTTTTTTATTTTCTGTAATTTTAGATTAATTTAAATTTAGGTTTAATTTTTGGGGCTTAGATTTAGGTTTTTGTTTTTTAAAATATTTTTTTTTAGATTAGGGATGGGCAGCAAAAGAGCTGAATTCCCTTTTCAGGGCAATGAATACTTTAGGTTTTTTAGTGTTAGGGTTAATTTATTTTGGGGTGTTTGGTGGGTTTTACTGTTAGGGGGACTTATAATTTTTGGTAACTGCAAAAGAGCTGTCTAACTTAGGGCAATGCCATACAAAAAGCCATTTTAAGGGCTATTGGTAGTTTAGTGTTTTTATTTTGGGGGGGGACCTTTTTAATTTTCATAGGGATTAGGTTTAATTATTTTATTTTTGAAAAAAAAAATTTTTTTCTGTAGTTCAATTTTTTTTTTATTAACACATAGACTGCCCTCTGGGCAGGTTTACCAACTAGTGGGTAATAAAGGGATTATCTATCTTTTTAAATAGTAGACTGTCCCTACATTTCAAGTGTGTTTCCAAAGTTGCTGCAGTTACTTTAACATCTTAAAAATATCAAATATTGGTCAATTAAAGATGTTAATGGCAGCAAAAACACACTGACATGCTCAGCATGATAGCTAAAGTGACATTTAATTCAATTAGATCATGATCAAGCCTTTTCAAAAATGACCCTTCTCAACCTCATATTATTGTAATTTCCTAAATATTTGAAACACACATTTAACCCTTTCATGCCGGGGTTAACATGTCTACATCGGAACAACTGTTCCGATGTAAACAATTTGAAATCTCGCGACCGTGCACGTGATCACAAGATTTCAATGATGGGATTGCATCAGGGGGGCGTCCATATGATGCTAGGCATTTCCTCCAGACCGCAATATCATCAGGGAAGCGCCAGTGGCTTCAGGAAAGCCAAGCTGTTAGGACGTTGTATTCCGTCCATCGGCACTAAAGCCCAGCAAAATCTGGACGGAATACAACGTCGTAATGGCGTTAAAAGGTTAAGATGAGTTCAACTTCCAAACCACGACTATTTTGGATTTTATATCTATTTTGTTCAATAATAATTAATAATGTATTATAAAGTCGCTATATATATATATAAAATATTTTGGTTGGATTTTGTTACTTATGCAAGGATTGTTCACAGCTGTGAGTGTGGTGCTGAAGTATTCTGTGAAGATGTTTGATCCGGTTTCTGCGGGTGGGACAGCACATGGATCTGTCAGCTGGATGGCTGCCAGCTAACCCAGCCTGCTTATATTGCACCTGGAGGTGCTATTTATGTGTGAGTACATCATTTAGAGTGGTGTTTTTCTTGGACTGAACAGGATTTTCTGCACTATGTGGCACCCTTTTCTCTTTTGTATCATTGCAAATATAAAATAGTTTCACTAAACAGCATCCTTTAAATTATTTAACAAAATATTACCTACTAGTCCTAAAGCCCGTTCACACGGGCCATTTTTTGCAGTACAGCGGTCCCACCCCTTGCGCTCTCTCCCTCCCCCTCTCTTTTGCTCTCTCTCTCTTCCCCCTCTCTTTTGCTCTCTCTCTCTCTCCCCCCCTCTCTTTTGCTCTCTCTCTCTCCCCCTCTCTTTTGCACTCTCTCACCCTCTCTTTTGCGCTCTCTCCCCCTCTCTTATGAGCTCTCTCTCTCTCTCCCCTCTCTTTTGCGCTCTCTCTCTCCCCCTCTCTTTTGCTCTCTCTCTCTCCCCTTCTCTTTTGCGCTCTCTCTTTCCCCCTCTCTTTTGTGCTCTCTCTCTCCCCCTCTCTTTTGCGCTCTCTCTCCCCTTCTCTTTTGCACTCTCTGCCCCTCTCTCTCTCCCCTCTCTTTTGCTCTCTCTCTCTCTCCCTCTCTTTTGCGCTCTCTCCCCCTCTCTCTCTCCCCTCTCTTTAGCGCTCTCTCTCTCCCCTCTCTTTTGCACTCTCTCCCCCCTCTCTTTTGCGCTCTCTCTCTCCCCCTCTCTTTTGTGCTCTCTCTCTCTCCCCTCTCTTTTGCGCTCTCTCTCCCCTCTCTTTTGCGCTCTCTCTCCCCCTCTCTTTTGCGCTCTTCCCCCCCTCTCTTTTGCGCTCTCTTTCTCCCCCCCCTCTCTTTTGCACTCTCTCTCCCCTCTCTTTTGCGCTCTCCCCCCTCTCTTTTGCTGTCTCTCTCCCTCTCTTTATCCCCCCTCTTCTGCTCTCTTTCTCCCCCTCTCTTTTGTGCTCTCTCCCCCTCTCTTTTGAGCTCTCTCTCTCCCACCTCTCTTTTGCGCTCTCTCTCCCCCTCTCTTTTGCGCTCTCTCTCCCCCCTCTATTTTGCACTCTCTCTCTCCCCCTCTCTCTCCCCTCTCTTTTGCTCTCTCTCTCCCCCTCTCTTTTGCGCTCTCTCCCCCTTCTCTTTTGCACTCTCTGCCCCTCTCTCCCCTCTCTTTTGCTCTCTCTCTCTCCCCCTCTCTTTTGCGCTCTCTCCCCCTCTCTCTCTCCCCTCTCTTTAGCGCTCTCTCCCCTCTCTTTTGCGCTCTCTCCCCCCTCTCTTTTGCGCTCTCTCTCTCCCCCTCTCTTTTGTGCTCTCTCTCTCTCCCCTCTCTTTTGCGCTCTCTCTCCCCTCTCTTTTGCGCTCTCTCTCCCCCTCTCTTTTGCGCTCTTCCCCCCCTCTCTTTTGCGCTCTCTTTCTCCCCCCCTCTCTTTTGCACTCTCTCTCCCCTCTCTTTTGAGCTCTCCCCCCTCTCTTTTGCTGTCTCTCTCCCTCTCTTTATCCCCCCTCTTCTGCTCTCTCTCTCCCCCTCTCTTTTGTGCTCTCTCCCCCTCTCTTTTGAGCTCTCTCTCTCCCACCTCTCTTTTGCGCTCTCTCTCCCCCCTCTCTTTTGCGCTCTCTCTCCCCCCTCTCTTTTGCACTCTCTCACTCCCCCTCTCTCTCTCCCCTCTATTTTGCTCTTTCTCTCTCCCCCTCTCTTTTGCGCTCTCTCCCCCCTCTCTCTCTCCCCTCTCTTTTGCGCTCTCTCTCTCCCCTCTCTTTTGTGCTCTCTCTCCCCCTCTCTTTTGTGCTCTCTCTCTCCCCTCTCTTTTGTGCTCTCTCTCCCCTCTCTTTTGCGCTCTTTCTCCCCTCTCTTTTGCACTCTCTCTCCCCCTCTCTTTTGCGCTCTTCCCCCCTCTCTTTTGCGCTCTCTTTCTCCCCCCTCTCTTTTGCACTCTCCCCCTCTCTTTTGCGCTCTCCCCCCTCTCTTTTGCTGTCTCTCTCCCTCTCTTTATCCTCCCTCTTCTGCTCTCTCTCTCCCCCTCTCTTTTGCGCTCTCCCCCCTCTCTTTTGCTGTCTCTCTCCCTCTCTTTATCCTCCCTCTTCTGCTCTCTCTCTCCCACCTCTCTTTTGCGCTCTCTCTCCCCCTCTCTTTTGCGCTCTCTCTCTCCCCCCCTCTCTTTTGCACTCTCTCTCTCCCACCCTCTTTTGCGCTCTCTCCCCCCCCCCTCTCTCTCCCCTCTCTTTTGCGCTCTCTCTCTGCCCCTCTCTTTTGCACTCTCTCTCCCCCCTCTCTTTTGCACTCTCTCCCCACCTCTCTCTCTCTCCCCTCTCTCCCCACCTCTCTCTCTCCCCTCTCTTTTGTGCTCTCTCCCCCTCTTTTGTGCTCTCTCTCTCCCCCTCTCTTTTGTGCTCTCTCCCCCCTCTCGTTTGCGCTCTCCCCCCCCTCTCTTTTGCGCTCTCTACCCCCTCTCTTTTGCACTCTCTCTACCCTCTCTTTTGCGCTCTCTCCCCCCTCTCTTTTGCGCTCTCTCTCCCCCTCTCTTTTGCGCTCTTCCCCCCCTCTCTTTTACACTCTCTTTCTCCCCCTCCCTTTTGTGCTCTTTCTCCCCCCTCTCTTTTGCGCACTCTCCCCTCTCTTTTGCTGTCTAGCTCCCTCTCTTTATCCCCCCTCTTCTGCTCTCTTTCTCACCCTCTCTTTTGCGCTCTCTCTCCCCCTCTCTTTTGCGCTCTGTCTCTCCCCCCTCTCTTTTGCGCTCTTCCCCCCTCTCTTTTGCGCTCTCTTTCTCCCCCTCTCTTTTGCGCTCTCTCTCCCCCCTCTCTTTTGCGCTCTCCCCCTCTTTTGTGCACTCTCCCCCTCTCTTTTGCTGTCTATCTCCCTCTCTTTATCTCCCCTCTTCTGCTCTCTTTCTCCCCCTCTCTTTTGCGCTCTCTCCCCCTCTCTTTTGTGCTCTCTCTCTCCCCCTCTCTTTTGTGCTCTCTCCCCCTCTCTTTTGAGCTCTCTCTCTCCCACCTCTCTTTTGCGCTCTCTCTCCCCCCTCTCTTTTGCGCTCTCCCCCCCTCTCTTTTGCACTCTCTCACTCCCCCTCTCTCTCTCCCCTCTCTTTTGCTCTTTCTCTCTCCCCCTCTCTTTTGCGCTCTCTCCCCCCTCTCTCTCTCCCCTCTCTTTTGCGCTCTCTCTCTCCCCTCTCTTTTGTGCTCTCTCTCCCCCCTCTCTTTTGTGCTCTCTCTCCCCTCTCTTTTGTGCTCTCTCTCCCCTCTCTTTTGCGCTCTTTCTCCCCTCTCTTTTGCACTCTCTCTCCCCCTCTCTTTTGCGCTCTTCCCCCCTCTCTTTTGCGCTCTCTTTCTCCCCCCTCTCTTTTGCTCTCTCCCCCTCTCTTTTGCGCTCTCTCTCCCCCCTCTCTTTTGCACTCTCTCTCCCCCCTCTCTTTTGCGCTCTCCCCCCCTCTTTTGTGCTCTCTCCCCCTCTCTTTTGTGCTCTCTCTCCCCCCTCTCTTTTGTGCTCTCTCCCCCCTCTCTTTTGTGCTCTCTCCCCCATCTCTTTTGTGCTCTCTCCCCCCTCTCTTTTGTGCTCTCTCCCCCCTCTCTTTTGTGCTCTCCCCCCCCCTCTCTTTTGTGCTCTCTCCCCCCTCTCTTTTGTGCTCTCTCTCTCTCCCTCTTTCTCTCTATCCCCTCTATCTTGCGTGAGCGACCGCGCCCGGCCACGCCCCTTTATGCCACGGCCCCTTCACGTCCGGCAACGCCCACTTCTGCCGCAGATCAGGTAGGGACTCAAAGCCAGGTGTGTTTGTCCTCGTGCTGTCTCTACTGCGCATGACAGCTTCTGACAAACACACTTGGCCTTTTATATAATAGGATTTTGCACTCATCCAGTTCTCTTATTCATTTTTATCACTGTATTTAGAGAAAAAGAGATCTATGAGCCTTAAAGGGACAGTCTACATGAATTTTATTGTTTAGAAAAGATAGATAATCCCTTTATTACCCATTCCCCAGTTTTGCATAACCAACACTGTTATATTAATATACGTTTTACCTCTGTGATTACCTTGTATCTAAGACTCTGCAGACTGCCCCAATATCTTAGTTCTTTTCACAGACTTGCATTTTAGCCAATTAGTACTGACTCATAAATAACTCCATGGGAGTGAGCACAATGTTATCTATATGGCACACATGAACTAGCACTTTCTAACTTTGAAAAACTGTCAAAATTCACTGATATAAGTGACACCGTCAAGGGCTTAGAAATTAGCATACAAACCTACCTAGGTTTAACTTTCAACAAAGAATACCAAGGGAACAAAGCAAATTTGATGATTAAAGTAGAGAGAAAAGTTGTTTAAATCATGAAAGTTTTTAATTTTGTCTTGACTGTCCCTTTAAATTCAAAGCACAAAACCCTATAGCAGTTGGTGCCTTGGTGTTGATCATTACTATGACAATCACTTATTCAAATAAGGGGTTTTGTGGTATACTTATAAGGGGAGGGGGTAATAAAGGACCCTTAAAATTGGGAGAACCCCAACATTGAACAATTCATATGACAATCAGCTTGCAGCTGAACAGACACAGGGCCATTGATTTAAAAGTTGAGGATTGCTGCTTTCAAATATGGGGTCTTAAATTTGCCTAGGCCCTCTGTCCAAACTGGAGTCTCATACCTTTCTGTGTTTTATAGTAGGGGAGAGGAACTCTAAAAGGGACCCTCCTCCTCATCTTACACTTTACAGTAGCTTAAATGGGACAGGTGATTGCCGTTACCACTTAGATCTCATTAAAATTAGAGGGAGCCTGACCTGTCATTTAAAAGAGATGAGTTTCCTCTTTCATGTGAATTGAATTAGAGAGAGGGATAGGAACAGCTTTATACCCCCTGGTTTCAAGTGGAGCAGGTGTTCACTATTGTTTAATGGTGATCAGCTGCATCCTAGGGATACAAGTGACCCCTCTTTTGAAAGAGGGCAGTCTCCATTATAGACCCTCTCCTCTTCAGGTGATCACCTGTATCTTACAAGAGCAGGCAACCCCTCTAACAAATAAGTAGTCTCCTGCCCCTGTAAGTGGTGTGAAGACTTAGATATGGGATTTTAATACAATCTGCATTCATTAAGGACATATCTGCATTCATTTACGTGTAGGATGATGTCACAGGGACTTCTGACATCAGCCACCGATACAAAAAAAAAAAATAGCTGGCACTTTCCTTTCCATGCTGTTGTGTGAGGGTCCCTATGATCTATATGCCCAACGATGATGTGGCTTGCAGCTGTAATTGTGTAAACAATCTCCATTGTTTGGCATCAGCATAAAAGATTAGATTCCAAAATGTACATTAGGGAGAGATATGTAGATCTTTCAGTTTTCAGACTTTAATTACAGGAAAAGGAGTAAAATAAATATTGAAAGTATATTGCTAAGTTGTTTTATTAGGCATAATTAAGACTTTATTATTACAATCTCAAAAGTGTTTACTGTCCCTTTAAGGCAGCATAGTATCATCAGCCACCAGAAGAAATCTTTGTTTAAAAGACCTTTATTTTCATTAGTTGGGTCCAAAAGTTTACAGGAACAACGTTTCGAACCTACAATAGGATCTTAGTCATGTACTAGACTAAGAGCCTATTGTAGGTTCGAAACGTTCCTGTAAACTTTTGGACCCAACTAATGAAAATAAAAGGTCTTTTAAACAAAGATTTCTTCTGGTGGCTGGAGTGCTTTGGATGTATGACTATTTGGATTAACACGATTTGGCAAATCTTACTCCATGCCCCACATACAGGTGTGCTGTTCTCTTTCCTTTTTTTATTTTTAGCATAGTATCATCGCCAGACAGAATTAGGGATAAGACAGATTAATATAAGGGCTATTGGAGCTGCAGGTCCAGGCCCATGCCCCAAATAGGCACATCAAATCGTGGTTATTTTTTTTATGTGCTGGTAAGAACAGGGCCGCGCTAATGCAGGATGCAGGGTGGGTGGGGGTTCAGCGAACCCAAGCTCAGAGGCAGGGCCGGCTCCAGGCAGCTGCAGTAGGTGTAGCGCACCCACCCTCACGCTCTGGCAGGCCTCACGCTGGAGGTTCAGTGTCTGTTTTTAATTTTATTTCAAACTTGTATAAACCTGCACGCAGGCTATAGCATTGTGCTGCGCTCGTACTTTAACAGCCAGAAGCGGCTTTGGATGCAGCCTGCAGGAGGAACAACAAATTTTTTTTCTTTTGCTGCCCTACAAATTTCAAGTAAAAGTTGTGTAAAGACTGCAAAACAGGACGGTCCCGGTACTATGGTAGGGCTGATTTTATCTAGTGAATGCTGTTCCTGTTTCTTTGCATAGTTCATATGGAGGGTGTATATGTGTGCATGTATGTGTGTGTATGAGAGTGTGTATTTAAGAGTATGTGTGTGTGTACAACCCCAATTCTTAAAAAGTTAAGACAGTATGGAAAATGCAAAAAAAACAAACAAAAAAAGTAATTTGAAAATTCATTTCACCCTGTACAATATTGAAAACACATTATTAACACATTATTTGATGTTTTACTTTGTGAATTTAATGCATTTTTGAAAATATACACTCATTTCAAATCTGATGACTGCAAGCCATTCCGAAAAATTGGGACAGGGGCAATTTTGGACTAATAGCGATGTGACAAATTGAAATAAGAAGGTGATGTGAAACAGGTGAGGCAATCGTGTAATCATAGTATATAAGGAGCCTCCAAAAAAGGCCTAGTCCTTCATGATCTGCTCGCCAATCTGCCATCAGATGTATCAACGAATAATCCAACACTTTGAGAAGAACATTCCTCAAAGACATATCGATAGGATTTTGGGCATTTCTACAGTGCAAAATATAATTAAAAGATTCAAGGAAAGGGCAAGAACGAAAAACACTTCTGAATGCATTTGATCTCCAATCCCTCAGACGTCATTGTCTCAAAACCCGTCATGAGTCTGTAATGGATATCCTGGCATGGGCTCGGGAATACTTTGGTAAACCTTTGTCAGTCAACACCATTCGCCACTGCATCCACAGATGCAAGTTAAGGCTTTACTATGCAAAGCAGAAGCCATACATCAACACTGTCCAGAAGCACCACCAACTTCTCTGGCCTTGGTCTCATCTGAGATGGACAGTAGCACAGTGGAATCATGTTTTGTGGTCCGACAAATCAACATTTCAAATTGTTTTTGGAAAAAACAGGCGTCATGTTCTCCGGGCCAAAGAGGAAAAGGACCATCCAAGCTGTTATCAGCGTCTGGTCCAAAAGCCAGCATCTGTCATGGTATTAGGGTGTGTCAGTGCCCATGGCATGGGTAGCTTGCACATCTGTGAGGAAACCATTAATGCAGAAATAGATGTACTGTATATATTTTGGAGCAACATATGCTGCCATCCAGACGTCTTTTCCAGGGATGTCCCTACATTTTCCTGCAGGACAACGCCAAACTACATTGTGTCCGGATTACAAGCACATGGTTGCGTAAGAAGAGCGCTAGCATGTCCTGCCTGCAGTCCTTACCTGACTCCGATTTAGAATGTGTGGTGCATTACGAAGCAGAAAATAAGGCAACGAAGGCCTCGCACAGTTGCGCAGCTGAAGACATGCATAATGGATGAATGGGGGGAAAAAGTAAATTTATGCTTACCTGATAAATTGATTTCTTCTATGATACGACGAGTCCACGGATTCATCCTTTACTTGTGGGATATTATCCTCCTGCTAACAGGAAGTGACAAAGAGCACCACAGCAGAGCTGTCTATATAGATCCTCCCTTGACTCCACCCCCCATTCATTCGACCGAAGGTATAGGAAGAAAAAGTAGAAACTAAAAGGTGCAGAGGTGACTGAAGTTTTAAATCAAAAAATATAATCTGTCTTAAATTGACAGGGTGGGCCGTGGACTCGTCGTATCATAGAAGAAATCAATTTATCAGGTAAGCATAAATTTACTTTTCTTCTATAAGATACGACGAGACCACGGATTCATCCTTTACTTGTGGGATACAATACCAAAGCTACAGGACACGGATGAATGGGAGGGACAAGACAGATACCTAAACAGAAGGCACCACTGCTTGAAGAACTTTTCTCCCAAAAATAGCCTCCGAAGAAGCAAAAGTGTCAAATTTGGAAAATTTGGAAAAGGTATGAAGGGAAGACCAAGTCGCAGCCTTACAAATCTGTTCAACAGAAGCATCATTTTTAAAAGCCCATGTGGATGCCACCGCTCTAGTAGAATGAGTTGTAATCCTTTCAGGAGGCTACTGTCCAGCAGTCTCGTATGCCAAACGGATGATGCTTTTCAGCCAAAAAGAAAGAGAGGTAGCCGTAGCTTTTTGACCTCTACGTTTTCCAGAATAGACAACAAACAGAGAAGATGTTTGACGGAAATCTTTGGTCGCTTGCAAGTAAAACTTCAAGTCACGAACCACGCCCAAGTTATGTAACAGACGCTCCTTCTTAGAAGAAGGGTTAGGACACAGAGAAGGAACAACAATTTCCTGATTAATATTCTTATTAGACACAACCTTAAGAAGAAATCCAGGTTTGGTACGCAAAACCACCTTATCAGAATGGAAAATAAGATAAGGCGAGTCGTATTGTAATGCAGATAGTTCAGAAACTCTTCGAGCAGAAGAGATAGCAACTAAAAACAGAACTTTTCAAGATAGAAGCTTAATATCTATGGAATGCATAGGTTCAAACGGAACCCCTTGAAGAACATTAAGAACTAAATTCAAACTCCATGGCGGAGCAACAGGTTTAAACACAGGCTTAATTCTAACCAAAGCCTGACAAAACGATTGAACATCTGGGACATCTGCCAGATGCTTGTGCAGTAGGATTGACCAAGCAGATATCTGTCCCTTTAAGGAACTAGCTGATAACCCCTTCTCCAATCCTTCTTGGAGAAAGGACAAAATCCTAGGAATCCTGATCTTACTCCAGGAGTAGCCTTTCGATTCGCACCAATAAAGGTATTTACGCCATATCTTATGGTAAATTTTCCTAGTGACAGGCTTTCGAGGTATCTATAACCGACTCAGAGAATCCCCGCTTAGATAAAATCAAGCGTTCAATCTCCAGGCAGTCAGCCACAGAGAAACTAGATTTGGATGTTGGAACGGACCCTGAATGAGCAGGTCCTGTCTTATTGGCAGTTTCCACGGTGGCAGAGATGACATCTCCACCAGATCTGCATACCAAGTCCTGCGTGGCCACGCAGGCGCTATCAAGATTACCGAAGCCCTCTCCTGTTTGATTCTGGCAATCAGACGAGGAAAGAGAGGAAAAGGAGGAAACACATGAGCCAGGTTGAACGACCATGGTACTGCTAGAGCATCTATCAGTACTGCTTGAGGATCCCTCGATCTGGACCCATAACAAGGAAGCTTGGCATTCTGACGAGATGCCATCAGATCCAATTCTGGTGTGCCCCATTGATGAATCAATTGTGCAAACACCTCCGGATGGAGCTCCCACTCCCCCGGATGAAAAGTCTGACGACTGAGAAAATCCGCTTCCCAGTTTTCCACTCCTGGGATATAGATCGCTAATAGATGGCAAGAGTGAGTCTCTGCCCATCGCTATCATCGCTAGAGAACTCTTTGTTCCCCCTTGATGATTGATATATGCTACAGTCGTGATATTGTCCGACTGGAATCTTATGAATTTGGCTGAAGCCAGTTGAGGCCATGCCTGAAGTGCTTTGAATATCGCTCTCAGTTCTAGAATATTTATTGGAAGGAGAGCCTCCTCCTGAGTCCACACACCCTGTGCCTTCAGGGAATTCCAGACTGCACCCCAGCCCAAGAGGCTGGCGTCCGTCGTCACTATGACCCATTCTGGCCTGCGGAAACACATTCCCTGGGACAGATGATCCTGTGACAACCACCAGAGAAGAGAGTCTCTGGTCTCTTGATCCAGATTTATCTGAGGAGATAAATTTGCATAATCCCCATTCCACTGTCTGAGCATGCACAGTTGCAGTGGTCTGAGATGCAAGTGAGCAAACGGAACTATGTCCATTGCTGCTACCATTAGTCCAATTACCTCCATACACTGAGCCACTGACGGCCGAGGAATGGAATGAAGTGCTTGGCAGGTGTTTAAGATCTTTGATTTTCTGACCTCCGTCAGAAAAATTTTCATGTCTACCGAGTTTATCAGAGTTCCCAGGAATGGAACTCTTGTGAGAGGGATAAGTGAACTCTTCTTTATGTTCATCTTCCACCCGTGAGATCTTAGAAAAGCCAACACGATGTCCGTGTGAGATTTGGCTAGTTGGTAAGTTGACGCCTGAATTAAGATATCTTCCAGATAGGGCACCACTGCTATGCCCTGCAGCCTTAGAACCGCGAGAAGGGACCCTAGCACCTTTGTGAAAATTCTGGGAGCTGTGGCCAACCCGAAAGGAAGAGCCACAAACTGGTAATGCTTGTCCAGGAAGGTGAACCTGAGGAACTGGTGATGATCTTTGTGGATAGGAATGTGAAGATACGCATCCTTCAAATCCACAGTGGTCATATATTGACCCTCCTGGATCATTGGTAAAATTGTCCGAATGGTCTCCATCTTGAAGGATGGGACTCTGAGAAATTTGTTTAGAATCTTGAGATCTAAAATTGGTCTGAAGGTTCCCTCTTTTTTGGGAACCACAAACAGATTGGAGTAAAACCCCTGCCCTTGTTCTGCTTTTGGGACTGGGCAGATTACCCCCATAGTATATAGGTCTTCTATACAGCGTAGGAACGCCTCTCTTTTTGTCTGGTTTACAGACAACCGTGAAAGATGAAATCTCCCCCTTGGAGGAGAATCTTTGAAGTCTAGGAGATACCCCTGGGTCACGATTTCTAAAGCCCAGGAATCCTGAATGTCTTTTGCCCAAGCCTGAGCGAAGAGAGAAAGTCTGCCCCCTACTAGATCCGGTCCCGGATCGGGGGCTGCCCCTTCATGTTGTCTTGGTAGCAGCAGCGGGCTTCTTGGCCTGTTTACCTTTATTCCAGGTCTGGTTAGGTCTCCAGACTGACTTGGATTAAGCAAAATTCCCCTTCTGCTTTGTGGCAGGGGAGGAGGTAGAGGGACCACCTTTGAAGTTCCGAAAGGAACGAAAATTATTTTGTTTGGCCCTTATTCTATTTGTCTTATCCTGAGGAAGGGCATGGCCTTTTCCTCCAGTGATGTCGGAAATGATCTCCTTCAGTTCAGGCCCGAATAGGGTCTTACCTTTGAAAGGAATAGCTAATAGCTTAGATTTTGATGATACATCAGTAGACCAGGACTTAAGCCATAACGCTCTACGCGCTAAAATGGCAAAACCTGAATTCTTTGCTGCTAATTTAGCCAGTTGAAAAGCGGCATCTGTAATAAAAGAATTAGCTAGCTTGAGAGCCTTAATTCTATCTAAAATATCAACTAATGGGGTCTCAACCTTAAGAGCCTCCTCTAGAGCCTCGAACCAAAAAGCAGCTGCAGTAGTTACAGGAACAATGCACACTATAGGTTGCAAAAGTAAACCCTGATGAATAAATATTTTCTTTAGAAGACCCTCTAATTTTTTATCCATAGGATCTTTGAAAGCACAACTGTCCTCAATAGGTATAGTTGTACGCTTAGCCAGGGTAGAAATAGCTCCCTCCACCTTAGGGACCGTCTGCCACGAATACTGAATGGTGTCAGATATGGGAAACATTTTCTTAAAAGTAGGAGGGGGAGAGAACGGAATGCCTGGTCTATCCCATTCTTAGTAACAATATCTGAAAATCCTCTTAGGGAGCGGAAAAACATTATTGTAAGTAGGAACCTCTAGATATCTATCCATTTTACACAATTTCTCTGGTGGAATTACAATAGGGTCACAATCATCCAGAGTCGCTAAAACCTCCCTGAGCAACAAGCGGAGTTGTTCAAGCTTAAACTTAAAAGCCGTCATATCTGAGTCTGTTTGATGGAACATCTTTCCTGAATCAGAAAGCTCTCCCTCAGACAGCAATTCCCCCACCCCCAAATCAGAACATTGTGAGGGTACATCGGAGATGGCTAATAAAACATCAGAGGGCTCAGCATTTACTCTAATACCGGACCTACTGCGCTTCCCCTGCAAACCAGGCAGTTTAGATAATACCTCTGTGAGGGTAGTAGACATAACTGTGGCCATATCTTGCAGGGTGAAAGAATTAGACGCACTAGAAGTACTTGGCGTCGCATGGGCGGGCGTTAAAGGTTATGACACTTGGGGAGAAGTAGATGGCATAACCTGATTCTCTTCTGACTGAGAATCATCCTGAGACATACTTTTATCAGCTAAAATATGTTCTTTGCAATGTAAGGCCATTTCAGTACATGAGGGACACATTTTAAGTGGGGGTTCCACAATGGCTTCTAAACACATGGAACATTGGCTTTCCTCAATGTCAGACATGTTAAACAGGCTAGTAATGACCACAAACAGGCTTGAAAACACTTTATGTAGTGAAAAAAATAACAATCTGAAAAAACGGTACTGCGCCTTTAAGAGAAAAAAAGCATACAATTTTTCAAAAACTGCTTGAAAACAATAAAATTATTCCAATTTTATGATAAAAGCATCCCAACTTTGCAGCTAAGTTTGCCCCACAAGGAAAGGAATACTTAACCCTTACCAGAAAAAATGGAATACTATAAAATGTTTATTTCAATAAAAAACACCTACCTGCCCTCAGGGGTCTGTAAAATCGGATTAAACCTTTGATTTGGCCCAATACTGCTCTCAAAGGCCCACCGGAGTTGGAGCTTGCTGCTTGTCTGGGAAAAACAACTGCGCAACTGAGGTGTGAAAATAGGCCCCGCCCATCTCACTCGATGCCTTACAGCCTAAAATAACCGCACCAGAGCGGTCTAAAACCTAGCCATGTGGGTTCATATACCCATAAATGAAGCCATGTGTACCCTCTTATACTCAATAAAGTATAAAAAACGTCTCTCATAAAAAACGTTATCTGCACTCCCAGTCATGTAAACGTTTGCCCACAAACATCATAACATCAGTGTCAACCATTATTTCATAGCCCAATATGCAAGCTCAGTAATACCCCTCTTTATACTTTAGGATTACTGCTTACCCTTTCCCTCATGGGGATACTGAAATAACACAGTCTCTCCAGAAAAAAATGACTGAACATACCTCACTGCTTATAGCATGAAAAACTTTCATCACACTGAAGTTTCTTAAGTACTCCTCAGCCATTCTGTGGGAACTCCTCTGGATCTTAGTAACAACTGCTAAGATCATCAGCCTCCAGGCAGAAGTCTTCATCCATCTGCTGCCTGGGAGAAAATAGTACACACTGGTACCATTTAAAATAAAAAACTCTTGCTTGAAGAAAATAAAAACTAACATTGTATCACCTCTTTCACTTTACCCTTCCTATTACTTAGAGTAGGCAAAGAGAATGACTGGGGGGTGGAGTCAAGGGAGGAGCTATATAGACAGCTCTGCTGTGGTGCTCTTTGCCACTTCCTGTTAGCAGGAGGATAATATCCCACAAGTAAAGGATGAATCCGTGGACTCGTCGTATCTTATAGAAGAAAATGTAACCAACTGGTGTCTTCAGTGCCCAAATGCTTAAAGGGACAGTATACACTTATTTTCATATAACTGCATGTAATAGACACTACTATAAAAAATAAGATGCACAGATACTGATATAAAAATACAGTATAAAACTGTTTAAAAACTTACTTAGAAGCTCTCAGTTTAGCTCTGTTGAAAAGGTAGCTGGAAAGCCCACTGCAGGTGGTAAATAAGACACTCCCCCCTCCCCCTTCTTTTGCATATGAAAAGACCCTTTACACAAACAGGAGCAAGCTGGAGAAGGTAGCTGACGGTATTCTCATAAAACTTTGGGGCAAAGTAAAACATCAAATAATGTGTTAATGTAATGATGTGTTTCAATATAGTACAGGTTGAATTGAATTTTCAAATTGTTTATTTTGTATTATTTTTTTTTTAATTGGGGTTTTATATGAGAGTCTATGTGTGTGTATATGTATGAGAGTGTGTGTTTGTGAGTGTGTATGAGAGTGTGTGTGTGCACATTAGAGTGTGTGTGTATGAGTGTGCATTGTATAAGAGTGTATGTAAGTGTGTATGTGTGCTTGTGCATTAGAGTGTGTGTGTGTATGAGTGTGTGTGTATATATGTATGAGAGTGTGTATATGTATGAGAGTGTGTGTTTGTGAGTGTGTATGAGAGTGTGTGTATATGAGTGTGTGTGTGCACATTAGAGTGTGTGTGTATGAGTGTGCATTGTATAAGAGTGTATGTGAGTGTGTATGTGTGCTTGTGCATTAGAGTGTGTGTATATGAGTGTGTGTGTGCACATTAGAGTGTGTGTGTATGAGTGTGCATTGTATAAGAGTGTATGTGAGTGTGTATGTGTGCTTGTGCATTAGAGTGTGTGTGTATGAGTGTGTGTGTGTTTGAAAGTGTGTATATGAGACTTTGAGGCCGAATTATCAAATGTCTGTTGGACCTGATCTGACAGTGCGGATCAGGTCCGACAGACATCGCTGAATGTGGAGAGCAATACGCTCTCCGTATTCAGCATTGCACCAGCAACTCACAAGAGCTGCTGGTGCAACGCCGCCCCCTGCAGACTTGCGGCCAATCGGACGATTCCTGTCCTGTGGCGATTCCTGTCCGCCTCATCAGAGCAGGTGGACAGGGTTATGGAGCAGCGGTCTTTAGACCGCTGCTCCATAACTTGTGTTTCTGGCGAGTCTGAAGACCCGCCAGAAACACGGGCCCTCAAGCTCCGTACGGAGCTTGATAAATGGGCCTCTGTGTGTATGTATAAGAGTGTATGTGTGTGTATGAGAGTGTATGTGTGTGTATTTATAAGAGTGTATGTGTGTGTATGAGAGTGTGTGTCTGAGGGGCTGGATGTGTGTAAGAGAGTATCTGGGCATGTGTGTCTGCATTAGTGTATTTGCATGTATCTGTGTCTCTGGGTATGTAGGGATACTAAAGTCAGAATTAGACTTTCATGATTCAAATAGAGCATGCAGTTTTAAGAGACATTCCAACTTACTTCCAATAATACATTTTGCAGTCTTTTTATATGCACAATTTCTGAGACACCAGCTTCTACTGAGCATGTACACAAATTCATAGTGTATACCTACACTAGTCTGTGATTGGCTGATGGCTGTCACATGATAAAGGGAGCATGCAAATGAAGAAAAAACAATTTGTCAGAAAAAAAACTGTACTACTTATTTCAAATTCATAGTAACTATTATTGCATTGCTTTTTTTTATTATGTACTTATTGATTATGATATTCTACTGTATTTAATAGCTCTTGAATTGTGTGTTTCTGGGAAAATAGGCCCATTAAGACCTTAATCTGGCACTGCACAGAAGAGTGACAGCACTAACCCGATCCATGTAGCTTAGGGGAGGAGTAACTGTGTTAACTCTTATCAGTGTAGCACGCAGGAGAAGAGTACCCCTCTAACTTCCCTCAGTGCCGCTAGTCATCACACGGTCTTGTACCATACTGTGAGTATAATCTTCTCACAGTACAGAGCTTACTACTTCCAGTTTGCCGGTTTGGTTTTGCACACAGTTGCAAATACAGAGGCTTATTTACCTCTATTTGGTAGGTTAATCCTTGCATGTTACCTGATACGTACATGGTGACATCACATAAGCACCACTCCTGATCCTATAAGTCTCCATGCCTACTCGTAGTTGGTGCTTGGAAATTCAGACTTCCTCCCTGCTAGTTACCTGCTGTGTGTTCCCATTACATGCCTTGCTTTACCTAGTACTTTGCTATTCAGACTAATCTCCTGGCTTTTGCCTCTGGCTACACTCTGGACTAATCTTCTGCCAGTCCATGACCAGGATTGAACCTGTAACTGTAGTTTCTTTGTGCTGCTTTTATCTTGATTCAATAGAGCATGACATTTTAAGCAACTTTCTTATATACTCCTATTATTAATTTTCTTCATTCACTTGCTATCTTTATTTGAAAAGCATAAATCTAAGCTTAGGAGCCAGACTATTTTGGGTTTAGCACCTGGGTAGCGCTTGCTGATTGGTGACTATATGTAGCCACCACTCAGTTAGTGCTACCCAGGTGCTGAACTAAAAATGTGCTGGCTCCTTAGCTTAGATTTCTGCTTTTCAAATTACAAGAGTACAAAGAAAAGTTGATCATATGAGTAAATTAGAAAGCTGCTTACAATTGCATGCTTTATCTGAAACATGAAAGAAAAAAAAAATGGGTTTAGTGTACCTTTAACACAGTGTTAATCTTTGATTGACAAAAAAAGATTACACGTTGCGGCCTTTCACAGAGGTGTTATAATTTAATTTTTGCCAGCATCATTATAGTAGCTGAATATCACGTTCTAATCCCATTAAAGTCATTCAGAGGCATTAAGTGTTAATTTTCATTCAGTTCCCACAGCAGTCATTAACATCTTTAATCTAGTGTAATGCTTATATTAATTTGCAACAATGCACATCTGCCACTAATAGGAGTGAAGATATAACATGCCCTTTACAACTAGTATTACAAAATGTAAAATACTTAAAAACATTTAAAACATACACATATTTAATAAAACCATATGAATATTTAAGAATCATGTTGACTATAATATCTTATATAAAAGGTTTTTATAACTATGAATAGAAAATACTGTATATACAGCCCGAATATTATATTATATATTATATATACTATTATTATTAATGTAATATAATTATATCAAATATTGTTTAAAATCATGAAAAAATATATTAAAGATACACAAAACTGCTCCTTTCAAAAGTAAATATTTAATACCTTTAATACCTTTAATTGTGTGCCAAAGTTTTTATTCATTTTCAACTTGATACATAGCACAGAAATAAAAAAAAAACAACAACAACAAATGTTAACAATAAAAATAATCCAAAGTAGACTAACATAAGGTATGCAGTAGTGAGAGAGGTGCAGCGTCGCTCAGTCCACATCACACAGCTGAACAGAATGATCCTTTCCAAAATCCTGAAGGTGGGTAATAGGTCTGTGTTAGAGCGGTGCCAGCACAAAAAATAGGTTTGAGCAGACCAAAAAGTAATATAGAGAAGGACAGGCGGCACTCCAGGATAAAAGTTAAAAAGTCATTCTTTATTCAAAGATGCATTAAAATGACAACACTCATGTTGCAAACAAACAAAAGGTGGAGGAGGAGGAAACCTTACATGTTTCGTGCCCTGCGGCGTATAATCTCCCTCACATGTGTGGACAATTTAAACCCTGGTCAACCAATCAGGAGCTGACAGTGTGGTTACTATGTTAACCATTCAAAATACACACAAGTCCTCACAGTGGAATATGAGTACACATACACAAAAAAAAAAAAAATTAAAATAAAAAGAAAGAAAAGAAAATAAGAAAAAAAGAAAAAAAGTTGTTTAAATACAGCCATATATTGCTGTTTAGATCTTTTTCCAGTCTCTGGGTTACAGGATTGTGTATAAAGAGTTTGAAAGGTATAGGTAGTTACATACAATCAGCAAACATGGAGGGGGAGGCAATTAGCCTCAATAAGTCTATTTTTGATATTGATAGTAGAAAAGGTTTTTTTGAAAATATTTTTTCATCTACTGGCAAGAGTGCTGCTGATATGGACATTGTTGGATTATTTAATAACCTTGAACGAGTATTATTAATGGACTTACGCTTAATGTGGGATGTTGTTGCCTTCAATCATTATATAGACTCTAAAAAAATACAGAGGGGCCTCAGGATAAGGAAATTTCCCTCATATGACTTGGAAGATGAGGAGCTCGTCCAGGAGTGGAAAGATGCTCTGACAGCATGCTCCCTAACGCTTATGGATATCTTAGTGAGGAGCAAAAATGCTAAAAGGGAGTCGCTAAAAAGTCGAATTAATGAATTAAAGGCTGAATTGAGAAACCATAAAGATGATGGAGAATATTCCACTTTGAAGTCCAATATGAAAAGGAAAATCAGGAAATCTGACGATGACTTGGCATCATTAAAGGGCAGCAAATATAATAGGGACACTGAAGATTATGTGAAAAACAAAGTATATGATTGGTCCCGTTTTGGTAAACGGCAGAGGAGGTTCCAAAAGAATTCTCAGAGAAAGCAAGGAGGTGAAGTTGCCAATGATGAAAAGTCTGATCAAGATGAAACAGTTGCAGATCAAAAGAATAAAGGTCATCGCCAAAAAAATAAAAACAAAAAAAGTAATAAAGACAGTACACCAAAAATGGAACCAAAGTCAATTTTGAAAAATAAATCGGATAAGAAAGTGATATTTTCTTCAACTGAACCTGAGACCTCTGACCAGGATTCACAGCTTTCGGATGAGAGCTCTTCTTCCTCTCTCTCCCCCCATCCCTCTTTCTCGTTGCAGGGTTCCACTAATGAGGGCTCAGATGGAAGTGAATCAGCAGTACGCCCCAAGATGAAGAATAAGGATATCCCTTTAGGCGGAGGAAGCAGACACGACGGGCAGGAAGAAGAAGAGGGAAGAAGGTCCTCAAAACGGAAAGCGAAGAAAAACTAGCTTTGACAGTTATGAACTTATCGGATTTAGCCCTTACTATGGACCATGTTCAAGTCTTATCTAAAGGTTTGGGCTTTGCCCCAACACACAATTTCTCAGTATTCAACACACTTTTGGACATCAACAAATTAGTTAGAAAATTAACACTAAAAAGGTTTTTCTCCAATGTTGATTATCCTAATGGGGTGTGTATGAGCACTGATGAGATTTGTGATGAGACCCTTATGGGCTCTAATAGAATCTGTGATGACCCTGTTGTTAATGCTAATTTTAATTTTGCTGACTTTTGTACCTTAGAACATCTGAAGTATTTGAATGAGAATGAGCATAGTCCATCTGATGCAGATATACCTAAGCCTAGGAAAAGGGGATCAGAATTTTATCCCACACATTTTAGGGGTTCTCATCTAAACACGTTTCAGAAGAAGGTAGAGCAGGAAATAATAAATTTAGGAGCGTTGACAAAAGCAGGTAAAACACATATACACAGTAATTTTACGAGCAAACAAAGATTAGCGATTGAACAGCTTAAGGAGAATCAGAATATTGTCATTGGGTCATCTGATAAAGGTGGTAATGTGGTGGTATTGAATAAATCCTACTACATTGCGGAGGCAAGGAAACAACTTAATGATGGAATAACATATAGAAAATTGTCTGCTAGTCCTGAGTATGATTTTACTAGGAAATTGACTAAATTATTGGATGAAGCTGTGGCTTTGGGTTTCATGACAGTGGAGGTTGCAGCGTCACTTATCCCACAGTATCCTAAGACACCCGTCTTTCACCACCTACCTAAGGTCCACAAGGATCCTTTGAATCCCCCAGGGCGTCCCATCATTTCTGGGATAGATTCATTATTTGAACCACTCTCTGAATGGGTGGATTCAATATTGCAACCCATTGTTCAAGGGTTAAGCAGTTATCTGAGGGATTCAAGTCATCTTTTGAAGATCCTCAAAAATGTACAATGGGAGGAGGACCTTAGGTGGGTGGTGATCGATGCTGTGTCTCTATACTCAAGTATACCGCACGAACTGGGCATACGGGCTGTGTCCTTTTTTTTGGATACTAGTACCAATTATTCAAGTGAGTTTAAGTTGTTTTTCTGTGAGGTCGTTGAGTTCCTGCTGTCCCACAATTTCTTCATGTTCGATGGAGAATATTATTTACAAGTCTGTGGAACAGCAATGGGGGCTAAATTTGCCCCTTCCTTTGCGAACCTGTTTGTGGGATGGTGGGAACTCAACGTCCTCTATGATGCTGATAAGAATCCTTTTGCAGAAAGTATAATTTTGTTTATGAGATTCATAGACGATTTGATTTTTGTGGTTAAAGACGATCTTGTATTTGATGATTTTTTAAGCTATGTTAACAACAATGATCTAGGTCTAAGGTTCACTGGAGATGTATATAAGGATAACGTTAATTTCTTGGACCTTACACTTGTGGGATCAGCTGAATAGAATAGGGTGATTACTGACACTTATAGGAAGGCCACATCAGGAAATTCCATACTACATGCTAAATCATGCCATCCTCAACACCTGATAAAATCCATACCTAAGAGCCAATTTTTACGATTGAGACGAAATACAAATTCTGATGATCTTTTTGATACTCAAGTTAAGGATTTAATTGAGAGACTGGCAACCAGGAGTTACGATGTAGAGATGCTAAAGCATACGGCAAAGGAAGTTAATGATACTTATTTAAATAACTTAGCCTGTCCTAGGGATACCACCAAACGAACTAAGTTCAATGATGACATGGTGGTTTTTTCAACAGAATTCTCTCAGCAGTACCAGCAATTGTGTAATATTATCAAAAAGAATTTGCCTATTTTGAAAGGAGATGATCTCCTGGTTAAAGTTGTTGATAATATTAAGTTTGTCCCGAAAAAAGCGCCCACTCTATCCACTATTCTTTCGCCAAGCTTAGTCACCAGCAAAGGTACTATGGGAGCCAGTAATTGGCTATCTAGAAAAGGTACTTTTAGATCTATCTAGAAACTGTGTCACTTGCGAAGTTATACAATCAGAAAATTCGTTTCAAAGTAGTGTTACTGGTGAGAATTTTAAGATAGAACACTATGCCAATTGTGGCACGAATTTTGTTGTCTACCTTCTTGAGTGTGAACTCTGTCATCAACAGTATGTAGGCCAGACCTCCCGTTCCCTACGTTCAAGAGTAGGTGAACATAAGAGGGACATAAAAAATTACAATAAGGACTCTAGTGTGGCTCAACATTTTAATGGAGTTCATTTTAGCAATGAGCCCAGAATTTTGGTAAAAGTCATAGATGTAGCCAGAAGGCCATTACGGGGTGGTAATAGGTACAATATTCTAACCAGAAAAGAGCTATACTGGATTTGGAAATTGGATACTAGATCACCAAGAGGCCTAAATAAGGAGTGGGATATTAGTTACTTTGTAGGATAACATTTATGACATCAGTAATAGGCTTTTGGTATTTTAGTATCCATGTTTATATAGACACATCTATATTTTGATGCATATTAGGGTTTATATTTTGCATTTATTTGTTTATGCCTATCAGTTTTTTAGATGTGTGTTTTTATAGTGGATATTAAGCAATCACACTTAGTGGCGAATTAACCAATATTATCCCTTTCTGTTGTAACTTTTTCCTGCTTTATGTGTTCTGTGCAATTTAGTCTAATTCAACATGTATTTATAAATTGAATATTCATATCTATACCACTATAGGGTATAGTTTTGTATAGAGCATATGGAGCAGGGATTGAACATGATATAGATGTTTCTTATTAGTTCAATAGAGTCTTTAGTGTAATTGTACCTTTGACTTACTTAAATATTTGAATGTTTAAATGTTTTTTGGTATTTGTGATTATTAGATATTTATAGATATTTATAGATATTTATAAGAACATGATTTGAACATATATTACATGTCAAGTTTAATAGACAACTACGTTTCTACTATACTATATCAAATATCATACTTTTTGAGTGCTAATTTATCAGTCTAGGGTGAGTGTTGTCTTTTCAACCCCTGGCATTTTTTAATAGCATTTTATATATATATATATATATATATATATATATATATATATATATATATATATTGTTGTTGTTTTTTTTTTGTGTATGTGTACTCATACTCCACTGTGAGGACTTGTGTGTATTTTAAATGGTTAACATAGTAACCACACTGTCAGCTCCTGATTAGTTGATCAGGGTTTAAATTGTCCACACATGTGAGGGAGATTATACCTATGATTAAGTGCCGCAGGGCACGAAACATGTAAGGTTTCCTCCTCCTCCACCTTTTGTTTGTTTGCAACATGAGTGTTGTCATTTTAATGCATCTTTGAATAAAGAATGACTTTTTAACTTTTATCCTGGAGTGCCGCCTGTCCTTCTCTATATAACATAAGGTATGGTATGTTTTTTTTTAAAAAAAAATGTATGCTTACCTGATACATTTATTTTCCACGGCTTGACTAATTACTGTTGGGAACCAATACCCAAACTAGAGGACACGGATAAATAGGGAGGGACAAGACAGGCAGTCCTAAACAGAATGCACCACCGCTTGAAGAACCTTTCTCCCAAAAGATGCCTCAGCCGAGTCAAAAATATCAAATTTGGAAAAAGTGTGTAGAGAAGACCAAGTTGCAGCCTTGCAAATTTTGTCCACAGAAGCTTCATTTTTGAAAGTCCCAGAAGAGGGAACATCTCTTGTGGAATGAGCCGTAATTCTCTCAGGAGGCTTCTGTCCAGTAGTCTCATAAGCCAAACTAATTATACTTTGTATTCAAAAAGAAAGAGCAGTAGCAGTAGCTTTCTGACCTTTACGTTTCCCAGAGAAACAGACAAAGAGGGCAGAGGACTGGCGAAAATCCTTAGTCGCCTGTAAGTAGAATTTAAGAGTATGTACAACATCCACATTGTGTAACAAACGTTCTTTGGAAGAAGAAGGATTAAGACACAGAGAGGGAACAACAATTTCCTGATTGATATTTCTATTAGAAACAACCTTAAGAACGAAACCTACGAAGAACCACCTTATCGGCATGAAAAATAAGATAAGGGGAATCACACTGCAGAGCTGAGAGTTCTGAGACTCTTTGAGCAGAAGAGATAGCAACAAGAAACAAAACCTTCCAAGATAACAACTTAATGTCTATGGAATGCAACGGCTCAAACAGAGCCAGCTGTAAATCTTTAAGAATGAGGTTAAGGCTCCAAGGAGGAACAACAGACTTAAAGACAGGCCTGATTTTGACCAAGGGCTGACAAAAAGATTGCACATCCGCCAAACGTTTATGTAGTAAAACTGATAAAGAAGAAATCTGACCCTTCAGGGTACTGACAATCCCTTTTCCTGGCCTTCCTGAAGAAAAGATAAAACTCTAGGAATCTCGCCCTTGGATTCACACCAATAAAGATATTTACACCATATCTTATGGTAAATCTTTCTAGTAACAGGCTTGCGAGCCTGAATCATGGTCTCAATGACCGACTCAGAAAACCACGCTTAGACAGAATTAAGCGTTCAATCTCCAAGCATTCAATTTCAGAGAAATGAGATTTGGATGAAGGAAGGGACCCTGAATCAAGAGGTCCTTACTCAGAAGTAGTCTCCAAGGTGGGAGAGATGACATCTCCACTAGGTCTGCAAACCAGATCCTGTGAGGCCACGCAGGGGCTATTAGAATCACTGACGCCCTCTCCTGTTTGATATGAGTAATGACTTGTGGAAGGAGAGCAAACGGAGGAAACAGGTATGCCAACCTGAAAACCCAAGGAACCACCAGAACATCTATTAGAATGGCCTGCGGATCTCTTGACCTTGAACCGTACCTTGGAAGCTTGGTGTTCTGATGGGATGCCATCATATCTAACTCCGGCACCTCCCTGGTGATTGATGTAAGCCACAGAGGTTATGTTGTCTGACTGGAACCTGATAAACTGGGCTAAGGACAACTGAGGCCAAGCCAATAGAGCATTATAAATCACCCTCAATGCCAAGATGTTGATGGGAAGAGCAGACTCCTCCCAAGTCAAAAGCCCTGAGCTTTTAACGAGTTCCAGACTGCTCCCCAGCCCAGCAGGCTGTCGCCCGTGGTCACCCATCACCCAGGAAGGTCTCCAAAAGCATGTACTCTGAGACAGATGTTCCTAAGAAATCCACCACGGGAGAGAGTCCCTTGACGACTAATCTAACTCTGTTCTCTGAGATAGATCTGCATGGTTGCCATTCCATTGTCTGAGCATGCACAACTGGAGACCTCTCAAATGGAATCGAGCAGAAGGAATGCTGTCCATGGAAGCCACCATCAGAACGATTACCTCCATACATTGAGCCACTAAAGGATAAGAGGTAGCCTGAAGAGAGAGGCAAGAGGAAATGATTTTGTTTTTCCTGACCTCTGTCAGAAAAATCTTCATTAATAGAGAATCTATTATGTTCCCTAAGAACACTACTCTTGTAGCAGGGGAAAGGGAGCTTTTTCCATATTCACATTCCATCCGTGGGAACAAAGAAAAAACAATATCTCTGTGTGAGATTTTGCTGGTTGAAAAGAGGGTGCCTGAACCAATATGTCATCCAGGTAGGGTGCCACAATAATTCCACAAGAATGGATCACTGCCAAAAGAGCCCCCAGAACCTTTGAAAAAATTCTGGGAGCCATGGCTAGACCAAATGGAAGGGCCACAAACTGGAAATGTCTGTCCAGAAAGGCAAATCTCACAAATCTGTGATGGTCCCTGTGAATAGGAACATGAAGATATGCATCCTTTAGGTCTATGGTTGTCATGAACAGACCCTCTTGTACTAAAGGAAGAATGGAGTGTATCGTCTCTATCTTGATGGATGGAACTTTGAGAAACTTGTTTAGACACTTCAAGTCTAGAATGGGACGGAAAGTTCCCTCTTTTTTGGGAACCACAAACAGGTTGGAGTAGAACCCGAGACCCTGTTCCTGCACTGGAACTGGAACTATCACCAGGGATAGGCACGCACCAAGACTGTGGTGGACACTAAGGTATATTTCTGTCAGGAATCCGACTGAGACAAGAAGTGCAAAAATAATCACACCTTTATTAATAGCAAAAAATAATAAAAAGTCCACAAGTCAAATAACAAGCCAGGAGTCAAAACCAGAGCTGGTAGTCAGACGAGCCGACTCAGGAGCCAAAGCGAATAGTCAGACGAGCCGGAATCAGGAACAAGGAAAACAGCAGAGTCAGGAACAAGCCAGGGATCAGGAACCAGGAAGGACGTCAGGCAGCCAGGTAATACACAGGAACTCTCACAAACAGGTCTGAGACAACGCAAAGGCAAAGCATACTGAACAGAAGCCCTTTAAATAATAAATGATGACATCACAATTCTGAGACTGCATCCTGTCTTACATGGATGATGCACACCAGTCTGGCCATAAAAGGAAGTGCAGTAAATGAGCAGCATCCCCCACAATGCACCATAGTCCAGAAGAGAGGTGAGTAAAATGGTTGCCAGCAGCACATGGCAAACAAAACAGGGAAAAACCCTGACACTACCCTCCCTTCAACGACCCCTCCCCACGGGAGGACAAAAGGCTTATTGGGGAAACGGGCATGGAAGGCACGAAGGAGGGCAGGAGCATGAACATCAGAGGCTGGAACCCAAGTACGCTCCTCCGAACCGTAGCCCCTCCAGTGAACCAAATACTGTACACGGCCCCTGGACATACGAGAGTCAATAATGCTGCTGACATCATACTCCTCATGGTTGTCAACAAAGATAGGATGGGGACGAGGCAACACAGTGGTAAACCGATTACAAACCAATGGTTTCAAGAGAGAGACATGAAAAACATTGGAGATGCGCATAGCAGGAGGAAGGTCAAGAGCGTAGGCCACAGGATTAACCCGTCGGAGTATTCGAAAAGGACCAACATAACGGGAGCCAATTTATTGGAAGGCACATGAAGGTTCAAGTTGTGGGAGGACAGCCAAACTCTCTCACCAACCTGGTAGGAAGGTGCAGGCAGATGCCTACGATCAGCCTGGAACTTTTGGCGCTGCATAGAATGATATGATGCTCCTCCAAAGCCGGAATACCCTGAGACATGAATGAATCGGGTAACAAGGATGGTTGAAACCCATAATTCGCCATGAACGGGGATAACTTGGAGGAAGCATTAATAGCATTATTATGAGCAAACTCTGCCCAAGGTAACAGTTCAGACCAATTATTGTGGTGATCTGAGACATAGCAATGGAGGAACTGTTCCAGAGCTTGATTACACTGTTCCGCAGCCCCATTGGATTGAGGATGATATGCCGAGGAGAAGGAAAGCTGGATCCCCATTTGAGCACAAAAGGAACGCCAAAATCTGGAGACAAACTGGCTACCCGATCCGACACTATCTCCTTGGGTAACCCATGTAAATGGAAGACCTCCCGGGCAAAAATTGAAGCAAGCTCCTGAGCGGTAGGCAGCTTAATCAAGGGAATGCAATGTGACATTTTAGAAAAACGGTCAACCACCATAAGGATAACTGTATTGCCATTGGAAACAGGGAGCTCAACAATGAAGTCCATGGAAAGATGTGTCCAAGGACGCTTACCATTAGCATTAGGTTGAAGAAGACCCACAGGAAGACGTCGAGGAGTCTTATTCTGTGCACAAACTGAGCAGGAGGCAACATACGCAGCAACATCAGAACGAAAACTTGGCCACCAGAATTGTCGAGTGACAGACCAAATCATTTGGTTCTTGCCTGGGTGACCTGCGGCTTTGGGATAGTGGTAAGTGTGCAAAAGTTTAGTTCGAAGATTCTCAGGATCAAAACACTTACCACTAGGTTTCTCAGGAGGTGCATTGGTTTGTGCAGCCAGAATCTCCTCCCCCAAGGGAGAAGTCAAATTAGTACGTATGGTAGCCAAAATATGGTCAGTAGGTATAACAGGAGTAGGTACAGACTCCTCCTTGGACAGAGGCGAAAATTGTTGAGAGAGGGCATCAGCCCTAACATTCTTACTACCAGGCAAGTAGGAGACCACATAATTAAACCGAGACAAAAATAGCGCCCATCTGGCCTGTCGGGGCGACAAACGTTTTGCTTCAGATAGATAAGTTAAATTCTTGTGATCAGTAAGAATGAGCACTGGCACGCTAGTACCCTTGAGAAGATGCCTCCATTCCTTGAGTGCCAAAATTATGGCCAGTAATTCCCTGTCGCCAATTTCATAATTACATTCCGCTGGAGACAATTTCTTAGAGAAGAAACCACATGGATGCAAGGAGCCGTCAGGCGTAGGAAGTTGAGACAAGAGGGCACCTACTCCAGTCTCAGACGCATCGACCTCAAGAACGAAAGGCAGGACAGGGTTAGGATGAGCCAAAACTGGAGCGGCAGCAAAGGCAGTCTTAAGACTATCAAAGGCCTTAATGGCAGTAGGTGACTAATGGAGTGGATCATTCTCTTTACGGGTCATGTCTGTGATAGGTTTGACCAAGGAAGAAAAGTTTTTAATAAACTTTCTATAGTAATTGGCGAACCCCAAAAAACTTTGAATAGACCGAAGACCAACTGGGCGAGGCCACTACAGAACTGCAGATAACTTGTCAGGATCCATGGAGAACCCTGCAACTGAGATAACATAACCTAGGAAGGTTACTTGAGTCTGATGGAACTCACATTTCCTGAGTTTACAAAACAAGCCATTCTCACGTAGTCTCTGAAGAACCCGTGTAACATCAGAACGATGAGCCTCAAGTGTGGGTGAGTGTATGAGGATGTCGTCTAAGTACAACACAACACACTGTTGCAACATATCTCGTAGGACATCATTAATAAGTTCCTGAAAAACAGCAGGAGCATTACATAGGCCAAAGGGCATTACAAGATACTCATAATGCCCGCTCCTGGTGTTAAATGCTGTTTTCCATTCGTGGCCCTCCTTAATCCTAACGAGATTGTACGCTCCTCTCAAATCAAGTTTAGTAAAGACCGTAGCTCCCTTGAGGCGGTCAAAGAGTTCCGTAATGAGCGGAATAGGTTAAGCATTCTTAATGGTAAGACGATTAAGACACCTATAATCGATGCATGGTCTTAACTCGCCACCCTTTTTCTTCACAAAGAAGAAGCCAGCCCCTGCAGGAGAGCAGGATTTGCGGATGATCCCCCGCGAAAGAGCATCGGCAACATACTCCTCCATAGCACAATTTTCTGCAACAGACAGAGGCTACACCTGAGGAGGAATGGCTCCGGGTTGCAGGTCTATGGCACAATCGTAAGACCGGTGAGGAGGCAATGTACCAGCACGCACCTTGTCAAAAACGTCTAGGAACTCTCGGTACTCCTCTGGCAATTGAGATACCGAATAAGTGCACAAGACTTTACCTGGTTTCCGAAGACAAGTGGAAATACATTTAGGGGACCACGACAAAATTTCGGACCTGCGCCAGTCGAGACTGTGATTGTGCTTTTGGAGCCAGGGATAACCCAGAACAACCAGAAAATGCAGAGAGTTTATCACCTGGAACTGGAGGGTTTCAAAATGGAGAGCCCCAACAGCCATGGACAACGGAGCAGTTTCATGAGTAACGAGTGCGGGCTGAAGGGGCCTGCCATCAATGGCCTCAATAGCAAGCGGAACGGACCAAGGCAAAACAGGAATGGAGTGCTTTGATACAAAAGCACTGTCCATGAAATAGCCTGCAGCACTGGAGTCAACAAGAGCCTGGTGACTATGGAGGAGTCCACCCAGGAAAGGACAACCATGACCAAAGGTTTCTCTTTAAGCAGTTCCGGGGACGAGGATAAACCACCCAAGGTCTGCCCCCGACAGGACCTTAGGTGTGAGCGTTTCCCGGCCATATAGGACAAGACTTCAAAAGGTGGCCCTGTAACCCACAATAGAGGCAGAGCCCCTCCCTCCTCCTAAAGGCCCTCTCCGCTGTGGAGAGGCACGTGAATCCCAACTGCATCAGCTCAGCAGTACCTGGTGACTCGGGACCAGGAGGCATGGGAGGAGAGGGAGGCATGGGTGGGAACGAACACGTAGGAGACAACGGAACAGGAGGCTCCGCAAGCGCTCCTTGAAAGAGGGCCTCTCTCTGAGTCTGATGTCAATTAGGATCAAAAAAGACACCAATGCCTCGAGATCCTCTGGTAAATCTCTGGCAGCAACTTCGTCTTTAATCGCATCAGAGAGCCCATGAAAGAAGGCGGCAACAAGGGCTTCATTGTTCCAACCTACCTCTGCTGCAAGCGTACGGAACTCAATAGCATACTGAGCAACAGATATTGGATTCATGGCCTTTGCGTAATGTCAGGAATCCGACTGAGACAAGAAGTGCAAAAATAATCACACTTTAATGGCAAAAAATAATAAAAAGTCCACAAGTCAAATAACAAGCCAGGAGTCAAAACCAGAGCTGGTAGTCAGACGAGCCAAGTCAGGAGCCAAAGAGAATAGTCAGACGAGCCGGAATCAGGAACAAGGAAAACAGCAGAGTCAGGAACAAGCCAGGGATCAGGAACCAGGAAGGACGTCAGGCAGCCAGGTAATACACAGGAACTCTCTCAAACAGGTCTGAGACAACGCAAAGGCAAAGCATACTGAGCAAAAGCCCTTTAAATAATAAATGATGACATCACAATTCTGAGACTGCATCCTGTCTCACATGGATGATACACACCAGTCTGGCCATAAAAGGAAGTGCAGTAAATGAGCAGCATCCCCCACAATGCACCATAGTCAGGAAGAGAGGTGAGTAAAATGGCTGCCAGCAGCACATGGCAAACAAAACAGGGAAAAACCCTGACAATTTCAAATTAAAAACATCAAAAAACACTCTCTTTACCGAGAGGATAGTGGATGCATTGTGGAAAAGCCATCTAGCAGAAGTGGTAGAGACAGTGAAGGAGTTTGAACATGCATGGGATACGTATACGCTAAGCTAAATCAGTCTTACACACACTCGATTGCACACTCGGTATCACACACACCCTCAAAGTCTCACACCCACACCGTTTACACACTCTCACACAAATATTCTATTGCCTCTGCTCGCACGTAATCTCCTGACATTTTGGCGCCTTTGTCTGGCCACCCCCACCTCTATTATAGCCCTTCTGGGCTCCGCCCCCACACATCTTCCCTCTTACCTCATCTCCAGCCATCATACCTATACTGGGGTTAAATGCCCCTACCTTAAACTTTGTTTCATCCAGGACTTCTCCCTCTACTAGGTAATTCTGTAAATAAAAAACCTAGACACATTATGGGTTACAAAGGCCGTAGCTTTTATTTATAAGTACTTAACATGTAAATAAATAACCAATCAAAATAACCTAACCAGTGCTTGCCCCATTAGTAGCCACAATTTTTAAACAGATAAACAATTCCCTCATACATCTCTCCTGCTCACCCAGGAGGTACCCTACTTAAAACTGCTATTCCACCAAGCAAGCACTCTGCCACAGGTAAGGCCTACTGCCACGCCCGCCAACCAACTCCAGAGCCTTTGCAACCCCTTCCTTCATATTAAAATTAAATAAGTGCAACACCACCTCATTTAAATGAACCCCATCTCTCAGGAAAAAAAAATCCCTGATTCCCCTTCAAATTCAACATGTCTTATTGAACCCCCCCCCAGACTTGTTAACAAACTTACTCATCATCCTGTTCACCTTCCTAAGGGAAGCGTCCAACTTTTTTATACCCCACACCACCCTCCAATTTATCCTTTTCTCAATCATTAAATTGGAAACAGAGTCCTTTTCTGATTGCCACTGTGGTACTCATTCCCGCTCCTCTACCTGCACTTGTTCCCCCTGCTCCACGAAAGGACTGCCCGTCTCTCAGTGGGGTCATGATTTCCAACCAAATCCCCATGTCGCGATTGTCCCACTTCATATGCGGGCCCACCACTATCCTCTGGCGAAATTTCTCATTGTATCCCACCAGGCCCCATATTTCCTACAGGCTGCTGCAATTTCATCGAAATAGCAGAACAGCACTGATCCCTGTTCGGGAAATGTTTCCCCAATTACGCTAGCGAAGATGCAGGAAAGTTTGAGACCAATTACTAAACGTCTTTGGCAGCTTCCTATACCTCTTTGCGCTCCTCCTCTTCCTTCTTAACCGGCTCCCCTTTTGCATCTTACTTAATCTCCATGAACTGATCCAAGGTAGACAACAAAAAAATTTCCAAAAAACTCCCACTTCCAAATCTTTTCCTTGATCTCCTGGGCTAAACGAATGCCCAATGGTCCAATCATGCAGAGGCAAGGTCTACGAAAAGCTACTTCAGCCACCTTGATACCTCCCACCCCAGACCCACTAGGTGAGGGACCCGCCACTCCCGCAACCTCTGCCCCTTGGCTACTCACCCCCGCTGCCCCTTGCGAACTCCAAGCGCCAACCACCCCAGTACCCCCTTCAGCCCCACTGCTCTGCTTCTCAATCTGAGCAACCAGATCCCTCAAACCTTTTAGAATTGCTGAGTTTAGGTCCCCACTCTCACCAACGGTACATATAGAATTTCGTCCCAAAATCCCTGGCACCTCACCTGACGTGCAGGGTGCCATCACTGGTCCCGGCCTGCTGTCACATCTATTCTCTGTCTCCGCCACTGACGTCCTCCTAGTTCTATCTTCAGACCTCCTCTCTGACCTCCTGCTATCCTCCACGCATCTCCCTGGTGACCTGGTCCTGGTTTGAGCCCTTCGCCGCTCCTGACTACTCCTCCCTCCAGCCGATCTGTCCAACCTCCCCCCCACATTGGTGAATCTCTTATACTCCTCCCTCTTCTGTAATCAACAGGCGAGTGGGACCTACCTCGCCGTCTGTCTGCCCCTGCGCCTCCTGTCCTCATGCTACTAGTTCTGTGACCATGTGTAGCTCCTGCCTGCAAAGTAAAAGAACACTCAGGGCCAGTCAGATAGCCCCGTACACCTTCTGACCCCAGACTCTCCAATCCTCAGCCTCTGATCCCTTTCCTGTCTAGGATTCCCATTGACAACCGTTCCTGAAGTCCGGCGGAGAAGGTCCTGTCCCATGCAGTGAAGTCTTCTTCCAAGCGGCGACCTCGTCTTTAGAGAATGATCTATCTGAAAGGTTAAATATCATTTTAGTCCCTTGCTCTAGTTCCATCTCTCTCTGTTACTTTTTCCTAGATTTTGAATTTGAAGAATCAAATCAGCCAATAGGAATTCAAGGGACGCCATCTTTAATCGCGTACCTTGAATTCACTATCTAGTGTACGGTGGCGATCGTACGAAGAGGATCCTCCATGCTCCATGGCTCCGCAGTCGCCGGTCTTTAGTTCATGGGTCGCTCCGCGCCGTGCCGGATTGTTCCTGGAAGAAAAAAGAAGAGGTCGCCGCTTGGAAGAAGACTTCACCGCATGGGACAGGACCTTCTCCGAAGGACTTCAGGAACGGGGAGTACCAACCTGGGGGTTAGACTAAGGTTTTTTTAAAAACATTTTTTAATTTTTTTTATTTAGATTAGGGTGCACATTTTGTAAAAGAGCCAAATGTCTTTTTACGGGCAATGCCCAACAAATGCCCTTTTCAGTGCAATGGGTAGTTTAGGTTTTTTAAATGTTAGGTTTTTTATTTTGGGGGTTTTGGTGGGTGGGGGTTTTACTGTTAGGGCGGACTTTGTTTATTTTTAATGTAAAAGAGCTGTTTATCTTGGGGCAATGCCCTGCAAAAAGCCCTTTTAAGGGCTACTGGCAGCTTATTCTTAGATTAGGGGGTGTTTTTATTTTAGGGGGCTTTTTTATTTTCATAGGGATTAGGTTTAATTTTGTAAACTTTGGTAATATGGTTTTTTATTTTCTGTAATGTTAGCCTTTTTATTTATTGTAATCTTAGATTTTTTATTTTTTGTAACTTTAGTATTTTTTAGTTTAGGTAATTTGTTTTAATTTAGGGTGTGTTAGGTTAGGGGGTGTTAGGTTGACGGTAAGGGATTAAGGGGTTAATTACTTTATTATTTTGAGATGTGTGGGTTTGCGGTGTATGTGTTAATACTTTGTGTGGGAGGTTCGGTGGATTCTTTCACCACCCTGCCATTTTCGGAATTCACCTGGATGCAGCTTCGCTGTATCCAGGTGAATTATGTTGGCTGCCTCTCGCATTGAGGATGTGTGCGCAACTGCCGACGGCGACGGACATTATAAATGCAATTATAGTATAGATAATTTCGTTTGTTATTTTTCGTAATTTAGTGTTTGTTATTTTTTGTAACTTAGGGTTTTTTTTTGTGGTAATTTAGTACTTTGTAATAATGTTTAATTCTATATTTAAATAATTTTAGTAGTGTTAGGTTTTTAATATGTAATTTAGTTTATTTCATTGGTAGTTTAATTTAATTTTAGTATAATAGGGTAGGTTAATTTATAGTTTAAAATTAGTTTATTTTAATTCTACAGGTAAGTTTTAATTTATATTAAGATAGGGATCTTGTAATTTTAATTTAAAGTTAAGGGGTTGTTAGGTTTAGGGGTTAATAGCATAATTTAGTTTTTGGCGATGTGGGGGGCTGACGGTTTAGGGGTTAATAGGTTTAGTTAGTGGTGGTGATGTGGGAGGCTAGAGGTTTAGGGGTTAATACGTTTATTTAGTGGCGGCGATGTCTGGAAGCGGCAGAATAGGGGTTAATATTTATATTAGTAGCGGCAATGTCGGCAGCGGCAGATTAGGGGTCAATAGGTTTATTATAGTGGTGGCGATGCGGTAGGGCGGCGGTTTAAGGGTAAATAGGTAGTTTATGGGTGTTAGTGTACTTTGTAGCAGTTTAGTTGGTATAAATAAAGTTGGGAAAAACAAGAATAACAGCGTCATCGATGACTGTTAGTTAACAACAGTCCTATGCTCCATCGCCCCGTACTTGGTGCACGTGTGTTTGACCATTTTTTTTTATAAATATGGAGATCGTATTCAGATCCGTGGCGGCGATGTTAGGTGAGCATATTGACGCCTGCGAATGCAACGTAGTTGACAGCGTGATAAATATCCCCCTGTGTGGCAATTAGCTAGAAGTGACAAAAACATATATTCTTATGTAATCCTCTACATCCAAATACTCATTTGGCCTTACAGAATAATTCTAAACTGTGGGCTGTTGAAAGTTTAGGAGAGGGTTGCCAAAAATACTAAATTTGAAGCTCTTCTAACACCAAATTTAAAGAATATTTAAAGCTCCGGTAATACACCAAATACATTTGGAAAAAATTAATAAAACGGGATCTTTTATAGGTCTATGGGGCTGATTTACTGAAGTGCGGACGGACATGATACAATGTAGCGTATCATGTCCGCCGCACATGGATAAATGCCGACAGCATACACAGCAGGCATTTATAATTGCACAAGCAGTTCTTGTGAACTGCTTGTGCAATGCCGCCCCCTGCAGATTTGTGGCCAATTGACCGCGAGCAGGGGGTGTCAATCAGCCCGATCATATAGGATTGGGCAGATTGGAACTGCAGCCTCAGAGGCAGCGGACAAGTTATGGAGAAGCAGTCTTTAGACCTCTTCTTCATAACTACTGTTTCCGGCAAACCTGACGTCTCGCACGGAAACAGGGGCATCAAGCTCCAGTCGTAGTTTGATCATTCGGCCCCTATATCTCATTTAAAAGTATTAATAGTATTTTGAAAGATATGATATATAATGAATTGCAGTGAAATGGAGAATCTAAATGTAAGTGGTTCCTCTAAGTGCACATATATTAAGTCAGCAATCTATATGTAGGGCATTGAATATACATATTTGGTTCTGTATGGTGAGACAGGATGAAATAATTAGTTGATCAAACAAAATTTCCAATAAAGGGCCATATTACAAGTGGAGCGCTATCTTAACATACGCCTGTAAATTTGCTTGTTTACAGGTGCACGTTAAATAACCAGCCATTACAAGTGGCTCACAGTTTCACTTTGCGCTAAGTGCAATTAACCAGAGGTCAGACCTCTGGTTACATTTTTAAAAATGCCCCAATTGCCCCCCAAATAAAGAGGTCAGTACATTTACATATACACTAAAGATGAGCATTTTTATTTAAAAAAAAAACAACAAAAAACTACATGAAGCAGTTAAGGGGTTCAAGTGAGGGGATGTGGGGTGAAAAAAAATGGCACCTAAAGTTCCTTTACATGGATGTCAATGGGGGACTGTGTTTTCTCTATAAATATATATGTATATGATGATATACATAAATATTTATACAGGGAGTGCAGAATTATTAGGCAAGTTGTATTTTTGAGGATTAATTTTATTATTGAACAACAACCATGTTCTCAATGAACCCAAAAAACTCATTAATATCAAAGCTGAATAGTTTTGGAAGTAGTTTTTAGTTTGTTTTTAGTTATAGCTATTTTAGGGGGATATCTGTGTGTGCAGGTGACTATTACTGTGCATAATTATTAGGCAACTTAACAAAAAACAAATATATACCCATTTCAATTATTTATTTTTACCAGTGAAACCAATATAACATCTCAACATTCACAAATATACATTTCTGACATTCAAAAACAAAACAAAAACAAATCAGTGACCAATATAGCCACCTTTCTTTGCAAGGACACTCAAAAGCCTGCCATCCATGGATTCTGTCAGTGTTTTGATCTGTTCACCATCAACATTGCGTGCAGCAGCAACCACAGCCTCCCAGACACTGTTCAGAGAGGTGTACTGTTTTCCCTCCTTGTAAATCTCACATTTGATGATGGACCACAGGTTCTCAATGGGGTTCAGATCAGGTGAACAAGGAGGCCACGTCATTAGATTTTCTTCTTTTATACCCTTTCTTGCCAGCCACGCTGTGGAGTACTTGGACGCATGTGATGGAGCATTGTCCTGCATGAAAATCATGTTTTTCTTGAAGGATGCAGACTTCTTCCTCTACCACTGCTTGAAGAAGGTGTCTTCCAGAAACTGGCAGTAGGACTGGGAGTTGAGCTTGACTCCATCCTCAACCCGAAAAGGCCCCACAAGCTCATCTTTGATGATACCAGCCCAAACCAGTACTCCACCTCCACCTTGCTGGCGTCTGAGTCGGACTGGAGCTCTCTGCCCTTTACCAATCCAGCCACGGGCCCATCCATCTGGCCCATCAAGACTCACTCTCATTTCATCAGTCCATAAAACCTTAGAAAAATCAGTCTTGAGATATTTCTTGGCCCAGTCTTGACGTTTCAGCTTGTGTGTCTTGTTCAGTGGTGGTCGTCTTTCAGCCTTTCTTACCTTGGCCATGTCTCTGAGTATTGCACACCTTGTGCTTTTGGGCACTCCAGTGATATTGCAGCTCTGAAATATGGCCAAACTGGTGGCAAGTGGCATCTTGGCAGCTGCACGCTTGACTTTTCTCAGTTCATGGGCAGTTATTTTGCGCCTTGGTTTTTCCACACGCTTCTTGCGACCCTGTTGACTATTTTGAATGAAACGCTTGTTTGTTCGATGATCACTCTTCAGAAGCTGCATCCCTCTGCAAGATATCTCACTATTTTTGACTTTTCTGAGCCTGTCAAGTCCTTCTTTTGACCCATTTTGCCAAAGGAAAGGAAGTTGCCTAATAATTATGCACACCTGATATAGGGTGTTGATGTCATTAGACCACACCCCTTCTCATTACAGAGATGCACATCACCTAATATGCTTAATTGGTAGTAGGCTTTCGAGCCTATACAGCTTGGAGTAAGACAACATGCATAAAGAGGATGATGTGGTCAAAATACTCATTTGCCTAATAATTCTGCACTCCCTGTATTTATTTATTGCTGCCCAACGCTGTGCAATTTGCCCCTGCACTGCGCTAGGTGTTTCACCGTGTCTGCCGGCATGAAAATGAGGCTGCCATTTAAGCCTATAGAAGCATGCTCTCGGGAGTGCTTGGCTTCCAGGCAAAAGGAGGTCGCATTCGCATTGAGCCGCACTTGTATAACAGCGCACATTTTGTGTGCAATATTTTTTAAGAATAAATTGTATTAGATGGTGTTATTATAACTTTAACTGTATTGTGTAATGGAATTTTGATGAGTTTTGTGATACTTTATAGTTTAGCGAAACAGTTAACCAGAGGTCTGAGGTCGCAGTAATCATTCTAGCGTTTGCATTTACTTTCAACTTGTAATATAATATCGCTTGCACGCAAATGATAGTGCTCCACTCATAATCTGGCCCTAAGAGCGCTATTGATTTAACTTGAGCGATGTTAGCACTCAATATTTTTTTGCTTCACTTGTTATCTATGCCAGTGTAACTATAAATTAAAGCATTAAAGAAATATTTCAGATATAACTTTACTTTATTACACACACATACTGTATATACGTAACTTAACACACATATCTACACATACAAATACATACACACATATACATACACACATATATCTACACACACACACATACACATATATACATAAACACATATATATACACACACATACACATATATACATACACACATATATCTACACACACATATATACATACACACATATATCTACACACACATATATACATACACACATATATCTACACACACATATATACATACACACATATATACATACATACACATATATACATAGACACATATATCTACTCATACACATATATATATACACACACACACATATATCTACACATACACATGCATTCACATATACACAACCACATACACATGTATACATACACACTTATATCTACACACAAATACATTACACATATATACATACACACATATCTAGACACATACATATACATACACACATATATCTACGCATACATACATATACATATATTCATACACACATATATCTAGACATACACATATATACACACACATTCATACACATACTGTATATGCATACACACATACACATGCAGCCAGGGCTGCCATCAGGGGGTGACAGGGGTGACTCCTGTCAGGGGCCCAATGAGCCAGGGGGGCCCCATGAGGCAAGAACTAAAAAAAAAAAAAAAAAAATTTTTTTTTTTTTTTTTTAAATTTGGGTAGCCACCAGTGGGTACTACAGCAGAGTGCTAATTGAGCATGAGAAATGTTATTACAAGGAGTAAAGTATTATCATTTGAGAGGATTTCTTAGTGTGCACTAAACCACTATGCACAGTGTGAGACAGACTTGGCACTTTGTACAGTGTGTACCTGAGTCAGACGGCAGATCACTTTCATTTGCAGAGGAGGTAGTACTTACTTAGCAAATGTTTTTTATTTCTTTGTGCAATTTTGGATTGTAACTTCAGTGTGGTAGTAGTTGTTTGGTGGGGCTAGGGGTCCATAAAAACACATTTTTTTAGCAGCAGTGTATTTATGATTATTTGACAATGCTGTAGAAATTCTATATTTAAAACCATGCAGAAATGTTTCCTCCTCAATACACAAATGGTAGATGCATTACATTCCAGTTTACTGCCCCTTTATGCAAGGACTTTCCAGATGCAAGGAGGCATTTTATCTAAGATTTTTACATCTGCATAAAATTTTATACTCTCAGACTAAGATTGCTCAGTGTTTGAAATGAGACAGGTTAACTTAAAACTGTTCAGTTTACGCTACAGCTGACATAATTTTGAAATACATATCAACAAGCCTAAATCCTGCATTTAACCAGATCTAATGGTATGAGTACCACAGCTTATTGTCCCACCAAGACAATATAGAGTACAGCATTTTCAAAATCCATAAGTACAGCTGACAGCTGGGAATATTTGTACACTATATTTGAAGTGGTGCTCTTGGTTGGGGAAAATGGGGAAAAAACAAACATATGTCAACCTTTTAAAGGTACTTTTCTTCATCTAGCCATCTACCCAGCTCATTAATGTACAATTTTGAATTCACAGAATTATTTTTGTTTGCACATTTACAAATATGATTCTTTAAAAAGTGATCTATTAATTTCTATAATTCTTTTATCATGCATGTCACACACTGTTGATTTAGGGGATGCAAGGTACATAAATGTTTCCTCCTGTGAGTGTTTCTGTGGGTGTCTGTGTTTATATATTTGTACTTTGGTTTGTTTCTCTAGGAGTGTGTATGCATTTTTTATCTGTGGGTCTCTCTGTGAGGGTGGGTGTGTATGTATTTGTACATTTTTCTGTGGATGTCTGTGAGGGTGTGTGCATATGTCTTTGAGCTTTTTCTGTGGGTGTCTCTTTGAGGGTGTGTGTATGTTTGTCTTTGTGCATTTTCTCTGGATGCCTCTGTGAGGGTGGGTGTGTATTTCTGTGTTTTCTGTGGATGTCTCTGTGAGGGTGTGTGTGTGTGTATGTATGTATGTATGTGTTTTCTGTGGATGTCTCTGTGAGGGTGTGTGTTTTATGTGGGTGTCCCTGTGAGGGTGTGTGTATGTCTTTGTGTGATTTCTGTGGATGTCTCAGTGAGAGTGTATGTATGTATGTCTTTCTGTGTTTTTTATGTGGTTGTCTCTCTGTGTGTGTATGTCTTTGTGTGTTTTCTGTGGGTGTCTCTGTGTGTGTGTGTATGTCTTTGTGTGTTTTCTGAGGCTGTCTCTGTTGGTGTTTCCTTAAGTGTATGTGCAAGTTTGAGTTTGTGTGGGTGTGTCCATTGTTTGTTCCTTTTTAAGACATTTTGACCTTACTACTAATTATTTACATCTTTCTACAGACTTTGAGACTAACAAGACCTTTCCGGAAGTAACCAATCCACCATTTAACCTTTAAATTATTGTTTAGGCAGTTCAGGGCCCTTCATTTCAGCCACTGCATGCTGTTGTCATAATTTAGTTGTTATCTTCCTTTACAAAAAGATAATCAGAACTCATATTTTGTTTTCTAAATCTCCTTTTTTTTTTACAAAACTGTAGTTTACCTCATTACTTGTCAGGTCAATGTAAACAAGTGCTGAGTGTCTGTTTGGGTGTCTGTGTCTGAGTGTGTTTCTTTGCGTGTCTGCTGGAGTGTCTATATGTGAATCCTTATGTGTGAGTGTGTTTGTGTGTTTCAGTGTACGAGTGTGTCTGTGTGTGTGTATGTCACTACCATTACAACATTTCCAAGTTTAAATAGACAATTAAAAATAAAGTGCATATACGTTTTAGTCACTTGGTCAAAAATTGCACATGTAAAAGGAAGGGGGGGGGGGGGCCCTGATCAATGGATGAGTCAGGGGCCCCAAAATTTCTAGTGGCGGACATGCATACACATATACACACACACACACATATCTACACACACACATATCTACACACACATTCATACACATATATACATACACACATATTTCTACGCACACATACATACAGGTATATACATACACACACATATCTACACACACATTCATACACATATATACATACACACATATTTCTACGCACACATACAGGTATATACATACACACATATTTCTACGCACACATACATACAGGTATATACATACACACACATATCTACACACACATTCATACACATATATACATACACACATATTTCTACGCACACATACAGGTATATACATACACACATATATCTACACACACATTCATAAACATATATAAATACACACATATACTGTATCTACACATACATACACATATAAACATACACACATATATCTAGAAAAACACACATACACACACACACACACATATCTACACACATTCATACACATATATACATACACACATATATCTACGCACACATACATACACATATATACATGCACACATATATCTAGACACACACACATACAGTATATACATAAATACACACACACACACACATATCTACACACACATTCATACACATGTATACTGTACATACCCACATACATCTATACATACATACACATATATACATACAGTACATATACACACACATATTTACATACGTACACATAGACACACGGGTAATACAGTAATTACATAGTTTGAAAGCTCGAACCACTTCTGCAGGAGATGCATTGCAGGCTCTGAACATGTTTGGACTTGATACAGCTTCTAATAGACAGCAGCGAAAACAGGCAGAGAAAGCCAAAAAATAGTCGGTTAATAAGCCAAAGGACAGCACCAAGCTAGCAGTCAGGAATCAGTTATTACAGGTAGTTACAGCAGGGATAGTCAGAATACAGTTTCAGGGTCTTTAGCCAAATAATCAGTCCGTAATTCAAAGTACAGGCAGGGATCAGACAATTGACTTGAGCCAGGAAACACGCCAAGTTTAGGACTAAAAGGGCAGGCCAGAAACAGGATGCCAGGATTTCCATAGGAATAACCAAGCACTGAAAAGGTATTAGCAATGATCCTTCCCATTCAATTTTGGCACCAGGAAACTGCAGGAGTAACTTCTGACACAAAACCCATAAATAGCACTATCCTTAGCTAACTAACTACAAGACACTTCACCACTGGGGGTAAACAGCACTACCTGCACTCCTGACTTCTTCAGCTATACTAGCGTGTCCTCAGACAACTGCTCTGATCCCACTGGTAAGAATAGCCCAGCATTTACAACTCCTTGGGGCATACATATACACCTCTGAGCCCTTCCCAATACCGTGTCATATACCATATCCCTTTAAATAATTGCTAAATCATTTATTTCAATGAAAAAATCTCTAGAGCTATTGCAATAGAAAAGCAAGTCCAAAAACAACTTTCATGATTTTAATAGGGCATGTCATTTTAAACAACTTCCCAATTTACTTTAATCACCAATTTTGCTTTGTTCTCTTGGTATTCTTAGTTGAAAGCTAAAACTAGGAGGTTCATATGCTAATTTCTTAGACCTTGAAGACTGCCTCTAATCTGAATGCATTTTGACCACTAGAGGTCATTAGTTCATGTGTTTCATATAGATAACAGCTCATGCACGTGAAGTGACCTAGGAGTGAGCACTGATTGGCTAAAATGCAAGTCTGTCAAAACTAGACATGTGCGTTTCGGAAAAATTTGGATTTTGGCCGAACTTTGGCCGATTCGAATTCATCCGAATTTCCGAATCGGCACCTCCTGAAAAATTCCGAAAATGAATAAATTAGTTTCCGAATTTTCTGATCCATTATTTATATTCGGAATTTTTTACTGTTCCTAAACCGCAGTTCCCAACTTCCCTGACACTAACTCTAAGTCTATAATAAAGCTATTAACCCCTAAACCACCATTCCTTGACATAGCTGACACTAACTAAACCTATTAACCCCTAAACCGCCGTCCCGAAACATCGCCGACACAAACTAAACATATTAACCCCTAAACCCCCGTTCCAAAACATCGCCGCCACTAAATAAAGCTATTAACCCCTAAACCGCACCCTTACCACAACCTATTAACCCCTAAACCGCAGTTCCCCGACATCACTGACACTAACTAAATCACTAAATAAACCTATTAACCCCTAAACCGCCATACAAAACATAGCCGACATGAACTAAACATATTAACTCCTAAACCGCTGTTCCCAAACATCACCGCCACTAAATAAAGCTATAAACCCCTAAACCGCACCCTTCCCACATCGTCAACACTACCTAAACCTATTAACCCCTAAACCGCAGTTCCCCGGCATCACCGACACTAACTAAATCACTAAAAACCTATTAACCTCTAAACCGCCGTTCCAAAACAGCGCAGACACAAACTAAACCTATTAACCCCTAAACTGCACCCCCCACATCGCCAACACGATCTAAACCTATTAACCCCTAAACCGTCGGCCCCCACATCGCAACAACCTAAATTAAACTATATTAACCACTAAACCTAACACCCCCTAACTTTAAACCTAAAAATAACCCTAACCCTAAACCTAACACCCCCTAACTTTAACATAATTAAAAATAGACCTAAATTAAAGTTACAATTATTAACTAAATAAATAGTATACCTATTTAAAACTAAATACAAGCGGCTAGATTAAGCCTCATAACGCTGCTTTTTTACTAGTCTTTATTACAAGTCTTGCAGATTTAGGGGCACGCACACTTTTTTTGGCCTTACCGCAAATCAACTTACGCAATTTGCTTATAGTCTTTTTTTCTGTGGGACTTCCATAGCGCCAGTATTACGAGCTTGTCCTGGGAGGCCAAAAAGTGAGCGGTACACCCTATCCCGTCAAGATTCGTACCGCGGGGGGACTTCCGGGCGGCGGCCATGCTTGGACGCAATATTTTGAGCTGCTCCAGTTATCCTACTATTCCAACTAAAATCTCCGCTTAGGAACTCCATCTGAATTTTAATTTGATGGCATATTGATCTGCGGAGGATTCCCTTTCAGGAGATACCCGTTTTAGGATTGCTGCCTGCTCTCAGAATCCGGAGCATTAACTCTGAGGTTTAGGCCTCAATACAACCCCCCAGTGATTTCCCCTTGAGGACTTCACTGTCGAGCGGTGCCTACTGTGCGCTGTTAATTACCTGCATACTGAGTGCCCAATTACAATTTAAGACTCAAGCTAAAATGGAGACCGCTGCAAGTTTCCTAACAGAACTGAGCCGCTTGCTCGCCGGCTATCAGGAGCTATTTGAAGAAAACCTGCAAATGGCATCTGGCTCAAATATCGGTAATCGAGAGAGGATTCCTCAGCAAGAACCTAGCTGGTCAGAGGGGGGGAGTAGGGGAGACCCCTGTCCTCGGAGCCCGCTACCCGTCACCGACTACGCTTCCAGAGAACTTGTGTTTCTGACTCCATCTGCGGTCCCCGTGGCCAGTGATAATGAGGCTTCGCTATGGAATGCTGCAAACGTGAGAGACCTTCTCACAGCACAAAGAGATCCCAACTGCTGTACCGTTGACTGGGGAAGAGCTGCTCATATAGAGAACCCAGCAACTGAAAATCTAGCACTCTCTAGGAATGCACCGAACGCTCCTGCTGACCCAAAGAAAGTTAAAGGACCGCAAACATCTACTTTACCTGAATATGAAGATACGCCGACTAGGAAGAGTTCGGCCGCACATACTTGGCCTCTCCCGCAGCTGTCCTTCACCTCCATGTACACGGAGATACCAGGTATGAGCTGGGACTTAATCAATCCTCTACTAGTGACCACATGCACTGGGGGAAAAACGATGCCGACAGTTGATACGGTGAGTCCTGGTAATGCACAGCAGCAGTGTCACCCAATCCCACTGTCAGGCCAGACGAACACTTGTGTAGTTTTTACTGCTGTCTCGGTTCCGGAAAGCTGGGACCCCGGAGGGTCATCTCTGCTAATCAGAAGTGCAGGTCCCGAAGCCTCAAGCAGTAAAGTCAGGGCGGTTCTGGCTTCTGTGATGAAACTGGATAGATCAGGAGTGGGCTAATTCTCAAAACGCTTCTGGGTACAGGGGAACCGGGAGATAATCCTGAAACCATACCAGACTGTCATGGCTGTAACTTTTCCTGCCTCCAGAGACCCAGAGTGGGTTAAGACATGCAGACTTACATTGGCTGACACTGATTTCTGTGCCTGCAAAGAGACCCCGGGGATTTCATTAAAGATTAGCCTGTCTCAGTTATGTTTTTGCCATGTTAACGTTCCCACGAATGTTCCGAATAGACTGCATAGATGTATGCTAATATGGACGCACTAAGGACTTTTATTTTCATGCTTCCAGTGAGAGAAACACACTCATATACGTATGTTCATATCCCCCTAATTCTTTGATAGTTATTTAAAGAATGTATTGTTGGTGCTGCACTCTTTTCTCTTTTTATTACCTATAATTTACAAGCTGTAGCAAGCTGATTCCTTTAGATGTACACATTTACTGCAGGGCAGGTCACAACTAGAGAGGAGGTCATGGTGGACCAGTGTTTGTTTAACTATTATGATACTTTAGGCCCATAGCTATTTTTAATTAACTTTAATATTCCCAACCACCTGGTTAAGTTAGTCTCCCTTGTGTACATAATGAGACAACACAACAATGATCTCTATTAACTTCGCTGCTAGCCAGGACATTTAAATATACTTTTTCCTATCTATTAGCCAGTACATAAATCATAGCTGCATTAAATCTTCTAACTACACAGCCTACACAGCCATCACTACTATTACACATAGGGTAGTAGAGCATTACCTAGTTGCTGGTCCTTTATATAGTACACTACACTGCAGTTCTCTGTGCACACGTTAATATGTTTTCAGCCAATTCAGCTCTCTATTAGATTATTTTTGGTTATCTCCTTAACTCACACATCTTTACACCTGGGTTGTTATTCTGCACTCAGTCAGTTTAGCTGCTACTGCTCTTCCAAGCCCAAGAGTGGCAATAGGTTTAGCTACCTAACCTCCATTGATTATTGATGTTTTTCAAGGGTCCAAGAGTGACCTATTGGTACCTGATGAGGTTTCTATATTCACATCAAAAAAAAAAAAAAAAAAAAGAGAGGTTACAGTTAAAGTTACCTGTTTAATTTTGAATCTGTATATGTCTGAGAATGCATGCCATTTTACTAATGTACAGTCTATTACAAAATATGTCTTTCCTGTCACAAGGTAATTTCACTTGTTTTTGTAAATGCTTCCAAAAACCTCAATAAAAATCTTTAAATATAAAATATTAACATATACACACAATAAAACAACTTGAAAACAGATAAAGAGATAGTAAAGAAAATAAAATGAGACACCTTGTCAGCTTTTAAAAAAAAAAAAAAAAAAAAAAAAAAAAAGATTCGTACCGCATTTTAAAGTCAGTAGTTATGAGCTTTACACTACAACGCTGTAGCATAAAACTCATAACTAAAGTGCTAAAAAGTACACTAACACGCATAAACTACCTATTAACCCCTAAACCGAGGCCCTCCCACATCGAAAACACTATAATAAAATTATTAACTCTGGACATCGCCGCCACTAGAATAAACATATTAACCCCTAAACTGCCACACTCCCGCCTCACAAACATTAGTTAAATATTATTAACCCCTAATCTGCTGTCCCTAACATCGCCGCCACCTACCTACACTTATTAACCCCTAATCTGCTGTCCCTAACATCGCTGCCACCTACCTACATTTATTAACCCCTAATCTGCCGCCCCCAACGTCGACGCCACTATATTAAATTTATTAACCCCTAAGTCTAACCCTAACACCCCCTAACTTAAATATAATTCAAATAAATATAAATAAAAATTACTATCATTATCTAAATAATTCCTATTTAAAACTAAATACTTACCTATACCTTCATTTAGACGGCATCTTCTATCTTCATCCTTCCGACACGGAGCGGCTCCATCTTCAAGACATCCGGCGTGGAGCATCCTCTTCATTTTAATCGACGGCTTCTTCTGGAATGAATGTTTCTTTAAGTGACGTCTTCCAAGATGGCGTACCTTAGATTCCGATTGGCTGATAGGATTCTATCAGCCAATCAGAATTAAGGTTGAAAAAAATCCTATTGGTTGATGCAATCAGCCAATGGGATTAAACTTCAATCCTATTGGCTGTTCCAATCAGCCAGTAGAATGCGAGCTCAATCCTATTGGCTGATTGGATCAGCCAATAGGATTGAAGTTGTCTTGAAGATGGAGCCGCTCCGTGTCGGAAGGATGAAGATAGAAGATGTCGTCTGGATGAAGACTTCGGCCTGTCTGTAGGACCACTTCTTGCTGTCTAGAGGACCACTTCTGCCAGCTTCGTTGAGGACATCTTGCCGCTTGGATGAAGACTTTTCCCGGTAAGTGGATCTTCGGGGGTTAGTGTTAGGATTTTTAAGGGTGTATTGGGTAGCTTTTATTTTTAGGTTAGGGCTTTGGGCCGCAATAGAGATAAATGCCCTTTTAAGGGCAATGCACATCCAAATGCCCTTTTCAGGGCAATGGGGAGATTAGGTTTTTTTAGTTAGGGTTTTATTTGGGGGGTTGGTTGTGTGGGTGGTGGGTTTTACTGTTGGGGGGGTTGTTTGTATTTTTTTTTTACAGGTAAAAAAGCTGATTTCTTTTTGGCAATGCCCTGCAAAAGGCCCTTTTAAGGGCTATTGGTAGTTTAGTTTAGGCTAGGGTTTTTTTTATTTTGGGTGGTCTTTTTTATTTTGATAGGGCTATTATATTAGGTGTAATTAGTTTAAAGATCTTGTAATTTGTTTATTATTTTCTGTAATTTAGTGGGTTTTTTTTTTTGTAATTTAGCTAATTGTATTGAATTTAGTTAATTGTATTGAATTTAGGGAATTTATTTAATTGTAGGGTTAGGTTAGGTGTTAGTGTAAGACAGGTTAGGTTTTATTTTACAAGTCAATTTGTATTTATTTTAGCTAGGTAGTTAGTAAATAGTTAATAACTATTTAGTAACTATTCTACCTAGTTAAAATAAATACAAACTTGCCTGTAAAATAAAAATAAACCCTAAGCTAGATACAATGTAACTATTAGTTATATTGTAGCTAGTTTAGGGTTTATTTTATAGGTAAGTATTTAGTTTTAAATAGGAATTATTTAGTTATTAAAGGGACACTGAACCCAAATTTTTTCTTTTGTGATTCAGATAGAGCATGCAATTTTAAGCACCTTTCTAATTTACTCCTATTATCAATTATTTTTCGTTCTCTTGCTATCTTTATTTGAAAAATAAGGCATCTAAGCTAAGGAGCCAGCAAATGTTTGGTTCAGAACCATGGACAGCACTTGTTAATTGGTGCTGTCCAATCAGCAAGGACAACCCAGGTTTCTTGCTTTTCAAATAAACATACCAATAGAATAAAGAAAATTTGATAATAGGAGTAAACTAGAAAGTCGCTTAAAATTGCATGCTCTATCTGAATCATGAAAGAAAAAATTTGGGTTCAGTGTCCCTTTAATAACTAAATAATTCCTATTTAAAACTAAATACTTACCTATAAAATAAATTTATTTTTAGGGGGTGTTAGGGTTAGGGTTAGACTTAGGTTAAGGGGTTAATAAATTGAATATAGTGGCGGCGACGTTGGGGACGGCAGATTAGGGGTTAATAATATTTAACTAGTGTTTGCGATGCTGGAGTGTGGCGGTTTAGAGGTTAATATGTTTATTATAGTTGCAGGATAGTGTAGGTTGCGGCGACATTAAGGGGCGGGAGATTAGGGGTTAATAAATATAATGTAGGTGTCGGCGATGTTGGGGGCAGCAGATTAGGGGTTAATATGTATAATGTAGGTGGAGGCGGGGTCCGGAGCGGCAGATTAGGGGTTAATAAGTATAATGTAGGTGGCGGCTATGTCGGGGCGGCAGAGTAGGGGTTAATAAGTGTAAGATTAGGGGTGTTTAGACTCGGGGTTCATGTTAGGGTGTTAGGTGTAAACATAAATTTAGTTTTTCCATAGGAATCAATGGGGCTGCGTTACTGAGCTTTACGCTGCTTTATTGCAGGTGTTAGGCATTTTTTCAGCCGGCTCTCCCCATTGATGTCTATGGGGAAATCGTGCACGAGCACGTACAACCAGCTCACCGCTGATTTAAACAGCGCTGGTATTGGAGTGCGGTATGGAGCACAATTTTTTTCTACGCTCACTTCTTGCCTTTAAACGCCAGGTTTGTAAAAACCTGTAATACCAGCACTGTAGGTAAGTGAGCGGTGACAATAACGTGCAATTTAGTACCGCACCCCTCATAACGCAAAACTCGTAATCTGGCCGAAAGTAACTTACCTGTGAAATAAAACCTAAGATATCTACAATGTAACTAATAGTTATATTGTAGGTTTTATTTTTATTTGACAGGTAAGTTTTTATTTATTTTAACTAGGTAGACTATTTAGTTAATAGTTATTAACTATTATTTACTAACTACCTAGTTAAAATAAATACAAACTTACCTGTGAAATAAAAATAAAACCTAAGCTGCCTTATACTAATGCCTAACATTAGAAAAAAACAAACTAACATTACAAAATAAAAAAAATACCATTACAAAAAAATAACAAACTAAATTATCCAAAACAATAAAAATTATTCCTATTCTAATAATTAAAAACAAAACAAAAAACCCTCAAAATACCCCCCCCCCAATCTATAATAAACTACCAAGGGCCCTTAAAAGGGCCTATTGAAGGGCATTGCCCTAAAGAAATCAGCTCTTTTTCTACAAAATAAATAAAAACACCCCCTAACATTACAAATCCCCACCTCCCAAACCCACAAAATAAAAATAAAGTTAAACTTAATCTACCCATTGCCCTGAAAAGGGCATTTGTATGGGCATTCAGCTCTTTTGCTGCCAATTAAAAATAAAAAATGTCTATTCTAAAAACAAAAAAACCCACCCCAAAAAGAAAAATAACATTACACAAAACAACAAACGAATTATCCAAATAATAACAATTATTCCTATTCTAATACCCAGTTTTAAAAAAAAAAAAACACCTCAAAATAAGATACCTAATCTATAATAAACTACCAATAGCCATTAAAAGGGCCTTTTGTAGGGCATTGTCCTAAAGAAATCAGCTCTTTTTCTAAACAAAAATACAAAGACCTACTAACATTACAAACTCCACCCCCCCAAACCCACAAATAAAATTCAGCTCTTTTACTGCCCTTAAAAGGGCATTCAGCTCTTTTAAGAGTGCCCATTACCCTAAGCTAAAAAAAACCCACCCCAAAAAAACCTTAAAAAAACCTAACACTAACCCCTCTTTAGGTACTCACAGTTGCTGAAGTCCCGCTTGAACTATTTTAATACCGGCAGCTCCATCTTCATCAAGGCGGCATTTTCATCCAGGCGACTCCATCTTCATCCATCACGGGGCCGGCATCTTCATCATCCCTGCGGAGGCGGAGCGGCGATGCGCGGAGGTAGAGGTCCAGCCGGAAGTCCTCTTCATGTGATCATCCGCCGCACACTGAGGATTGAAATGCAATAAAACCCCTTTTATACTGGGGGTACCATTGCATTCCTACTGGCTTAAAAATTTGAATCAACCAATAGGAATAAGAGCTGCTTAAATCCTATTGGCTGTTCAAATCAGCCAATAGTATTTAAGCAGCTCTCTTGTTCAAGCGAGACTTCAGCAACTGTACCTAAAGAGGGGTTAGTGTTAGGTTTTTTAAAGTTTTTTGGGGGTGGGGTTTTTTTTTTTAGATTAGGGTAATGGGCACTCTTAAAAGAGCTGAATGCCCTTTTAAGGACAGTAAAAGAGGGTGAATGCCCTTTTAAGGGCAATACCCATACAAATGCCCTTTTTAGGGCAATGGGTAGATTAGAAAGTCAAAATCCTGTGTGAGCACCTTAAACTACTGCACAGTCTTTTGATGTGGAATATGATAGCATATTGTCCCAATATATATGAATAACCGGACCAAGTTATCTTGAATAAAGACTCACCCAGCTGGAGGATAGTTCCGGATCACCGCCAAGTACCGCTGCCGAAAAAGAGAAGCCCGTCCACAGAGAGCGTGCTTTCACATCCAGGTATACCTGAGGCAACGGGTTGACTCGGTCAGAGCCCTTCTTTGCGCCTCCGGCTTTTCCACTGCTCTCCTCCTGGGTCTTGCTCCACTCGCGGCAACTCGGCGTCTGACGTCACCGGCACCTCCGCTCGCGGCTTCTGGGTCCTTCAGCTGTTGGATCAATCAGCGGGTGCTGGCTTTCCGAAATAGCGGTTTACAGGTAACCAGTGTGCATGCTCCGTTTCATAGATTCCAGATAACAAAGTGATGAGCTGCACCAAGATACTTCATAAAACTTTTATTATGAGTCACGACTACGGCCTAACAGGCTGAAACGCATCAGCAATAGTTCTTTGGGTGTTATCCTCACACACCACTATGCCCCCTTATTTTGTTGTGATTATGCTTCCCTAGGGAAGTTTCTGTGACTCATAATAAAAGTTTTATGAAGTACCTTGGTGCAGCTCATCACTTTGTTATCTGGAATGGGTAGATTAGGTTTTACTTTATTTTTTTGTGAGTTTGGGGGGTGTTTTTTTTTTATACTAGGGGGTGTTTGGTTTTCTTTTTTATATTATTTTAACTAGGTAGTTAGTAAATAGTTAATAACTATTTGCTAAATAGTCTACCTAGTTAAAATAAATACAAACTTACCTGTCAAATAAAAATAAAACCTAAGCTAGCTACAACATAACTATTAGTTATATTGCAGATAGCTTCGGTTGGCTGTTCCAATCAGCCAATAGAATGTGAGCTCAATCCTATTGGCTGATTGGATCAGCAAATAGGATTGAAGCTCTGTCCTATTGGCTGTGCTGATTGAATTCAAGGGACGCCATCTTGGATGACGTCCTTAAAGGAACCTTCATTCTTCTTTAGCCGTCATCAGAAGAGGATGCTCTGCGCCGGATGTCTTGAGGATGGAGCCGCTCCACGCCGGATGGATGAAGATAGAAGATGCCGTCTGGTTGAAGACTTCTGCCGGCTTGTATGAAGACTTTGGCCCGCTTGGATGAATACTTCTGCCGGCTTCGATGAGGACTTCTGCCGCTTCGTTGAGGATGGGTGTCCGGTCTTCAAAAACTGTAAGTGGATCTTCGGGGGTTAGTGTTAGTTTTTTTTTTAAGGGTTTATTGGGTGGGTTTTATTTTTAGCTTAGGGTTTGGGCTGAAAAAAAGCAATGCCCATCCAAATGCCCTTTTCAGGGCAATGGGGAGCTTAGGTTTTTTAGATAGGATTTTATTTGGGGGTTTGGTTGTGTGGGTGCTGGGTTTTACTGTTGGGGGGGTGTTTGTATTATTTTTTTACAGGTAAAAGAGCTTATTTCTTTTGGGCAATGCCCCGCAAAATGCCCTTTTAAGGATTATTGGCAGGGTTTTTTTTAATTTTTTTATTTTTTTTTTATTTTGATAGGGCTATTAGATTAGGTATAATTAGTTTAAATATTTGATCATTTATTTTTTATTTTGTGTAATTTAGTGTTTGTTTTTGTAATTTAGTTAATTGTATTTAATTAATGTAATTGATTTAATTGTAGTGTAAGATTAGTTGTGTGTAATTCAGGTTAGGTTTTATTTTACAGGTAAATTTGTATTTATTTTAACTAGGTAGCTAGTAAATAGTTAATAACTATTTAGTAACTAGTCTACCTAGTTAAAATAAATACAAACTTGGCTGTGAAATAAAAATAAAACCTAAGCTAGCTACAATGTAACTATTAGTTATATTGTAGCTAGCTTAGGGTTTATTTTATAGGTAAGTATTTAGTTTTAATTAGGAATTATTTAGTTAATGATAGTAATTTATATTTAGATGTATTTTAATTATATTAAAGTTAGTGGGTGTTAGGGTTAGGGTTAGACTTTAGGATAGTGGCGGCGACGTTGGGGCGGAAGATTAGGGGTTAATAAGTATAGGTAGGTAGCGATGACATTGGGGCGGCAGATTATGGGTTATTAAGTGTAATGTCGGTAGCGACGACATTGGGGGCAGCAGATTAGGGGTTAATAAGTATAGGTAGGTGGCGGTGATGTCGAGGTCAGCAGATTAGGGGTTAATAATGTAGGTAGGTGGCGACTATGTCGGGGACAGCAGATTAGGGGTTAATAAGTGTAATGTAGGTGGCGGCGATGTCGGGGTGGCAGATTAGGGGTTAATAAGTGTAATGTAGGTGTTGGCGATGTCGGGGGCAGCAGATTAGGGGTGTTTAGACTCTGGGTTTATGTTAGGGTGTTAGGTGTAAACATAAATTTTCTTTCCCCATAGGAATCAATGGGGCAGCGTTACAGAGCTTTACGCTCCTTTATTGCAGGTGTTAGGCTTTTTTTCAGCCGGCTCTCCCCATTGATATCTATGGGGAAATCGTGCATGACCACGTAAAACCAGCTCAAAGCAGTGCTGGTATTTGGGTGAGGAATGGAGCTCAATTTTGCTCAACACTCACATATTGCCTGCTAACGCCGGGTTTTTGCAAACCTGTAATAGCAGCGCTATAGGGAGGTGAGCGTGGACAATAACTTGCAAGTTAGCACCCAGCCGCTCATAACACAAAACTCGTAATGTAGCCGAATGTTATTTAGGAAGATGTGAGATAAAGAACACCATCCCAAACGATATAAATGCTGTTACACTATGGGGCCGAATTATCAAGCTCCGAACGGAGCTTGATGCCCCTTGTTTCCGGCGAGCCTTCAGTCTCACCAGAAACAGAAGTTATGAAGTAGCGGTCTAAAGACCGCTTCTCCATAACTTGTCCGCCTGCTCTGAGGCGGCAGACAGAAATCAATCCGATCGAATACGATTGGGTTGATTGAGACCCCTGCTAGCAGTTGATTGGCCGCAAATCTGCAGGGGGCGGTATTGCACAAGCAGTTCTGGTGAACTGCTGGTGCAATGATAAATGCAGAAAGCGTATGCTGTCGGCATTTATCGATGTGCAGCGGACATGATACGCTACATCGTATCATGTCCGCACGCACTATGATAAATATGTGCCTATATCTTCTCAATATAACTGTATGCAAAACAGAATATATAATTTGGACTAGAGGCACATTGTAATACACTGCTGCATTTATCAGTGTGCTTATATTAAAATTAAGGGGCATTCGTTGGCTTAAACTAGACATGTGCAGGGGTGAAAAATTTGTTTCATACAAAAGATTAATTATATATTTTGGCAAACATTAGTTTCAGATGAACTTCGTCCATGTATTTAGTACCTGACCAACTGTCCCTAAGATCAGTTATTAGAAATACAATGGCAGGACTGGACAGGGGACGATAGACAATTGAATGGTCCCTTAGTAACCAAACAAAACAACTCCTTCCCCCCATTCCTGCACCTTTTGTGGCACCAAATGCCACAAATGAATTTAGAAAAAAAATTATTTTGTCGAGCAATAATTAGTTTTTCATCCGTTTTGTTCAATAATGTATTCAGCTGTTTGTGTATCGATCAACTCAGGGAATATGCAAATTTTGTACAAATTTGCATTCGTCCGTAGCCTGAATGCACAGCTTTAGCTTAAACTATACTTTCAAGTCATGAACCACCACAATTATTGTTGAAAACGTTTAGGGCATAACACAATCTCATAATCAAGGTATATAGATAACATAATGATGTAAAGCAAACACAATTACTCAACTAGCTCCTGCAAATGAATGCCTGACACGTGTTTCACCGCAGCTTTTCACAGGCCTTGGATTGGATACTCAGTTTTGCATACAGTTAGAAGATACAGGGGCCTATTTATGAAAGCGTCAAACGAAAATACGCTTAAATTCCGCATTTTAAGTGTTTCAAGATTGATCTGACCAAGTTATCAAAGCATCAAGATCGGCAAATGTTGAAATTTGTGACGTAACATACGTTCCCGCAATCCTAACATAAACCCAGAGTCTAAACACCACTAATCTGCCGCCCCCAACATCGCAGACACAATTAAAATGTATTAATCCCTATCCCACCGCTCCCCGACGCTACCACTAAATAAACGTATTAACCCCTAAACCTCTGGCCTCCCACATCACCACCACTAACTAAATCTATTAACCCCTAAACCGTCAGCCCCCCACATCGCCAAAAACTAAATTAAGCTATTAACCTCTAAACCTAACAACCCCTTAACTTTAAATTAAAATGACAAGATCCCTATCTTAATGTAAATTAAAACATACCTGTAGAATTAAAATAAACAAATTTTAAACTATAAATTAACCTACCCTAACTATTATACTAAAATTAAATTAAACTACCAATTAAATAAACTAAATTACATATTAAAAAACCTAACACTACTAAAATTATTTAAATATACAATTAAACATTATTACAAAGTCCTAAATTACCAAAAAACAAACACTAAATTACGAAAAATAACAAACGAAATTATCCAAAATAAATTTTTTACACCTAATCTAATAGCCCTATCAAAATCATAAAGCCCCCCAAAATTAAAAAAAAAAACCCTAGCCTACAATAAACTACCAATGGCCCTTAAAAGGACCTTTTTGTGGGGCATTGCTCCAAAGATATCAGCTCTTTTACCTGTAAAAAGAAATACAAACATCCCCCAACAGTGAAACCGCCACCCAACCAATTCCCCCAAATTTATTTGGTAGTTTAACCCCTTAAGGACAAGGTCATTTTCAATTTCTATTTTTACATTTCTGCGGTGTTTGTGTTTAGCTGTAATTTCCCTCTTACTCATTTACTGTACCCACACATATTATATACCGTTTTTCTCGCCATTAAATTGACTTTTTAAAGATACAATTTTTTTCATCATATCTTATAATTTATATAAAAAATAAAATAAAATATGATGAAAAAATGTAAAAAAACACACTTTTTCTAACTTTGGCCCCCCAAAATCTGTTACACATCTACAACCAAACTAACCATGCTAAATAGTTTCTACATTTTGTCCTGAGTTTATAAATACCCAATGTTTACATGTTCTTTGCTTTTTTTTGCAAGTTATAGGGCAATAAATACCAGTAGCACTTTGCTATTTCCAAACCATTTTTTTTTTTTTAAATTAGCGATAGTTACGTTGTAATGCTGATATCTGTCACAAATTCCTGAATATCCCTTTACATGTATATGTTTTTTTTAGTAGACAACCCAAAGGGGGGTAGTTATCAACGTGTCTCCTTTTCCTGCCTTCGCCGGCCCAATACGCCCGCCTAAGCTCGCCTCACTTAGCCGCCGCGGACCTGCAAAAATTCGCCTAAGTTATCAAAAAAGCTGTCAAAAATCCGCGCACCAAGTACGGGGCGATGAGCAGCGGACTGTGAGAGTTTTCACTCATCCGATCTCGCTGCTCTTCGGCTTTTTTACAGCTTTCTTGCTAGCCTGTCACTAAGCACCCACACTATACTATACTGTTCTACCGCCTATACCGGCACCCCCGGAGCCTCCCGCAACTAAATAAAGTTACTAACCCCTAAACCGTCACTCCTAGACCCCGCCGCAACTCTTATAAATGTATTAACCCCTAAACCGCCGCTCCTAGACCCCGCCGCAACTCTTATAAATGTATTAACCCCTAAACCGCTGCTCCCGGACACCGCTGCCACCTACATTATACCTAGTAACCCCTATCCTGCCCCCCCTATACCGTCGCCCTCAATAATAAAGTTATTAACCCCTATCCTGCTGATCCCGCACCTCGCCGCAACTAAATAAATAGTTTAACCCCTAAACCGCCGCTCCCTGACCCTGCCGCAACCTATATTAAATTTATTAACCCCTAATCTGCCCCCCCTACACCGTCGCCACCTATAATAAATTTATTAACCCCTATTCCGATCAGCCAATAGAATGCGAGCTCAATCTGATTGGCTGATTGGATCAGCCAATCGGATTGAACTTGAATCTGATTGGCTGATTCAATCAGCCAATCAGATTTTTCCTACCTTAATTCCGATTGGCTGATAGAATCCTATCAGCCAATCGGAATTGAAGGGACGCCATCTTGGATGATGTCCCTTAAAGGAGCCTTCATTCATCAGTAGTCCGTCGGTAAAGAAGGATGTTCCGCGTCGGCGGGATGAAGATTGAAGACCCCGCTTGGAAGATGACATCGCCCGGATAGAAGACTTCTTCAGCGCCTCTTGGAAGATAACATCGCCCGGATGGAAGACTTCTTCAGCGCCGACTTAAGGATCACTTCATCGGATGGAAGATTTCTTCAGCGCCCCTTGGATGATTACTTCTGCCGCTCCGGATCTCCTCTTCGGTTCCATCGCTGCTCGGCTGAGTGAAGACCACTAAAGGTAGGATGATCTTCAGGGGATTAGCGTTAGGTTATTTTAAGGGGGGTTTGGGTTAGATTAGGGGTATGTGGGTGGTGGGTTTTAATGTTGGGGGGGTTGTATTTTTCTTTTACAGGCAAAAGAGCTGAATTCTTTGGGGCATGCCCCCACAAAAGGCCCTTTTAAGGGCTGGTAAGGTAAAAGAGCTTTGAACTTTTTTAATTTAGAATAGGGTAGGGCATTTTTTTATTTTGGGGGGCTTTGTTATTTTATTAGGGGGCTTAGATTAGGTGTAATTAGCTTAAAATTGTTGTAATATTTTTAAAATGTTTGTAACTTATTTTTTTTATTTTTTGTAATTTAGCTTTTTTTTTTTTTTGTACTTTAGTTAGTTTATGTAATTGTATTTAATTGTAGTTATTTGTAGTTAATTTATTTAATTCATTTAATGATAGTGTAGTGTTAGGTTTAATTGTAACTTAGGTTAGGATTTATTTTACAGGTAAATTTCTCTTTATTTTAGCTAGGTAAGCTATTAAATAGTTAATAACTATTTAATAGCTATTGTACCTAGTTAAAATAAATTGAAAGATGCCTGTAAAATAAAAATAAATCCTAAGATAACTACAATATAATTATTATTTATATTCTAGCTATATTAGGGTTTATTTTAAAGGTAAGTATTTAGTTTTAAATAGGATTAATTTAGTTCATAATAGAAATATTATTTAGATTTATTTAATTAATATTTAAGTTAGGGGGGTGTTAGGGTTAGTGTTAGACTTAGGTTTAGGGGTTAATAAATTTATTACAGTGGCGGCGGTGTAGTGGGGGGCAGGATAGGGGTTAATAAATGTATTATAGGTGGCGACGGTGTAGGGGGGGCAGATTAGGGGTTAATAAATTTAATATAGGTTGCGGCAGGGTCCGGGAGTGGCGGTTTAGGGGTTAAACTATTTATTTAGTTGCGGCGAGGTGCGGGATCGGCAGGATAGGGGTTAATAACTTTATTATAGAGGGCGGTGGAATAGGGGGGGCAGGATAGGGGTTACTAGGTATAATGTAGGTGGCGGTGGGCTCCGGGAGCGGCGGTTTAGGGGTTAATACATTTATTATAGTTGCGGCGGGGTCAGGGAGCGGCGGTTTAGGGGTTAATATGTATAGAGTAGCTTGCGGTGGGCTCCGGGAGCGGCGGTTTAGGGGGTAAACATTTTATTTAGTTGCGGCGGTGTAGGGGGGGGCAGATTAGGGGTGTTTAGACTCGGGGTACATGTTAGGGTGTTAGGTGTAGACAGCTCCCATAGGAATGAATGGGATATCTGGCAGCAGCGAACTTGTACTTTCGCTATGGTCAGACTCCCATTGATTCCTATGGGATCCGGCGCCTCCAGGGTGGCGGTTTGAAAACCAGGTACGCTGGGCCGGAAAAGTGCAGAGCCTACCTGCTAGTTTTTTGATAACTAGCAAAAGTAGTCAGATTGTGCCGCACTTGTGTGCGGAACATCTGGAGTGACGTAAGAATCGATCTGTGTCGGACTGAGTCCGGCGGATCGAAGCTTACGTCACAAAATTCTACTTTTGCCGGTCTCTAGCCTTTGATAACTAAGGCGAATCAGCCTCGCCACAAATACGCTGCGGAATTCCAGCGTATTTGAGGTTGACGGCTTGATAACTAGGCCCCATAGTATTGAGCTAGGCCCATTTTGGTATATTTCATGCCACCATTTCACCGTCAAATGCGATCAAATAAAAAAAATTGCTAACTTTTTCACAAACTTTAGGTTTCTCACTGAAATTATTTACAAACAGCTGGTGCAATTATGGCACACATGGTTGTAAATGCTTCTCTGTGATCCCCTTTCTTCAGAAATAGCAGACATATATGACTTTGGCGTTGCTTTTTGGTAATTAGAAGGCAGACATCCCAACCTGCAAAATCTCATTTCAGGATAATGGCTTCACCCGCTACTGCGCCGTCACCCCCCCTCCCAGTTATATATTGGACACCTTGAAACCCTAAATAAGATAGAGACTTATCATTAAAGAAGCTTCCCACTAAAGTCACATTAAAAAAAAAGTAGCTTTATTGCACAACCACATACAACAAACCTATTTTCCAGTGATCATACGCTTGTTGAATGCTTAAATATTTTAGAATACAAAGTTTAATCACGTGCAGTAAATAAGGTAGAATTTGTGTTTTATTTTATTAAAATCAGTGGGGGCTTTTTGGTTACTGATGCATGCTTTGAGGGTTCTATAACGTCCCAGCAACTAAAGGCATTCCTTAAAGAAACACATTTCCGGATTTGGGCCACATTGGATCATGGTACTTTGAGTTTCAGGGAGATTGCATTCCATTTGCTGGCATCAGGGAGCCACTATTACAATCAGGGAGACACCCTGAACTTCAGGGAGAGTTGGGATGTCTGAGAAGGCCGCTAAATGCCGCTGTGCACCACACTTGTTTTATGCCCAGCAGTGATGGGGTTAATTAGGGAGCTTGAAGGCTTAATTTTAAATTTAGTGTAGTGTAGTAGACAACACAAAGTATTGATCTAGGCCCATTTTAATATATTTCATGCCACCATTTCACCTCCAAATGCGATCAAATATTTTCCGTAGTGTAGCTGCCCCCCCTCAATATCCTACCCCCTCCCAGATCCCTTTTCCCAAACAATATTTCCCCTCTCCCTCCTCCTCCCTCACTTTCATTAAACATGCATGCACACACACCTTGCCGGAACTTACAAGACCAGCGATGGGCCGTCCACCCACCTCCCTGCAGCTGCTCCCACTCACCAACGATCTGCACCATCGCTGGCCGATGCAGAGAGGGCCACAGAGTGGCCCTCTCTGCATTGGTGTTCCAAAAAAGGTATTGCAATGATGCCTCAATATTGAGGCATCACGGCAATACCTTGAAAGCGTCTGGAAGCTATCAGGATCGCTTTTATCCGCTTTAAACCCCTAACGACGTACAGCGCACGTCGCTGGTCTTTAAAGGATTGGTAAAGTTTGTTCAAAAATTTATTTTTTTATATCCAGTGGATCAAACATAGTAATCGTCATACATTACACTTACCGTTTATTAAAAACGAAGCTCCGAGAAACGTATAAATATAACTTTATTTTCAATAGTGACGTCACATTAACCGTCCCACTAGAATGGGCGTTCTTGAATGCAATCCTTTGCGCATAAATTATCGTCCGTGATTTAAATATTTTGACGCCTGCGCATTGTTCTCACGCATGCGAAAAATTAATTCTGAAGATTTTTAACGCATGCGCAAATCTAATTTTTTTTAATAGTTGTCACTATCTGTACAAACAATTTGAATTTATATACAAGAAAATGAAATGCTCGTTTTACTAAGGGAGATTTCTTTACGAGTGTTCCGTGGATAGCCTTAGATAATGAAGCGCATCAATCGAGTGGAATGACTGCGGACACATGACCATGACAACGCTTACATAGGAGATATCCTAATAATTATAATGCGCATGCGTTAAATATATGGAATCCACAGCGCATGCGTTGGCTTCACAGAACATACCCAAAACCAAAGTAAATGCAGAACACAGGTTGCCCACCGTGATTGGCTAATGCAAATTAGCCTAATGGGTGGGTTTGGAAATTTGAATATTTTAACAACCGGATAGCTGCTTAACCAGCAAGAAAGCGCAGCGCGAGGTATTGAGACATATTTTATATAGACGATTAATTTTTAAGCAATGATGAGAACATTTCTGATCTTACCATCTTTTTAAAGACCAGTATGTGTAAGACGTACCCTGTACGACGTGTGTCGTTAAGGGGTTAATTTAAATTATTATAATAGTTAAGGTAGGTTAATTTATAGTTTAAAATTAGTTTATTTTAATTCTACAGGTAAGTTTTAATTTATATTAAGGGATCTTGTAATTTTAATATAAAGTTAAGGGGTTGTTAGGTTTAGGCGTTAATAGCTTAATTTAGTTTTTGGCGATGTGGGGGGCTAACGGTTTAGGGGTTAATAGGTTTAGTTAGTGATGGTAATATGGGAGGCCAGAGGTTTAAGGGTTAATAAGTTTATTTAGTGGCGGCAATGTCAGGAAGCGGTGGAATAGGGGTTAATATTTATATTAGTGCTGGCGATGTCGGGAGAGGCAGATTAGGGGTTAATAGGTTTATTATAGTGGCGGAGGGCGGTGGTTTAAGGGTTAAAAGGTAGTTTATGGGTGTTAGTGTACTTTGTAGCAGTTTAGTTGGTATAAATAAAGTTGGGAAAAACACGAATAACAGCGTCATCGATGACTGTTAGTTAACAACAGTCCGATGCTCATCGCCCCATGCTTGGTGCACGTGTTTTTGACGGCTTTTTTTTTTTAAATATGGAGATTGTATTCAGGTCTGCGGCCGCGATGTTTGGCGATGTTAGGCGAGCGTATTGATGCCCGGGAATGCAACATAGTTGATGCTTTGATAAATATCCCCCATAGTATAATAACATTTATATTGAAAAAAAACTATATAAAATAACCTAAGCTACCCATTGCCCTGAAAAGGGCATTTGTATGGGTATTGCTTTTTAAAAGGGCATTTAGCTCTTTTACTACCCAGACCCTAATCTAAAAATAAAAACAAACCAAAAAAACCTTAAAAAAGCCTAACACTAACCCCCGACGATCCACTTACAGTTTTCAAGTCCCGCTTGAAGGATCCATCCATCCGACGAAGTCATCATCCATGCGGCAAGAAGTCTTCATCCAGACCCCATCTTCTATCTTCATCCAGCCGGTGAAGTCTTTATCTTGACAGCATCTTCTATCGTCATCCATCCGGCGCGGAGCGGGTTCATTCTGAAGACATCCGGCGCGGAGCATCCTCTTCATACGGTGGCCGCCGTACACTGAAACTTGAACTCAAGTGACACAATCCAAGATGGCGTCTCTTGCATTCCTATTGGCAGAAAAATTTCAGTCAGCCAATAGGATTGAGCTGTCATCCTATTGGCTGTTCCAATCAGCCAATAGGATTGAGCTCTCATCCTATTGGCTGTTCCAATCAGCCAATAGGATTGAGCTCTCATTCTATTGGCTGATTGGAGCAGCCAATAGGATGAGAGCTCAATCCTATTGGCTTATTGGAACAGCCAATAGGATTTTAGCAGATCTAATTCCTATTGGCTGATTAAAATCTTTCAGCCAATAGGAATGCAAGGGACGCCATCTTGGATTGCGTCACTTGCATTCAAGTTCCAGTGTACGGCGGCGACCATATGAAAAGGATGCTCCATGATATCCTAATAATTATAATGCGCATGCGTTAAATATATGGAATCCACAGCGCATGCGTTGGCTTCACAGAACATACCCGGAACCAAAGTAAATGCAGAACACAGGTTGCCCACCGTGATTGGCTAATGCAAATTAGCCTAATGGGTGGGTTTGGAAATTTGAATATTTTAACAACCGGATAGCTGCTTAACCAGCAAGAAAGCGCAGCGCGAGGTATTGAGACATATTTTATATAGACGATTAATTTTTAAGCAATGATGAGAACATTTCTGATCTTACCATCCCTTTAAAGACCAGTATGTGTAAGACGTACCCTGTACGACGTGTGTCGTTAAGGGGTTAATTTAAATTATTATAATAGTTAAGGTAGGTTAATTTATAGTTTAAAATTAGTTTATTTTAATTCTACAGGTAAGTTTTAATTTATATTAAGGGATCTTGTAATTTTAATATAAAGTTAAGGGGTTGTTAGGTTTAGGCGTTAATAGCTTAATTTAGTTTTTGGTGATGTGGGGGGCTAACGGTTTAGGGGTTAATAGGTTTAGTTAGTGATGGTAATATGGGAGGCCAGAGGTTTAGGGGTTAATAAGTTTATTTAGTGGCGGCAATGTCGGGAAGCGGTGGAATAGGGGTTAATATTTATATTAGTGCTGGCGATGTCGGGAGAGGCAGATTAGGGGTTAATAGGTTTATTATAGTGGCGGAGGGCGGTGGTTTAAGGGTTAAAAGGTAGTTTATGGGTGTTAGTGTACTTTGTAGCAGTTTAGCTGGTATAAATAAAGTTGGGAAAAACACGAATAACAGCGTCATCGATGACTGTTAGTTAACAACAGTCCGATGCTCATCGCCCCATACTTGGTGCACGTGTTTTTGACGGCTTTTTTTTTTTAAATATGGAGATTGTATTCAGGTCTGCGGCCGCGATGTTTGGCGATGTTAGGCGAGCGTATTGATGCCCGGGAATGCAACATAGTTGATGCTTTGATAAATATCCCCCATAGTATAATAACATTTATATTGAAAAAAAACTATATAAAATAACCTAAGCTACCCATTGCCCTGAAAAGGGCATTTGTATGGGTATTGCTTTTTAAAAGGGCATTTAGCTCTTTTACTACCCAGACCCTAATCTAAAATTAAAAACAAACCAAAAAAACCTTAAAAAAGCCTAACACTAACCCCCGACGATCCACTTACAGTTTTCAAGTCCCGCTTGAAGGATCCATCCATCCGACGAAGTCATCATCCATGCGGCAAGAAGTCTTCATCCAGACCGCATCTTCTATCTTCATCTAGCCGGTGAAGTCTTTATCTTGACAGCATCTTCTATCGTCATCCATCCGGCGCGCAGCGGGTTCATTCTGAAGACATCCGGCGCGGAGCATCCTCTTCATACGGTGGCCGCCGTACACTGAAACTTGAACTCAAGTGACACAATCCAAGATGGCGTCTCTTGCATTCCTATTGGCAGAAAAATCAGCCAATAGGATTGAGCTCTCATTTTATTGGCTGATTGGAGCAGTCAATAGGATGAGAGCTCAATCCTATTGGCTTATTGGAACAGCCAATAGGATTATAGCAGCTCTAATTCCTATTGGCTGATTAAAATCTTTCAGCCAATAGGAATGCAAGGGACGCCATCTTGGATTGCGTCACTTGCATTCAAGTTCCAGTGTACGGCGGCGACCATATGAAAAGGATGCTCCATGCCGGATGTCTTCAGGCTGGACCCGTTCCGCGCCGGATGGATGAAGATAGAAGATGCCGTCTGGATGAAGACTTCTTGCCGCATGGATGATGACTTCGCCGGATGAATGGATCCTTCAAGCGGGACTTCAAGAACTGTAAGTGGATAGCCGGGGGTTAGTGTTAGGCTTTTTTAAGGGTTTTTTGGGTGGGTTTTATTTTTAGATTAGGGTTTGGGCAGTAAAAGAGCTAAATGCCCTTTTAAGGGCAATGCCCATACAAATGCCCTTTTCAGGGCAATGGGTAGCTTAGGTTATTTTAGATAGTTTTTTTATTTGGGGGGGGTTAGTTGGGTGGTGGGTTTTACTTTTGGGGGGTGTTTGTATTTTTTTACAGTTAAAAGAGCTGATATCGTTGGGGCAATGCCCCACAAAAGGCCCTTTTAAGGGTCATTGGTAGTTTATTGTAGGCTAGGGTTTTTTTTTATTTGGGAGGGGGGGCTTTTTTTTGATAAGGCTATTATATTAGGTGTAAACAAAAAAATTTTGATAATTTTTTTTTCCGTAATTTAGTGTTAGTTTTTTTTGTAATGTAGTACTTTTAATAATGTTTAATAGTATATTTAAATAATTTTAGTAGGGTTAGGTTTTGTAATTTAGTTTAGTTGTAATTGGTAGTTTAATTTAATTGTAGTATAATAGTTAGGGTAGGTTAATTAATATTTTAAAAATAGTTTATTTTAATTCTACAGGTAAGTTTTAATGTATATTAAGATAGGGATCTTGTAATTTTAATTTAAAGTTAGGGGGTTGTTAGGTTTAGGGGTAACTAGCTTAATTTATTTTTTTTGCTGACGGTTTCGGGATTAATAGGTTTAGTTTGTGGTGGTGATGTGGGAGGACAGAGATTCAGGGAGCAGCAGGATAGGGGTTAATAACTTTATTTAGGTTGCAGCAATATCGGGGAGCGGCGGAATAGGGGTTAATAACTTTATTTAGGTTGCAGTGGTGGCGGGATAGAGGTTAAACATTTTAGTATAGTGGTGGCGTTTAGTGAGATGGTATAAATAAAGTTGGGAAAAACACGAATAGCAGCGTCATCGATGACTGTTAGTTAACAACAATCCGATGCTCATCGCCCAGTACTTGGTGTGCATATTTTTGACAGCTTTTTCTTTTATAAATATGGAGATCGTATTGTATTTTATCTTTTTAAATAGATTGTCTGGTAATTGGCACCCCCCATGTAATTATACAGATTTGTATATGTAAACTATTTTTTACAGAATTACCAGCTATGAACAAATATATATATATATATATATATATATATATGTATTCGAAAAGGTGGATACAGCGCCTATATGTCCAGTATACTGTAGAGGTATGTAAGGCGTATATATTATAACAAAAAGGAGAAAAGTAAAAAGTACATAAATGTAAAGTATACAATACTAAAAGAAAAATAAAAATTAAACAATATTAAATATCTAACAGAACAGATCACTGATATAAGACAAAGACTAAACAACTTCAAAGGAGACGTATATTACAATGAGCTCGACAATGAGAACAAAAACAAAATTTTGAGGTATGAAAAAATAGTAGAAAATCGAAAAAGAGATAAATTCATGAAAGATTTAAACTTACATAAAGAAAGAATAAAAGAAGATAATAATATTTCACACAATCTAGGTTTCAACTATGAAAACCATAATACAGTAGTAGAACCTGAATCTCATGATAAAATAAATGAGGATAACTATGAGGAAATATACTCACCAGGTTTCTCACTACACTACCAAAATCCAAAAGAACAACAAAATAGAGGATATAAACATATACATAACGCTTCGCTCCCCAATCATTTATCTCACATAACTCGCAATAGAAACCTCAAAGAAATACAACCACCCAACAATCGCAACAATAGTCATTACAATTCTCATTTTTTAGGACCACGTCCACCTCCGCAACACCCTCCCAACACTCATATCAGACAGCCATACAAACACTCCCCCAACTACAGAAGACCGGCACATATCAATCAGGCACAACATCCACTATACCATTACCATTCCCTCCCATACCAACAAACCTACTACCCACACAACCGACAACACAAAACGAACAATCAGAACACAATACCCAGAGACTCACACCCACACACACCATCTCAACAAGAGCAGAACACCAACATCCCACATTGGAGAATAAAACCACATCACCAAAAAAGAAGAAGAAACGAGTCAGAAGAAGAGGGTGTAGAGCAGGAAAACGAATGCAATCAAAAAAGAATAAGATCAACCAAAATGTAAAGTCTAATCCTTCTGATGCATACTCAGAAGTAAAAATATTCAATCTATCAACACACAAAACCTTTTCACTACAGGAATTAAATCTCCTAAAAAAAGGTCTAGCATTTGCTCCCACTAAGGGACCTAACCCCTTTGATCTTTTCATAGATTTACATAAATATATTAGGAAGTTAACGCTAAACAGGCACTTCCAAAAAATACAAAAAGATAAATTAATTAATCTGGACACTATAGTTCCATCACAACTAGACGATAAAGACCTAAACGCTCTATTAGATCTGGAATCACTATTAAATGATAATGATAATCCTATGGCGAATAATCCTGTACCCAGCTCTAGTACAGCAATTGTAAATTTTCCCTCGCATTCAAATTTCAAACCCATTTCTACATTTTTCCCTACACAGTCTAAAGGGAACTATATTCCGGTATTCGAAAAGTTAGTTCAAGAAGACCTACTACAAATGTGCGAAACATACAAAATAAAAAAAGATAATCTCACTAAGAAAGAAAAGATTATTTTAAAGCAATTAAAAGAAGATAACGAGATAGTAATAAGGGAGGCAGACAAGGGAGGAGGGATTATCATACAGGATAGGGCAGATTACATCAAGGAAGCTATGAGATTACTCGGTGATAATGAAACATACAGACCCCTTAAAACTGACCCAACAGAATGTTATTTACGAGAATATAGGAATCTCCTAGATACGGCCAAACATGAAAACACAATTAACAATTGTGAATTCCTCTTTCTATCTATTACTAATCCTAAAGTAGCCACCTTTTACCATACACCCAAAATACACAAATCTAATACAAATCCCCCTGGAAGACCCATTATTTCTGGAATAGGGTCACTCACGACCAAATTGTCAGAATACATAGACTCATTTCTCCAACCATTGGTACCTAAACTCCAATCACACATTAGAGATACACCCGACACTATAAGCAAACTATCTAATATCAAATGGGAAGTTAACTTTTGCTGGCTCACACTAGACGTCAGTTCCTTATATACCAACATCCCCCACAATAAAGGTATAGAAGCATTAGACTATTGGCTTAACAAACTGTCCAATCTAGAAATAAACAAAATTGAATTCATAAAAGATTCTGCAAAGTTCATCCTACAAAAAAACTACTTTACCTTAAATAACGAACATTTCCTCCAAATAGGTGGCACAGCTATGGGGACGAAATTCGCCCCCAGCTATGCCAACCTATATATGGGTATGTGGGAAGATAAACATATTTGGGACAACAATCCCTTCAAAGATAATATCAAAACATATTTCAGGTTTATTGATGATATTATAGTAATATGGGAACAAAAGGACACGAACAATACAATTCAAGATTTTGTAAACCATATCAATACTAATGACTTTAACCTAACATTTACCGAAAAAATTAATTCGAAAGAGATTGAATTCCTTGACCTTATATTCTATCATGAAGGTAACACTATTCAAACAAAATTATACAGTAAAGCTACAGACAGTAACAGTTATCTAACAGCTACCAGTTGCCATCATCCGGCCTGGATACAAAGCATACCATACGGACAATTTCAACGTATAAAAAGAAATTGTTCAAGACAAACAGACTTCTTACATGAATCAAACATTTTAACCAATAAATTATTAAGCAAAGGATATAAAGCTGACAATATACACAAGGCATTTAATAAAGTAAATAAAATGGATAGAAATAGACTATTAAAAAATCCTAATAAAAACAATAAAAAACAAAATGACATACCACTAATGATTACAACATATAATGAAGGTGCTAATGCCATTAAAACTATCTTAAACAAACACTGGCATATATTGAAAAAGGATACCCTACTAAATGACATAACTACAAATAACCCCAAACTAGTCTTTAGGAAGGGTAAAAATATCAGAGCAACCATAGCCCCCAGCAAACTAAAATCAACAACTAAAACTATAAAAACTTCTAACTGGTTGCAAAACAAGACAAAAGGTTTCTTTAAATGCAACCGTCTTAATTGTGAGGCATGTAAACACCACTACAATAACAATAAACCCACTAAAAAAATCACTTCATCCTCAAACCACAAAAGCTGGGAATTAGATTCTATTACTAACTGCAAAACAGATCATGTAGTGTATCTCATCGAATGCAACTGTGGGCTCCAATACGTAGGGCGCACTATTAGACCTTACAAGATCAGACTACTGGAACATATTAGGAACATAGAAAACAGTTTCAAAAAACATAGCGTGTCAAATCATTTTCGCCTAATACACAATTCTAATCCAGCATGTCTAAGAGGCACCATACTTGAACACATCAGGGACCCCCCAGAAGGTATAAGCAGGGAACTCCATTTAAGACGAAGGGAAACACAATGGATACACAAACTAGACTCCATGATTCCCAAAGGCCTCAACAAAGACATTGATATAGCAGCTTTCCTTATTTAGTAAGAAACACAATTCTAAAATTTCTAAGTATACAATAACTGTCTGTAATGACATGTATGTGTTATTTATATCTATCTATTCCTCACAAGACTTAGAACTATATCACATACACTATAGTACTACCTATTTCATCATGAATATAAATAATAACATAATATGTTACATAGTTACATATATATCATGATATACCACCCTGAGACCAAATGACCTGAGTGATATATATAAAATAAAAAATAAAAAATAAAAAATAATAAAAAATTAGAACTATACACATATAAATACTAACTAGCCAATGAGATTAGTTCAACATTTGACCCCAGTATCTTGATGTATGAAGTTATAGATATCTTGATACAATACATATTATATACCATATACATAAGAATATGATTCTAATACACAAGAAAGATATACTCCTAGTATAGAACAATTAATAGCCTTCCAAAGGGGCTACATATAATTCTAGAACTTCAGAAAATTTGATATATTAAAATAGCATTTATTCCAAAAAACACGGAGCATATAATATATATCATAAAATAAGTAGATACTGAATAATACATGGGTTCTCAAATAAACAAGCAATACATATATGTACCATAAAATAATAATCATACAAAAATACTGAAGAGATGTATATAATATCAACAACCCATATACTATAAAATGTAAATATATGTTTGTGTGAATATTCACCTCATACTATACACCATAATATGATCCCATTGCTATAGAAAAGATATCACATAATATGAATATATCGTATATAATGCGATCGAAAAGGACAAGGGAAAATGCTGAGTAAGTTAAAGACTACATATCCCATAGATCCTTGTTGTACTCAACCTATCAGAATACATCTCTGCCCTATCACGTGTGCCGATGTATAACCAATCACTGTACAATGTAATACACTGTAATGAACGTGAAACTAACGTCACGTAACGCGGGCCCACATGACCAATCATACGCTGAGGGCGTGCCGCCGCCCAAAGCGTTTAAAACAAACGATAATGGCCCAGCATTCAATTCTACCCTCTGAAGAAGAAGGACTCAAACCTTTGAAACGCGTTAGGGAATCTACTTCTGTGTAAACATATTTTATCTACGTTTTAATAGTTGTTTTATAATATCCTTATTTGTTCCTCCTGCAGCCAGTTTCACTAGCGCTGCTCTGTGGGCACCTTATTTTGTACTATCTATCTTGGAACACACCACAGCTGCATGTAAATTCTTTAAGAGACTTGCATTTAAGATTGGGGATTACGCATCCCTCTCTAACCTGTGGAAAGATTCTTTTAAATATATATGCTATATACATACCTCATATTGTCTGAGGTTGTCAAATGTGAGTGCAATATAAAGTGTATTTTTATGCTCTTTTAACAAATAAACAGTATTACACTATATATTTTCTCTGTGTCTCCCTGGGTATCTCTATGCTGGAGAAAGTCAATACCAGAACAGAAAGAGCACTCCAAGAGGCCAACCATCAACCCATAGGAAGTACAAGGGATCAACTCACCTTCAGAAACTTATCCCTGCATACTCCAAGAGGTTAACGAACATCACAAGAGGCACCATAGCAGAGTACAAGGAGGAAATCCAATCATCTATATCTACCCCCAGTGCGGCATACTTACCTCATTTCGATTGAGGTAATATCTGGTAAGGGTAGTATATACCAACTATAACCTACATAATTACTACATCTGGAGATTTATTACGAATTATATCATCTCCAGGACCTCTATGAACACTATTTTTAAGTTCATATATTTTATATGCTATCTTTAACTGGACTCTCATTCATTATTTATTTGTTGTATGTTTATATATATTTTTTATTATAATATTTAATATTGTTTAATTTTTATTTTTATTTTAGTATTGTATACTTTACATTTATGTACTTTTTACTTTTCTCCTTTTTGTTATAATATATACGCCTTACATACCTCTACAGTATACTGGACATATAGGCGCTGTATCCACCTTTTCGAATACATATTTACTCTTACTGTCTAGGGCTTTACAACCCTCCCAGTATTTGTCTTATATAGCAGCCATTATTTCCTATAACCTTTCTGACCAGCGCCCACTACAGAGTAACACTTGTGTCAACTCAGGTTTCCGAGGAGACACATTTTACTTAATCCTACATATATATATATATATATATATATATATATATATATATATATATAAAGACTTGTAAATGACTACTTATTTGCAACGGTGCAACTTTATTTCAGTCTTCCTTTTACATGGAGGCCTACTTATCAAGCCGTCAACTTACTTGCATTCGACAGCACCAATACGCTCGCCTGACATTGCCTAACATCGCGGCCGCAGACCTGAATACGCTCTCCATATTTATATAAATAGCTGTCAAAAAGCTGCGCACCAAATACGGGGCAATGAGCAGCGGACTGTTGTTAACTAAACAGTCATCGATCTTGCTGCTCTTTGGCTTTTTCACAGCTTTATTTATATACTGTCACTAAACACCGCTACTATACTAAACTGTTTAACCCCTATCCCGCCGCTTCCAGACCCCACCGCAACTAAATAAAGTTTTTAACCCCTAAACCGCCGCTCCTGGACCCCACCGTAACTCTAATAAAGTTATTAAACCCTATCCCGCCGCTCCCGGACCCCACCGCAACTCTAATAAAGTTATTAACCCCTATCCCGCCGCTCCCGGACCCCGCCGCAACTCTAATAAAGTTATTAACCCCTATCCCCCCGCTCCCGGACCCCACTGCAACTCTAGTAAAGTTATTAACCCCTATCCCGCCGCTCCCGGACCCCGCTGCTAACTAAAGGTATTAACCCCTAAACCTCTGGCCTCCAACATCACTACCACTTACTAAACCTATTAACCCCTAAACCGCCAGCCCCCCACATCGCCATAAACTAAATTAACCTATTAACCCCTAAACCTAACAACCCGCTAACTGTAAATTAAATATTAACTCCTCCCTATCTTATAATAAATTTAAACTTACCTTTAGATTTAAATTAAACTAAATTTTTTGTAACTTTTTAATTTTTTATTGTAGATTTAAATTATTTGAGTAGGGTTAGGTGTTTAAATATATAATATAGTTAATTTAATTTGTAGTTTAATGTAGTTTTAGTATAACAGTTAGGGTAGATTAATCATTAGTTTACTATAGTTTAATGTAATTTTAATATAACAGTTTGGGTAGATTAATTATTAGTTTAATATAGTTTAATGTAATTTTAGTATAACAGGGTAGATTAATTATTAGTTTAAGATAGTTTAATTTAAATCTAAAGGTAAGTTTAAATGTATTATAAGATAGGGATGAGTTAATATTTAATGTGAAGTTAAGGGGTTGTTAGGTTTAGGGGTTAGGGGGCGGCAGATTAGGGGTTAATAAGTATAATGTAGGTGGCGGTGTAGGGGGCGGCAGATTAGGGGTTAATAAGTATAATGTAGGTGGCTGCGGTGTCGGGCGGCAGATTAGGTGTGTTTAGACTCGGGGGTTATGTTAGGATGTTAGGTGTAAACATAACTTTTATTCTCCCATAGGAATCAATGGGATATCGGGCAGCAGCGAACATAAGCTTTCGCTGCTTTCAGACTCCCATTGATTCCTATGGCATCCGCCGCCTCCAGGGCGGCGGATTGAAAACCAGGTACTCTGGGCCGGAATAGTGACGAGCGTACCTGGTAGATATTTGTTAACTAGCAAAAGTAGTCAGATAGTGCCGAATTTGCATTCGGAACATCTGTAATGACGTAAGCATCAATCTGTGTCGGACTGAAACCGACGGATCGTATGTTACGTCACAAATTTCAACTTTTGCTGGTCTGTAGGCTTTGATAACTAAGGGGAATCAGGCTCTCCACAATTACACTGTGGAATTCCAGCGTATTTGCGGTTGGTCGGCTTGATAAGTAGGCCTCATGGACTTTAAATGGCTCATGTCGCAATTAAGAAATGGTAGAATAATGGCTTTATTAGAGAATAAACATAGGATAGTTTGCCAGAAAACAAGTTTGCTTTACACAAGGGGTTTCAGAAGGTGATAAATGGGAAAGTGAAGGTGAGAAAGACAGCAGTAAATTTAAAACTGATTAAAAAACTAGTGCTTAGAAGCAAATGTATGCAAATTGGTGTTTTTAAATACTAAATTAAAACGTTTAAATGAGTTTGCGTCTACAGGGAGTGCAGAATTATTAGGCAAGTTGTATTTTTGAGGATTAATTTTATTATTGAACAACAACCATGTTCTCAATGAACCCAAAAAACTCATTAATATCAAAGCTGAATAGTTTTGGAAGTAGTTTTTAGTTTGTTTTTAGTTATAGCTATTTTAGGGGGATATCTGTGTGTGCAGGTGACTATTACTGTGCATAATTATTAGGCAACTTAACAAAAAACAAATATATACCCATTTCAATTATTTATTTTTACTAGTGAAACCAATATAACATCTCAACATTCACAAATATACATTTCTGACATTCAAAAACAAAACAAAAACAAATCAGTGACCAATATAGCCACCTGTCTTTGCAAGGACACTCAAAAGCCTGCCATCCATGCATTCTGTCAGTTTTTTTATCTGTTCACCATCAACATTGCGTGCAGCAGCAACCACAGCCTCCCAGACACTGTTCAGAGAGGTGTACTGTTTTCCCTCCTTGTAAATCTCACATTTGATGATGGACCACAGGTTCTCAATGGGGTTCAGATCAGGTGAACAAGGAGGCCATGTTATTAGATTTTCTTCTTTTATACCCTTTCTTGCCAGCCACGCTGTGGAGTACTTCGACGCGTGTGATGGAGCATTGTCCTGCATGAAAATCATGTTTTTCTTGAAGGATGCAGACTTCTTCCTGTACCACTGCTTGAAGAAGGTGTCTTCCAGAAACTGGCAGTAGGACTGGGAGTTGAGCTTGACTCCATCCTCAACCCAAAAAGGCCCCACAAGCTCATCTTTGATGATACCAGCCCAAACCAGTACTCCACCTCCACCTTGCTGGCGTCTGAGTCGGACTGGAGCTCTCTGCCCTTTACCAATCCAGCCACGGGCCCATCCATCTGGCCCATCAAGACTCACTCTCATTTCATCAGTCCATAAAACCTTAGAAAAATCAGTCTTGAGATATTTCTTGGCCCAGTCTTGACGTTTCAGCTTGTGTGTCTTGTTCAGTGGTGGTCGTCTTTCAGCCTTTCTTACCTTGGCCATGTCTCTGAGTATTGCACACCTTGTGCTTTTGGGCACTCCAGTGATGTTGCAGCTCTGAAATATGGCCAAACTGGTGGCAAGTGGCATCTTGGCAGCTGCACGCTTGACTTTTCTCAGTTCATGGGCAGTTATTTTGCGCCTTGGTTTTTCCACACGCTTCTTGCGACCCTGTTGACTATTTTGAATGAAACGCTTGATTGTTCGATGATCACGCTTCAGAAGCTTTGCAATTTTAAGAGTGCTGCATCCCTCTGCAAGATATCTCACTATTTTTTACTTTTCTGAGCCTGTTAAGTCCTTCTTTTGACCCATTTTGCCAAAGGAAAGGAAGTTGCCTAATAATTATGCACACGTGATATAGGGTGTTGATGTCATTAGACCAAACCCCTTCTCATTACAGAGATGCACATCACCTAATATGCTTAATTGGTAGTAGGCTTTCGAGCCTATACAGCTTGGAGTAAGACAACATGCATAAAGAGGATGATGTGGTCAAAATACTAATTTGCCTAATAATTCTGCACTCCCTGTATATATATATATATATATTATATATATATATATATATATATATATATATATATATATATTATATATATATATACATATATATATATATATATATATATATATATATATATATATATATATATATAATCTGCAGTACACCCACCACAGATGTCAATCTGGCTTTTGATTTTACTCTATTGTCATTACCAATCTGCTTACAGTATATTTTTTTTGTATTTTTCTTTATCTTCTGTTACATTGAAGATATCAGTAGACAAGTGGAAGCCATAATTACAGGAAGGGTAGTAAACAAAAGGTGAGGAAGCAAGGCATCTCAATAGCACTGCACATCTTTAATTTCCCATATTAATATACTGAGCTTTGCTTAGCAGGGGCTCAAGACATCATTCTGTTCTGGCACGATTACAAGTTGCGCGATATACATACATAGTAACATAGTAACATAGTAGATAAGGTTGAAAAAAGACTGAAGTCCATCGAGTTCAACCTATACAAATCTAAAATACTTACAAAAAGCTCCAGTTAAGCTTAAATAACCCCATTAAAATGTGACCCATTTAATACTAGCAATCATATCCATGAATTTTGTTTATATACAGAAATTTATCCAGACTATTTTTAAATGTATCTATGGTATTGGCATTCACTACCTCCTTTGGTAATGAGTTCCACAATTTTATTGCTCTTACAGTGAAAAAACGTTTCCGTTGCAGGAGATTAAATCTCCTTTCCTCCAACCTTAAATTATGACCTCTTGTCAGAACCAATTTTCTTGGAATAAAAAGAGCTTCTGCCATCTCTGTATATGGGCCTTGAATATATTTATATAAAGTAATCATGTCACCTCTCAAGCGCCTTTTTTCTAAAGAGAACAGACCCAGTTTGGCTAGCCTCTCCTCATAGGTTAATTTCTCCAATCCCCTTATTAGCTTTGTGGCCCTTCTCTGAATTTTTTCTAGTTCTGCAATATCTTTTTTAGCAATCGGTCCCCAGAACTGCACTCCAAACTCAAGGTGAGGTCTTACCAGGGCTTTATATAATGACAGAATTATGCTTTCCTCCCTTGAATCAATGCCTCTTTTAATACATGCTAGTATCTTATTAGCCTTTGAAGCCGCTGCCCTGCATTGTGCACTCATCTTTAGCTTGTTATCTATTACTACTCCCAAATCCCTTTCCTCCTGTGTTTGGCTAAGTCTTGTCCCATTTAAAAAATACATAGCCTGCTTATTTTTACTTCCAAAATGTAGAACCTTACATTTTTCCGTATTAAATCTCATTTTCCATTCACTTGCCCATAGTTCTAATTTTAGCAAATCCCTTTGCAAAGAGAGTTCATCCTGCTCTGACCTAATGACCTTACTTAACTTAGTATCATCTGCAAAAATAGAGATGTCGCTATTTAATCCTTGCTCCAAGTCATTTATAAAAATATTAAAAAGAACAGGGCCCAGTACTGATCCCTGGGGGACGCCACTGATTACCTTTGTCCAATCTGAGTATGATCCATTTACTGCTACTCGTTGCTCCCTATCTTTTATCCAGTTATTTATCCATGAGCTAACATTTTCAGCTATTCCCAGTCCCTTAATTTTGTGCATTAATCTCTCATGTGGCACTGTATCAAATGCCTTTGCAAAATCTAAGTATATCACATCAACTGATTCCCCTTTATCTATATTTTTACTTACTTCCTCGTAGAATCTAATTAGATTAGTTTGACATGATCTATTTCTCCTAAAGCCATGCTGATTAGAACTCATAATCTTGTTTACATGAATATGCTCATCAATATAATCCCTTATAATCCCTTCAAATATCTTCCCCACTATTGATGTCAGACTAACTGGTCTATAGCTTCCTGGATCATCCCTGCTTCCCTTTTTGAAGAGTGGCACCACATCAGCTTTACGCCAATCCTGGGGTACCATGCCTGAGGATAATGAGTCTTGAAAAATTAAGAGTAAAGGTTTGTCTATAACAGTGCTAAGTTCACTTAACACCCTTGGGTGTATTCCATCTGGGCCTGGAGTTTTATTTACCTTAATATTTTTTAGTTTTTTCCTGATATCCTCTAAACAAAACCCAGTTAGTGGTATGGACTGGCATGTTCTATTCTGTTCCAAAGTATCATTCAATGGTTCCTCTCTTGTATATACTGAAGAAAAAAACTGGTTTAGTACCTCAGCCTTCTCCCTGTCATTATTTATCATGCTACCCTCCACACATTTTAATGTACCTATATTATCCTTCTTAGATTTTTTGCTATTTATGTACTTAAAGAACCTTTTAGGGTCTTTTCATTGCCCGTTATGGACTTTTCGCAAGCGATTTTCATTGCCCTGATATTACAAGTCTTGAAAAATCCTGATTGCGTGTGCGCAATTGCCATTTACACAACAATTTTTTCCGTGCTCGAAGAGCTGTAGTTAACAGTTTTCCGCAACAAAAAAGTTTTGCAAAACACTTAAAAAATACATTACAAAGTACAGTTAAACTTATAATAACAACTGTCTGATAAAAATTATTAAAAAAAATTATTGCATACGAAGGTTATAAGGGCTCAAAGATATGCAATCTTGGGTGTTAGAAAAAAAAGGCAGGAAAATGACTTTAACATTGAGACACATACATATACATGTCTAAAGCTTATTATGTATGTATATACATATGTTTGTATATGTTAGTACATCTCTGTAGGGTACAGCTCCACAAACGCTCTCACCTTAAGTTCATGCGCTGGAAAACTCCGCCTGTAGCTTCACTTACTGAATGGCATAATGGAGAGTGAGTCTAGGGTTGCTGGGGAAATGAATACAGCATGCACGATGCGTCTGTTCAGCACACCAATGAACTAACACGATAATGTACAGTGCAGCGCACTACAGCCCAATAATGTTGAAAAGCAGCCTTTCGATAAAATCCAAGAAGTTTATTATTCCATTTAAAAACATAGACAACCGCACTCATAAGAACACATCTTCATAAGATACAATCACAATGAACACGGGTTCACCTGCATACGCGTTTCGTGCATGCGCACTTGGTCACTGCATAGGTAGCCACCTGTGCACACCTCTTTTAACAATTTACTTTTAAAGGTACAGTGTGTGTTCTTATGTGTTAGCTATTTACATATGTATAAACATTGTTTTCACAAGTCTGTTGATAACAGTTTATGATTTTTCATCAACTCATTGATACTATTTAAAACAGAAATTAATTTATATTCTCAACCGGTTTGTAAACATATATGCGTGAAAAAATATATACATATGCTGTCATGGAAAGACACAGTCGTCTAAATTGTGATCTCAATTGATTCATATAAAGAATTTATATACAGGTAAAGTGGACCCTGTATTGACAATTTAGACACATCAGCATTGTGCAGTTCTTTAAAATGTCTTGCAACAGGTGTATCAGATTCAACATCTTCTATTGATCTAAGATGTTGAAGAAACCTATCCTTTAAGGAACGTTTGGTTTTACCTGTATATTGCTTAAGGCAAATTTGACATGTTAATAAATAAACATGTGTCGTAGCACACGTTATGTAAAAATTAATGTCATGTTTCTTCTGCGTACTGTTAGATTTAAACTTCCGTCCTTCTATAACATGGGAACAAGTTTTGCAGATTGGACGTCTACATTTAAAGAAACCAACTCTCTTTTTCAGCCAAGAAGTGTTAGTCTTATTAGGCAAATCTGATGGAGCCAGAAAATTACCCGAAGTTTTGACCCTTCTAGTGACAAAATCACAGCCTTCCTCCACTATCTCTTTAATGATAGGATCAGTATGCAAAATTGGTAAAGATTTTTTTATAATATTACAAATTTTGTGATATTCATCACTGTAAGTAGTGATGAATTTAAGTTTGGATTGTCCCTTCTCATTATTCATGTTTTTTTTGTTTATACTTCAGTAACTCTTCCCTTGGTGTATCTTCTATCTCATCCCTCACATTGTTCAGCAATAGAGTATCATAGCCTCTATCTATCTTTCAATCTATCTGTGATTATTGCAGCTTGTTTACAGTATTCCTCATTCTTTGTACAGTTTCTCCTGGCTCTGATGTATTCCCCCTTAGGAATACCCCTAACAACATGTCTGGGGTGGCAGGAATTATATTATTATGTTTATATATGTGTACATATATATTAATGTATTTATGTCTGTATATATGTATTTACAGTCATTTATACACATATAAACATTAATATATATGTACACATCTATATAAGTGCATTAAGCAGATAAAAGCAGATAAAAACATTATAAAACATATTTATGCAATATTCATATTTAATAAAGATTTTAACTATATATTTGCTGTATATATTTCACATTTGTTAATGCGAATATTCAATGTTGTATGCGTGATGGGTGGGGTTTTTTCAACATTTTTTCCCCCCATTAACTTTTATGGGGAATGCAAAAATGCGATGGAGTTTTCACACTCTCTGGTGTTTCTACTTCGATCTCTATGGGGGAATGCATGCACGCGCACTCGAAAAAGAAAGTTAGTTTATGTGCAGTATTCGGGTTAACACACGCGCTAAAATAAGTTATTTTGCAACTTATAATACCTGCGCAACCCCAAATGTGCAAAAACCTTAACTCAAGCTGTGTTTTCCAAAATTGCGAAAAACAGATTTGCTGCGCGACTTGTAATCTTGCCCTTTATGTGGTGTGACTGCCTGCAATCACTGCAGCTGTGTAGCCACCAATCAGCAAGTGCTACCCAGGGTGTTAAACCAAAAATGGTCTGGCTGCTAAGTTTACATTCCTGCTTTTTCAAATAAAGATACCAAGAGAACGCAGATAAATTGATAATAGGAATAAAGTAGAAAGTTTCTTAAAATTGCATGCTCTATCTGAATCATGAAAGAAACAAATTGGGTTTCATATATTTGCATCACTGATCTTTTCTTGATTTCCAAATAAAGGGGTTCATCACAATTCTTTAGAAAAAATTGTAGATAAATAATTTGATGTTTTTCTAAAAGATTGTGATTGACACTAAAGTGTCAGTGTAATGCAGTATGACTCAGACTTTATAGGTGCCATATGTGTTGGTAAGTCTTTCGTTCATAGCAATCTATTGATTAGTATTAGAAAAAATGTCTGTCCTTCCGCATCCAAATATAATGAAACATATTATGATCAAATACACTGATGCTACTAAAGAATACAGTAGGCTGCATGCCTTTAAAATGAGTATCTGTGGTGACAAAATGCACTTTATATGCACAATGTCTAACAGCTTTTATGCTCCCTTGTGACAGCAGAAACATTTATTTATCTGAGCAGAATTTATAGAAATTATGTGATCTGCTACTTATAGTAAGAGTTACAGCTTTGTAAATATTTAAGCAGCACCAGTAGACTTTGCAGTACGACTACGGCCAGAAGGGCTGAAACGCGTCAGCATTATGTTCATTGAGTGTATTCCTAAGGCACTGTTTTTTGTCACCAAGACCGCTTTGTTTCAATATCATCATATATCTGAAATAATAAAGCCGTTTTATTAACTGCAAAGTCTACTGGTGCTGCTTAAATATTTACAAAGCTGTGTGTCTGGGGATCGAGCAAGCACGGAAGTATTTTGCAGCACAGCCCTAATACCAATAGCAATTGTACGTCAGACGCCGACCAGCTGATTGAGGAAGAGTACCCAGGAGGGGACGGTACACTGAAGGAGGAGCACAGAGGTCTCATATGACTACCAAAGAGTTGCTACGTAACTCCAGGTACCGCCTGTGGACGGGTCGACTCCGACGCTTGGAAAATTTACAGAGGGCACTGACGCCGGGAGAGTCTGAGCAGCTGGGTAAGTCAGTGGGGAACATCTTGCATTAACTGTTTCATATTATATTATATGCAAAGGACTTTATGTATGTTCCCACACTGTATGGACATTTAACTGGTGCTCACTCAGAAAGTGACTTTTACTTATAGTAAGAGTTGTTCAATGCTACTGCAGAACTGTAGCATTCAGTGGCAGGTAGTAAGCCGTTATTCTTGAGCTTCTAAAAATGTGACGGCTATTGCTTTCTGTGAGTGCTGCTATGTGGCTATTAGGCAAAGCCTTAAAGGGACATTATACACTAGATTTTTCTTTGCATAAATGTTTTGTAGATAATCCATTTATATATCCCATACAGTTTTGATTTTTTTAAAAATGGATAGTTTTGCTTACTTTTAAATAACATTGTTCTGATTTTCAGACTCCTAACCAAGCCCCAAAGTTTTAGGAGAATACTGATGTATATCTACTCCAGATTGCTTCTGTTTGTTGAAACGGTCTTTTCATATGCAAAGGAAGGGGGAGGGGGTAGTGTCTGCTATTTCCCACTTGCAGTGGGTGTTCCAGTAACCTTTTAAACAGAGCTAAACTGGAAGCTTCTAAGTAAGTTTTTAAAAGGTTTTATACTGGATTTTTAGATCAGTATCTGTGCATATTATTCTTTATAGCAGTGTCTATTACATGCAGTTATATGAAAATTGGTGTATACTGTCCCTTTAAAAGCAGCTGAGCTCAACTAGTTTTAAATGCTTTACACTCAAAATAGAAGCTCAGAATTAGACTATTCTATGCACTGAGATAACCATCAGCACTCTAACACACAACACTGCTACCCCAGCCCCTCCAACACATTTAAAATTGACACTTTTATGATACCCACAGTGCACCTTAACAACCCAAACAGCACTTTCCTGATTCCCCCCACCAGGGTCACCATCAGGGGGTAACAGGGGGCACTCCTGTCAGAGGGTCAGTGGGTTTTGTGCCTCCCTTTGACCAGCACTTCCAGCTGCACTAGAAATTTTGTTGAGTTTGGTTGGTCTCTTTCTAGGCTGCATGACTGGGAACTATAAGTCCCAGAATGCTGTGTAGCAAAGGCCGCTGTAAATTGGAGGGGGAGGGAGGGACTCTCGCTGGAGTGGGGGGAGGGAGGGGTTCTCCCCAGAGCGGCTTCCAGTGCAGCACATGTAGATTGAGGAGGAAAAGGCTCCCAAAGCTGTTCATGAAGACTGGGGAGGAAGTGTCTCCCTTAGACACATAGAAGAGGCATCCTGAGCTGCAGACCACAGCTGATAACCTCTCCCCAACACCTGATACAGGTAAGCTTAAAACAATAAAATATTTGTTATATATATATTTAAGGCCTTATTATAAATATCTGTTCTGATGTGTAACTATTAATATAGTTCAACTGAGACTATATTTCTTATTTAAATGTGTCTTTGTTCATGAGAATCTTTGTGTGTGTGTTTTTAAGTATGTGTGTCTTTGTGTGGGTGTTTCTGTGGGTGGTTCTGTGAGTGTGTGTGTGTCTGAGTTTTCTGTGGGTGTCTTGGTGAGTTTTTTCTTTGGTCGGCTGCGTGAGCGCTTATATGGGTGTCTGTTAAGAGTTTGGGGCTGAATTATCAAGCTCCAAACGAAGCTTGATGACCCTGTTTTCACGCGAGCCTTCAGGCTACATCGTATCATGTCTGCTCGCACATTAATACATAGGCCCCAATGTGTCCATTGTCTGCTCTTTTTATGGACAGATTGACCTTTCTGCTGAATATTCCCAAAATTTGTACAGACTTTAAAAACACACGGCTAGATTACGAGTTTTGCGTTATGAGTAAAAAAGCAGCGCTAAGGCTCATAACGCTGCTTTTTTACTACTGCTGCTATTATGAGTCTTGTAGGTACAGCTGTCCCGCACACTTTTTTGGCCTTACCGCAAATCAACTTACGCAATTTTCGTAAAGTCTTTTTTCAATGGGACTTCCATAGCGCCAGTATTACAAGCTTTTTTTTTTAAGCCAAAAAGTGAGTGGTACAGCCTATCCCACAAGATTCGTAATGCATTCTAAAGTCAGTAGTTATGAGTTTTACACTACAGAGCTGTAGCATAAAACTGATAACTACAGAGCTGCAGAATCTGTTGGCGCTCTAGAAATACCTGATAATAATAATAATAACTAAAGTGCTAAAAAGTACACTAACACCATAAACTACCTATTAACCCCTAAACCGAGGCCCTCCCGCATCGCAAACACTAAAATAAAATTATTAACCCCTAATCTGCCGCTCCCGACATCGCCACAACTATAATAAACATATTAATCCCTAAACTGCCGCACTCCTGCCTTGCAAACACTAATTAAATATTATTAACCCCTAATCTGCCGTCCCCAATGTCGCTGCCACTATACAATATTTATTAACCCCTAAACCTAAGTCTAACCCTAACCCTAACACCCCCTAACTTAAATATAATTAAAATAAATCAAAATAAAACCTACTATTAATAACTAAATAATTCCTATTTAAAACTAAATATTTACCTATATATAAAAATTAAGCTAGCTACAATATAACTAATAGTTACATTGTATCTAGCTTAGGGTTTATTTTTATTTTACAGGCACGTTTGTATTTATTTTAACTAGATAGAATAGTTACTAAATAGTTATTAACTATTTACTACCTGCCTAGCTAAAATTAATACAAATTTACCTGTAAAATAAATCCTAACCTGTCTTACACTAACACCTAACCTTACACCACAATTAAATAAATTACCTAAATTAAATACAATTACATAAATTAAATACAATTACCTAAATTACTAAAAAAAAACAACACTAAATTACACAAAATAAAAAGCAAATTACAAGATATCTAAACTAATTACACCTAATCTAATAGCCCTATCAAAATAAAAAAGCCCCCCCAAAATAAAAAAAAACCCTAGCCTAAACTAAACTACCAATAGCCCTTAAAAGGGCCTTTTGCGGGGCATTGCCCCAAAGAAATCAGCTCTTTTACCTGTAAAAAAAAATACAAACAACTCCTCCAACAGTAAAACCCACCACCCACACAACCAACCCCCCAAATAAAACACTAACTAAAAAAAAATAAGCTCCTCATTGGCCTGAAAAAAGCATTTGGATGGGCATTGCCCTTAAAATGGCATTTAGCTCTATTGCAGCCCAAAGCCCTAACCTAAAAATAAAACCTACCCAATAAACCCTTAAAAAAACCTAACACTAACCCCTGAAGATCCACTTACAGTTTTGAAGAGCCGACATCCATCCTCAATGAAGCCAGGAGAAGTCCTCAGCAAAGTGGCAAGAAGTCCTCAACGAAGCCAGGAGAAGTCTTCAATCAAGCCGGGAGAAGTGGTCCTCCAGACGGGCAGAAGTCTTCATCCAGACGGCATCTTCTATCTTCATTCATCCGGCGCGGAGCGGGTCCATCTTCAAGACATCCGGCGCGGAGCATCCTCTTCTTCCGACGACTACCCGACGAATGAAGGTTCCTTTAAGTGATGTCATCCAAGATGGCATCCCTTAGATTCTGATTGGCTGATAGAATTCTATCAGCCAATCGGAATTAAAGTTGAAAAAATCATATTGGCTGATTGGATCAGCCAATAGGATTGAGCTTACATTCTATTGGCTGATTGGAACACCCACCTGCTAGGGAATCCTGTACTACCTTTCAATTCAACACTAAAACAAATAGGGATAAGCGGGAAACCCTCCAACTTATCAATAAAACATGTAATACTTATAAAAGACTTCTGGTCTCTAAAAACTGGATACCCATACTCTTTCAAATATAGGCTCTCCTATTTTCAGTTTATAGACTATTTAACCACCCATCCAAATAAAGCCAATTTAAATAGACAATTTATGCCATTTGAAAGCATATGCTCCACTAAATACCCAGTTCGTGAGAGCTAATCTACAGTATATGCTACAAAATATTTTGTAACTCCTGGTACACCCAAAGACTCTTGTATGTAAACAATTTGGAGATGGACCTAAGTGTTTCTCTCCCAGATACCATTTGGCGTAAAATATTCATATCTACTGCTAAAGTTTCCATCTCCACATTGGCAGTAGAAAATAACATCAGATTACTCACATGGTGGTATTACATGTCACAATGTTTGTACCAAATCTATCCATCATCCACAGACAAATGCTGGACAGAGTGCAGGTGGAAGAGAACCATTATTCATATCTGGTATGATTGCTCGTAAATGCAACCCTTTTGGTCTGAAGTGGTGAAAGCTATGCAAATAATATTAAACTATCAAATAAAAAAAAAACAACCTGTTAATAATTCTTTTAAAAAGTCCTACTCACATTCAATGCGGCACAAGCATTTCTAGGGAAATGCTTGTGCAATTACGCCCCTTGCTCACTGGCAGCCAATCGGCCACTAGCAGGGGCCGTCAATCATCCCAATTGTATGGGGATGATTTCAGTTGCGGTCTTACGACTGCTGCTTCTTAACTTCCATTTCTGGCAATCCAGAAACAATGGGGCTTCGATGCAGCATCCACTGCTTAATAAATCAACCCCATTGAGACATTATGGTACAAGTGGTTAGCCCAAACATAGCCCTTACCAGATCCGGCTCATGATATAGTGCTGCCTGGGCCCGAGCATGCAATGACGCCCCCCCAAGTAGTAACATTACTGATTAGCATATCAACCTACTAGCCTGGCCACTGGCCTTACTAAGCCTGCCTACCTGCATGCAACCAATGCTTATGCAAATTGAGCAATAAGTGGGAGAGAAGTTAGGGACGAGATGCACTTGACTTACACTGTGTCTTTGTGCATGAAGAGGTTATGCTGCTGGGAGCCTGCAACTTCCCCCACAGAGACAGAGGGAAAGAGTGGACTGGGTTTGACAATGACTGAAGTGCTGCCCCTTGTCAAGTTCTGCCTGGGTCCTTTGGACCCACTTGGTTCCATGATTGAATCAACCCTGGCAATTACCAACAAGATTACAGGTTAATACAGGGGTTGGAATCCCACTGTGTCTGATTCCTACCTATCCTAATGTGACAAACCAATGACTTACAAATATTACACAGTATTAACAACTAACATCTATTTGCATAAGAAATAATTTAGCTCTAAGGAATAAATAAGCATTACGCTCTTATATACGTAATGGAGACCTCATCAACATAGACATATACGATAGCCATAGTATCTTGTCCCTTACTATTGCGCACTGATAGCAAGATTACAAGTCACTCTTTAGGAGTTTTCCGCGCGCGATATGGTCTTGAAAAATCGTGATTGCGCATGCACATTCGCCTTTTACGCAACAATCCTTTCCGTGCTCGAAGAGCTGTAGTTAACAATTTTGTGCAACATAAAAGTTTCACGAAACACTTCAAGAATACAATACAAAGTACAGTTACACTCATATTAACATTGTTTAATAAAAATTATTTAAAGGGACAGTCTAAACCTTGGTCATCTTAAAGTCTTACCTTAGATTAAGCTGCAAATAGCCTCCTGCACCTTTTCTATGGGGCCTAGTTATCAAGCCGTCAACCTCAAATATGCTGGAATTCCGCAGCGTATTTGTGGCGAGGCTGATTCGCCTTAGTTATCAAAGGCTCGAGACCGGCAAAAGTAGAATTTTGTGACGTAAGCTTCGATCTGCCGGACTCAGTCCGACACAGATAGATTCTTACGTCACTCCAGATGTTCCGCACACAAGTGCGGCACAATCTCACTACTTTTGCTAGTTATCAAAAAACTAGCAGGTACGCTCGGCACTTTTCCGGCCCAGCGTACCTGGTTTTCAAACCGCCACCCTGGAGGCGGCGGATCCCATAGGAATCAATGGGAGTCTGACCATAGCGAAAGTACAAGTTCGCTGCTGCCCGACATCCCATTGATTTCTATGGGAGATGTCTGCACCTAACACCCTAACATGTACCCCGAGTCTAAACACCACTAATCTGTCCCCCCCTACACCGCCGCAAGTAAATAAAGTTATTACCCCCTAAACCGCCGCTCCAGGAGCCCACCGCAACTATAATAAATGTATTAACCCCTAAACCGCCGCTCCCGGAGCCCACCGCAACTATAATAAATGTATTAACCCCTAAACCGTCGCTCCCGGAGCCCACCGCCACCTACATTATACCTATTAACCCCTATCCTGCCCCCCTATACCGCCGCCCTCTATAATAACGTTATTAACCCCTAAACCTAAGTCTAACACTAACCCTAATGCCCCCTTTACTTAAATATTAATTAAATAAATCTAAATAATATTTCTATTATTAACTAAATTAATCCTATTTAAAACTAAATGCTTACCTGTAAAATAAACCCTAATATAGCTACAATATAAATAATAATTATATTGTAGCAATCTTAGGATTTATTTTTATTTTACAGGCAACTTTCAATTTATTTTAACTAGGTACAATAGCTATTAAATAGTTATTAACTATTTAATAGCTTACCTAGCTAAAATAAAGAGAAATTTACCTGTAAAATAAAAACTAACCTAAGTTACAATGACACCTAACACTACACTATACTTTAATAAATTATTCCTATTTAAAACTAAATACTTACCTATAAAATAAACCCTAAGATAGCTACAATATAATTAATAATTACATTGTAGCTATCTTAAGATTTATATTTATTTTACAGGTAACTTTGTATTTATTTTAGCTAGTTAGAATAGTTATTAAATAGTTATTAACTATTTAATAACTACCTAGCTAAAAGAAATACAAAATTACCTGTAAAATAAATCCTAACCTAAGTTACAATTAAACCTAATACTACACTATCATTAAATTAATTAAATAAACTACCTACAAATAACTACAATTAAATACAATTACATAAACTAACTAAAGTACAAAAAATAAAAAAAGCTAAGTTACAGAAAATAAAAAAATAAGTTACAAACATTTTACAAATATTTCAACAATTTTAAGCTACTTACACCTAATCTAAGCCCCCTAATAAAATAACAAACCCCCCAAAATAAAAAAAATGCCCTACCCTATTCTAAATTAAATAAAGTTCAAAGCTATTTTACCTTACCAGCCCTTAAAAGGGCCATTTGTGGGGGCATGCCCCCAAAAGTTCAGCTCTTTTGCCTGTAAATGAAAAATACAACCCCCCCCAACATTAAAACCCACCACCCACATACCCCTAATCTAACCCAAACCCCCCTTACAAAAACCTAACACTAATCCCCTGAAGATCATCCTACCTTGAGTCGTCTTCACTCAGCCGAGCAGCGATGGAACCCAAGTGGACATCCGGACCGGCAGAAGTGATCATCCAAGGGGCGCTGAAGAAATCTTCCATCCGATGAAGTCATCATCCAGGCGGTGCTGAAGAAGTCTTCGATCCGGGCGATGTCATCTTCCAAGCCGGGTCTTGAATCTTCCTTCCGCCGACGCGGAACCTCCTTCTTCACCGACGGACTACGACGAATGAAGGCTCCTTTAAGGGACGTCATCCAAGATGGCGTCCCCTCAATTCCGATTGGCTGATAGGATTCTATCAGCCAATCGGAATTAAGGTAGGAAAAATCTGATTGGCTGATGGAATCAGCCAATCAGATTGAGCTCGCATTCTATTGGCTGTTCCGATCAGCCAATAGAATGCGAGCTCAATCTGATTGGCTGATTGGATCAGCCAATCGGATTGAACTTGAATCTGATTGGCTGATTCCATCAGCCAATCAGATTTTTCCTACCTTAATTCCGATTGGCTGATAGAATCCTATCAGCCAATCGGAATTGAGGGGACGCCATCTTGGATGACGTCCCTTAAAGGAGCCTTCATTCGTCGTAGTCCGTCGGTGAAGAAGGAGGTTCCGCGGCGGCGGAAGGAAGATTCAAGACCCGGCTTGGAAGATGACATCGCCCGGATCGAAGACTTCTTCAGCGCTGCCTGGATGATGACTTCATCGGATGGAAGATTTCTTCAGCGCCCCTTGGATGATCACTTCTGCCGGTCCGGATGTCCACTTGGGTTCCATCGCTGCTCGGCTGAGTGAAGACGACTCAAGGTAGGATGATCTTCAGGGGATTAGTGTTAGGTTTTTGTAAGGGGGTTTGGGTTAGATTAGGGGTATGTGGGTGGTGGGTTTTAATGTTGGGTGGGGTTGTATTTTTCATTTACAGGCAAAAGAGCTGAACTTTTGGGGGCATGCCCCCACAAATGGCCCTTTTAAGGGCTGGTAAGGTAAAAGAGCGTTGAACTTTATTTAATTTACAATAGGGTAGGGCATTTTTTTATTTTGGGGGGGGGTTTGTTATTTTATTAGGGGGCTTAGATTAGGTGTAAGTAGCTTAAAATTGTTGTAATATTTGTAAAATGTTTGTAACTTATTTTTTTATTTTCTGTAACAGCTTTTTTTTTTTGTACTTTAGTTAGTTTATGTAATTGTATTTAATTGTAATTATTTGTAGGTAGTTTATTTAATTAATTTAATGATAGTGCAGTGTTAGGTTTAATTGTAACTTAAGTTAGGATTTATTTTACAGGTAATTTTGTATTTCTTTTAGCTAGGTAGTTATTAAATAGTTAATAACTATTTAATAACTATTCTAACTAGCTAAAATAAATACAAAGTTACCTGTAAAATAAATATAAATCCTAAGATAGCTACAATATAATTATTATTTATATTGTAGCTATCTTAGGGTTTATTTTACAGGTAAGTATTTAGTTTTAAATAGGAATAATATATTAAAGTATAGTGTAGTGTTAGGTGTAATTGTAACTTAGGTTAGTTTTTATTTTACAGGTAAATTTCTCTTTATTTTAGCTAGGTAAGCTATTAAATAGTTAATAACTATTTAATAGCTATTGTACCTAGTTAAAATAAATTGAAAGATGCCTGTAAAATAAAAATAAATCCTAAGATAGCTACAATATAATTATTATTTATATTGTAGCTATATTAGGGTTTATTTTAAAGCTAAGTATTTAGTTTTAAATAGGATTAATTTAGTTCATAATAGAAATATTATTTAGATTTATTTAATTAATATTTAAGTTAGGGGGGCGTTAGGGTTAGTGTTAGACATCAGTTTAGGGGTTAATAAATTTATTACAGTGGCGGCGTCGTAGTGGGGGGCAGGATAGGGGTTAATAAATTTATTATAGGTGGCGACGGTGTAGGGGGGGGCAGGATAGGGGTTAATAAATTTATTATAGGTTGCGGCGGGTTCAGGGAGCGGCGGTTTAGGGGTTAAACTATTTATTTAGTTGCGGCGAGGTGCAGGATCAGCAGGATAGGGGTTAATAATTTTATTATAGAGGGCGACAGTATAGGGGGGGCAGGATAGGGGTTACTAGGTATATTGTAGGTGGCGGTGGGCTCCGGGAGCGGCGGTTTAGGGGTTAATACATTTATAAGAGTTGCGGCAGGGTCTAGGAGCGGCGGTTTAGGGGTTAATACATTTATAAGAGTTGCGGCAGGGTCTAGGAGCGGCGGTTTAGGGGTTAGTAACTTTATTGAGTTGCGGGAGGCTCCGGGGGCGCCGGTATAGGGGGTAGAACAGTGCAGTTTAGTGTGGGTGCTTAGTGACAGGCTAGCAATAAAGCTGGGAAAAAGCCGAAGAGCAGCGAGATCGGATGAGTGATAACTCTCACAGTCCGCTGCTCATCGCCCCCGCGGCTTTTTGACAGCTTTATTTGATAACTTAGGCGAACGTATTCAAGGTCCGCGGCGGCGAAGGTAGGCGAGCTTAGGCGGACGTATTGGGCCGGCGAAGCCAGAAAAGTAGACGGCTTGATAACTACCCCCCTATATCATGCAGCAGGAATGGTAAAAAAGTTATTTTAAAATGAATATTGTTTCTGGCCACTTTAAAAATGGCTGCCAAGCTCAGCCCACTGATGACATCATGATCTGGGATGCATATGGCATCCAATCACAAAATGCTTGCTAGTAGATCAGTGATGTCAAACCTTTTTGAGCCCGAGTGCCCAAACTGCAACACAAAAGCAACTTATATATCTCAAAGTGCCAACACTGCAATTAAACCAGAATACCAAGGGGTTTTCATTAAAAAAAACACTTCATACAAATGTTTGAGCTAATTAACTGTTTTTGTCTCAAAATAAAAATACAATAAGATGTTTCAATGATACAAACAGAGGAGAGAGAGAGAGAGTAAGAGAGAAATAGTGAAAGAGAGAGAGTATGAAAGAAAGAGAGAGAGAGAAAGAAAGAGTGAAAGAAAGGTAGAGAAAGAAAGAGAAAAAGAGAGAGATATAAAGAAAGAGAGAGTAAGAGAGAGAGAGAAAGAGAAAGAAAGAGAGAGTGAAAGAGAGAGAGAGTGAAAGAAAGAGAGAGAGTGTGTGTGAGAGAGAGAAAGAAAGAGAGAGAGGAAGAAAGAAAGAAAGAAAGAGAGAAAGTAAGAGAGAAAGAGTGAGAGAAAAAAGAGACAGAGAAATAGAAAAATGAGAAAGACAGAGAGAAAGTGAATGAAAAGAGAGAGAGTGAAAGAGAATAAAAGAGAGAGAAAGAGAAAAAAAGAGAGCGAGAGAGTGAGTAAAATAGAAAGAGAGAGAGTGAGAGAGTGAAAGAGAGAGAAAGAGAAGGAAAAGAGAAAGAGAGTGAAAGAGAGAGTGATAGAGAGAGAAAGAGAAGTAGAGAGAAAAGGAGAGAGAGAAAGAGAAATAGAGAGAAACGGAGAGAGAGAGATAGAGAAAAGGAGAGAGAGAAAGAGAGTGTAAGAAAGAGACAGAAAAAGAGACAGTAAGAGAGAGAGAGAAAAAGAGAGAGAGAGTGTAAGAAAGAGACAGAAAAAGAGACAGTAAGAGAGAGAGAGAGAAAGAGAGAGAGTGTAAGAAAGAGACAGAAAAAGAGAGAGAAAGAGAATGTAAGAGAGAGAGAGAGGTGTTTCAAGGGTAGTTTAACAGGAGCACCAGTACTTGTGTGATTTCTGCAGTTTAATAATCTCTATCTTCCCAGCTGCCAATCATGTGCACACACTTAAGCAGCCATCTTAAATGGTAATTTTTTTTTGTAATTCTAGAAACATCCTCATTTTATCTTCAAAGATGACCTTTGAGGACTTTGGCCCATATGTATCAAGCTCCGTACGGAGCTTGAAGGGCCGTGTTTCTGGCGAGTCTTCAGACGAAGATGCCGGTCCCCCAATGGATGAAGATAGAGCCTTGTGGATGAAGATGCTTCGCCGCTGGGATAAAGATCTTTCGCCAGACTTCAGCAACTGTGAGTACCGATTTTAGGAATAGTGTTAGTTTTTTTGTTTTGTTTTTTGGGGTGTTTTTTTTTAGATTAAGAGGCCCATTTATCAAGCTTCGAATGGAGCTTGAGGGCCAGTGTTTCTGGCGAGTGTTCAGACTCACCAGAAACGCAAGTTATGGAGCAGCGGTCTAAAGACCGCTGCTCCATAACCTGTCCGCTTGCTCTGAGGAGGCGGACAGAGATCGGCACAATTCAACCCGATCGAGTACAAATGGATTGATTGACACCCCCTGCTGGCAGCTGATTGGCCGCGAGTCTGCAGGAGGCAGCATTGCACCAGCAGCTCACAAGAGCTGCTGGGGCAATGCTGAATACGGAGAGCGTATTGCTCTCCGCATTCAGCGAGGTCTGTCGGACCTGATCCTCACTGTCGGATCAGGTCCGACAGACCTTTGTTAAATAGGCCTCAATGTGTTTAATGGGCTGAAAAAGAGCTGAATGCACTTTTAAGGGCAGTAAATGAGCTAAATGCCCTTTTAAGGGCAATGCCCATACAAATGCCCTTGTCAGGGCAATGGGTAGATTAGTTTTTTTTTAGTTTCGTTTGTTATTTTTTGTAATGGTACTTTTTTTTATTTTTTGTAATTGTAGTTTAAATTTTTTAGTAATCTTACGCCTAGATTTAGAGTTCTGCGTTAGCCGTTAAAAGCAGCGCTAAGGGGTCCTAACTCTGCTTTTTACCGCCCGCTGGTATTTAGAGTCAGCCAGGAAAGGGTCTAACGCTCACTTTCCAGCCGCAACTTTTCCATACCGCAGATCTCCTTACGTCAATTGCGTATCCTATCTTTTCAATGAGATCTTCCTAACGCCGGTATTTAGAGTCTTGGCTGAAGTGAGCGGTAGACCCTCTACCGACAAGACTCCAGCCGCAGAAAAAAGTCAGTAGTTAAGAGCTTTCTGGGCTAACGCCGGTTCATAAAGCTCTTAACTACTGTGCTCTAAAGTACACTAACACCCATAAACTACCTATGTACCCCTAAACCAAGGCCCCCCCACATCGCCGCCACTATAATAAATTATTTTAACCCCTAATCTGCCGACCGCACATCGCCGCCACCTACATTATCCCTATGAACCCCTAATATGCTGTCCCTAACATCGCCGACACCTACATAATATTTATTAACCCCTAATCTGCCCCCCCCCCAACGTCGCCGCTACCTACCTACACTTATTAACCCCTAATCTGCCGACCGGACCTCGCCGCTACTCTAATAAATGTATTAACCCCTAAACCGCCGCACTCCCGCCTCGCAACCCCAATAATAAATAGTATTAACCCCTAATCTGCCCTCCCTAACATCGCCGACACCTAACTTCAAGTATTAACTCCTAATCTGCCAACCGGACCTCGCCACTACTCTAATAAATGTATTAACCCGTAAACCGCCGCACTCCCGCCTCACAACCCCTATAATAAATAGTAATAACCCCTAATCTGCCCTCCCTAACATCGCCGACACCTAACTTCAAGTATTAACCCCTAATCTGCCAACCCGACCTCCCCGCTACTCTAATAAATGTATTAACCCCTAAACCGCTGCACTCCCGCCTCACAACCCCTATAATAAATAGTATTAACCCATAATCTGCCCTCCCTAACATCGCCGACACCTAACTTCAAGTATTAACCCCTAATCTGCCAACCGGACCTCGCCGCTACTCTAATAAAGTTATTAACCCCTAAAGCTAAGTCTAACCCTAACCCTAACACCCCCCTAAGTTAAATATAATTTTATTCTAACAAAATAAATTAAATATTATTAACTAAAGTATTCCTATTTAAAGCTAAATACTTACCTGTAAAATAAACCCTAATATAGCTACAATATAACGAATACTTATATTTTAGCTATTTTAGGATTTATATTTATTTTACAGGCAACTTTGTATTTATTTTAACTAGGTACAATAGCTATTAAATAGTTATTTACTATTTAATAGCTACCTAGTTAAAATAATTACAAAATTGGGGGCGGAGCCAAGCCGTGCAGGAACATGGCTGTACAGTAACAGAGCTCCGTATCAGCCTTCACTTTTAGCCTTATATAACTGGTCAGGAAATGAAATTAGAGGGACAGGACTGACCCCGGAGGACAAACTTTTAATGGGTCAATAACCTTTCGGTTCCATATTACAGAGTGAGGCACTTTGAACCAGCCCAGATCGATACTCACGGAGCGGCGCCATTGCTGATACTCCGTGATACTCATCAGACCACCTGGCGCCCTCCTTGCTGGCTTGCAGACACCCACCTCACATCACCCGAAACTACCCCTTTCATCACCTGAGGCAGTTGGCGACTACCGGGCTCTCCTGGCCCGCACGGGAACAGAAAGCGCCACATAACGAGTGTCACGTGGGTGCGGAGTTTGCCGGGATCTCCACACAAGAATCACCTATCCTTCAGGCAGTAGTGATTGAGACCCACAGGAGCATACCTGCTTGGACACCCAGTACATCTCTCCCAACCGATCCGCACTGCTTTCTCCAGTGCCCCACGCTACACACGTGGCAGAATTGCGGGTCAGGACTGACAGGCCGGGACGGAGGCTCAGCCTTTCTAGGCTTAGGTAACAACTCTCTGCTTCTCCTTGCCATTATACCTAGGCCCATGCTGAGTGCAACACTTCCTTACTCGCTGAACATATATTTATAGCTAACAGATGATTTTGGGGATCCGTTCTCAAAACTACTAAACTCCGGTCACTGCTCCTTACGCTTTTATTTGAACAAATTTAACTTCCAGTTAACCCTTCACCTAAACTAACTCATTCGCACAGAACTCTCTAAATTACCTTCATCGGGCAACCACAGACAGTGCCCCTTCACCATTACAAACCAATGATGACCCCCAAGAAAGGACAAAGACAGGACAAAGCTACTAAAAACCCGCCTCAGACCCCATCTGTATCCTCCTTTTTCCATCCAACTGACACTGCACCTATAACCCCTGGGGTGGCCCCTGATCCCATGAGCTCCTCGTGCCCAACGGAATCACTAAATCCACATCATGATTCCCTCCAGGCTATTCAGATTAAGCTTGCCTCTCTACCTTCTAAATCTGATCTAGAGTCACTAAAGTCCTTTATCAAAGAAGAAATGCGTGATCTTAAGAGGGATTTAAATGAGATGGGTGCACGCATGGAGTACTTGGAAGAGGGCCAGGAAACCTTAAACACTCTAGTCAGTGCCAACACGCAACAAATTTCAATTCAGGACTCTATGGTGCAGTCACTCCAGGACAAGGTGGAAGACCTGGACAATCGGGGTCGCAGAAACAATTTGCGAATCCGCGGCATCCCAGAGGGGGTTCCTCAGGATCAACTCAAACCCTACATAGTAGGCCTGTTCCAGTTTCTCTCTCCTACTTCTTCACCATTGCTCCTCGAAGATATTGATAGGGCTCACAGAGCTTTACGCCCTCTCCCCAGGCCACCATTACCACCACGAGATGTAATTGTCAGATTTCTTCGTTTCAACACTAAAGACATTATTTGGCAAGCAGCAAGAACACGACAATCCCTACAATATCAAGGCGACACACTTCAGATCTACCAAGACCTTAGTCCCCTGACAATTCAGAGGCGCAAGGAAATTAAATTCATAACTAGCACCCTTCAGGAACGAGGCATTAGATATCGCTGGGGCTTCCCCTTTAGCCTCATAATTAACCACGATGGTTCACAATTTACCTACAAGAACTTTGGTGACCTTGAAAGCCTCTCTAGATTTTTGAACATCACCCTTCGACCCCCAGCAGAAGCTAACATTCTACCCCCCCTTGTGTCCTCGGAACCTGGACCATCACGTCCAATGGAGCAGAGACCACAGTGGCAGAGAGTCCAGCCTAAAAGAAGAAAGACAGATGAAGCTGTAGCAAGGGTTGATACTCCTCCGACCTGATTGCCCTTCTTTTCCCTACTCTATCAGCTACAAGGACAATGAACTTCTCCTGTATCTTCCCGGAATTCCGGCCCAAATAGAAGCAGGAAAGTTGGACCCGCTTGGGTAATGTACTGCTCTTTGTTGTGTTATATGTTGCTATTTTCTTCTAGGTTACCACAGTAATTTTTTCTTCTCAGACTTATTATTTATCAGGACACGTCATGAACACTGGAACTCTATTCTACCCTTTTTAAAGGGTTACAAAATGCCTTTACCAACCATAAGGCATGTCTGAGAACTATTCACACGTATTAGTTTAGCCCAGTGACTAGTAACCGGGGGAGGACCCCCAATACACCCTTATTAAACGAGTTATATGGTTGACCTGTTAACTATCTGTTATGTTTATGAACCTTTCACGTGTTTTATATATCCTGACACGAAATTGAGTAACCCAACTAAGATACAGTACCCCCTGATATAGAATGTGCTGAATAATATCTTCACGACGGATTTCTGTCAGCCTAATTATAGCTATTGCCCAAAGCTATAACATTTATATTCTTAAACAGTTGCGCTTATTTTATGTTCATACATTGTTAACATGTTTTATGTACTGCCGTATATTAAGCCATACTCTTGTGTTACACCTTCTCACAATTGACACTTACAGGGGTGTTTATACTTACTTATTCTTATTAACCTATGTTGCAAATAACACCATTCAGTTATAAACTCCAATACCTACTTTATACTGTAACTAAGGCAATGTTATGGACCACTGCATCCAGCGGTCACCTAACCTACTCAGCTTATTATGTTTTAAAGTTGCAAGTTCTTACCCATGCTAACATTGCATCATTGTTATAATAGATATATGCTTAAGGTTCAAATGTTCAATACTTGGCCCCTCCCCTAGATATACTTAAAATATAATCTCAAGGGATAACTAAATAATTATATAGCCCAGGGTTTGGACTTATAGTCCCCAATTACGTACCCCTTGTTTATACTGTCTTGGCGCTACTTCACTAAGTATCCCTTTTGTCTTTGCAACAGATAATAATCTTAACCCTAACCTCCCCATCCACCTGCCCTAAAACAACTTACTACCTTTCTCATTGATCCCTCTGATCGCCTATTTGACGACTTCATTGCCTATCTGCCCCTCCAAATACTAATTACCAAATATTTACCCTCTGTAATACCACAGCTGGTGATCCTATTTAGTTTCAGTCCGCTCTAGCACTCATCTCATGCCTTTACTATACGTTGGCTTGTTTTCTGGGGTGGTTCCCCCTCTAGATGGTAATTTCTCATCAATTCATTAGATTTGGTTTCCTGTTGAGATACATGCTATCTAGTTCATTCCTCCGTCCTGACCCCATATGTATACAATATAACCTAAGAGTATGATAGGCGATATTCTCCCCCCCATTAGTAAGGTGTATTTTGGAATGTTCCCTACACTTTTTACTATTGTTACTATTGAAATTTTCTTATGTTTTCTCCCAATTCTTGGTTTATTGTTATTATGTATGTCCTTTTCTTTTTACCTTTCCTCCCTCCCTCCTTCCTTGTCCAGCCTCGGGAGTCATACTCCTAATTTTGACACATTGCGGTATACAATCGCATATATTAGCTGACCTTTTTCAATCCCCCGCTAATGAATAGTTTACTATCCAAAATTAAATTTCTATCCCATAACACTAAAGGCCTCAATAGCCCACATAAGCGATCAATGGCCCTAAGAGACTATAGGAGACATAAAGGAGACATTATCTTTATTCAAGAAACCCATTATAGAAGAGGACGTGAACCTAAGGCTAGCTTTCTTAAATTTGGACAAAGTTTCTTCTCCTCTAATACCACTAAACATAACGGAGTTGGAATCTTGATTGGTAGAGGCCTACCCTTCGTTGTTTCCTCCTCTTATAAAGATAAGGAAGGAAGATACCTGATCTTGGTGGGACACCTATATCATAAACCACTGACACTGGTCAATGTTTACTCCCCTAACGTGGACCAAGCTCCCTTTTTCCGCCAACTCAGTAATAAAATCCTAGATGTAGCTAGAGGAAGCCTTATTGTGGGGGGTGATTTTAATGTAGCTTTAGACCCAGAACTCGACTGCTCCACGGGCATGTCCTCTATACCACATAAAACTTTAAAACAGATTAAACATTCCCTCTCATGCTTAGCAATACACGACACTTGGCGCCTCCAACATCCAAACGATAAAGACTTTACCTTTTTTTTCAAATCCCCATCAACTATACACTAGAATAGATTACTTCTTTGCTGATGTCTCCAGTCTATCTTCGATCGCTCAGACCCAAATAAACCCAATAACTTGGTCGGACCACGCCATCATTAGTTGCCAGCTTTTCTGGCGCCCCTTTGACCCGTCCACTTCTCGTTGGAGACTTGACGACTCCCTACTCAGAGACCCCCAGACGTTCATCCAGGTCCAAAAGGCTCTGACTGACTACTTTCACATAAATGACACTCCTGAAACTCACATACACAACATATGGAACGCCCACAAATGCGTTATCCGAGGGGAGCTGATAGCTCTTCGTGCAGCGAAACGGAAACAACAGACTGAATACCTTAGCTCCCTCCTGGATGACATTCAAAAATTACAAGACCTACATAAGGTTCACCCCACCAGTTCTTCTTTGAATGACAGTTTAACCCACAAAAGAGATCAACTTCGCACGTTTTTGGGCATAGAGACCAAGAACAAGGCCCTATACCTTAGAAAAGTTTATTACGAAGGGGCAAATAAACAAGGCAGGATACTAGCCCGTCAGCTCAGGAAACAGGTAAATAAACGATATATAATGGAAATCCGCGATTCTAGAGGCACCAGACATACTACCTCTAGGGATATCACTCAAGCATTTAGGGATTACTACGATACCCTCTATAACATACGAAGAGGCTCCTCTGACCCCCCTCCTACAGACATAACAGACTATCTTGGAAACCTTGGCCTCCCAATCTATCTGAAGAACAAAGGGACGAATTAGACGCTCCATTCTCAGAGGAGGAGCTATCATATGCTATCTCTTCTCTCACACCTGGGAAAGCTCCCGGTCCCGATGGCTTTGGAACTTCATATTACACTCTATTTCAGGCAACACTATCCCCCTATTTACTAAAATATTTTCACAGCATAGACGAGATGGGTTCTTTCTCCCCGTCCTCACTGCAAGCTCATATCACTGTGATTCCTAAACCTAACAAGCCACCTGACCTTATAACTAATTATCGCCCTATTTCACTTATTAATACTGATCTTAAAATTTTCGCCAAATTGATTACAATCCGCCTCAACAAGCTCCTCCCCTCCCTTATTCATAATGATCAAGTCGGATTTGTCCCTGGGCGGGAGGCTAGGGACAGTACGACACGCAATATCCATCTACTCTGGCACGTGTCCAACAAATCTATCCCCACCACGTTTATATCCACTGACGCTGAGAAAGCGTTTGACCGAGTTAACTGGTCTTATTTGAGAGCTACCCTTCACGCCTTCGGTCTTGGCCAAAAAACCCTAAAACGTATATTTGCCCTATATTCCTCACCCAGTGCCCGTATTCTCGTAAATGGCTCCCTATCTCCACCGATTGAAATCACAAATGGAACACGACAAGGTTGCCCCCTCTCCCCCTTGTTATTTGCCCTATTTATTGAAACCTTGGCAGTTAGGATTAGGAATGCTTCCGAAATTCAGGGTATCACAGTAGGGAAAGATATATATAAGATTTCTCTATTTGCTGATGACATTCTGTTCTCTTTGACTGAACCCGCAACTTCCATACCCCTACTTTTATCAGAATTATCCCTTTTTAACAAGCTCACAGATTTTTTAATTAATCAAAATAAATCCGAAATATTGGCCCTCGGTCTCTCTGACCAATCTATAAACCTTATTAAAAATAGTTGTCCTCTGAGGTGGTGCTCAAAAGTACTTAAATACCTAGGAATCTATCTATCCCAGTCTTATGACGACTTATTCCAAACTAACTACATTCCTATTAAAATGGCGATAATGCGAGACCTCTCCTCCTGGAGTTCCAGAAAGCTCTCCTGGTTGGGCAGGGTCAACACCATAAAAATGAATATCTTTCCAAGGTTGCTCTACATCATGGGAGCGGTTCCGGTGGCCCTGCCTCCTAGGTACCTCGCTCAAATACAAAACTTAATTAACTCCTTTGTGTGGAGCAGAAAACCGCCTAGAATAAATAAAACCACCATGCTACTACCACGAGAACATGGTGGGCTGGGTCTGCCCGACTTGGAGAGATACGGAATGTCCATTCACTTACAAAGAATCTTAGACTGGAGAGTGGGCGCGGCGCAGAGGAGGTGGGTTCATCTGGAGGGACAGTTAAGTCCCGATCTCCCACTAACTTCTACATGCTGGAGCCCCAACTTCCGCGAGAAATCTAAATCGCTGACGAATCCCATTACAAAGGAGACTTTTGCTCAGTGGTACGGTATCTCTTGCCGCCACCCCTGCTTATCCTCCAGCCCAGGTCCCTTGACTTCTCTTAGACATAACTCTGATTTTACAATAAATCTCCTACAAACACCATTACTTAACACCTCGACTGAGGATGATATCCTATTGCATGACGTTACTATCAATGAATCTATATGCACTCAATCACAATTAATAGATAAGGGCTATGAATGGGCACGCAACTGGTTCTCTTACAGAAGACTCCACAACTACATTACCACACATAAACACAGAAATAACATGACTCGTCCCCCAACTAATATTGAAAAACTATACCTCCTAACCTCACCAGTTAAACACTCTTTATCTGCTATATACAAAATTTTAACCCAACCCCCACCTGGTAATCTACCATACTCTATAGACATGTGGGAGAGGGAGCTGGGCGTAATTATCCTACCACAGATAGCTGCTAACATATTTATCAACACCAAAAAATCTTCCACGTCAGCTTCCATCCTAGAAACCAATTACAAAATACTACACTGTTGGTATCTAACTCCACGTAAATTATATCGTCTATACCCCAGTACTCAAAATAAATGTTGGAGATGTGGCCACGTGGGAAGTGGCATGGGACACATGTGGTGGTGGTGCTCACAGCTAAACCACCTCTGGTATGAGATAATAGATGTGGTTGGAATCATCTTGCATGTTTCCCTACCACCTGACCCCCTCATTTGGTTACTTAATGGACCGGTTAGGCTCCCATTTAAATCTCTCCTCCCACTATTTCGAATATTTACTAATAGCATGAAAGTCCTGATCGCTAGACACTGGAAATTAAGAGATGTTCCCACCCTGGGAATGTGGAGGGCTAAGGTTACCGAGCTTCTAGAGTTAGAAGAATATTCTGCATATAAGAGAGGTAGCACTGATACCTTTATAACCATACAAGCGATATGGGACGAATACCTCAAATCACAGAGATCTAATTAAAATAATATCATTGATTATTATTCTTCCCATGAAATAATAAAACCCTATTTCCTTTTTATTATAATCCCGAGGCTGGACAATTCCCTGGACAATTCCCTAGAATTCCCTAGTATTCCCTTTCCCCCTTTCCCCTTTTCCTAATATTACGGATATATCTAGTTTACACCCTTGTATGTATATAACACTGTAAATGCTTGGATCTGCATTTCCCCATAACATCCCTACTTTATCATTATCTATTGCAATGTACCTGTATGATGTTGGATGTGTATTGATTCAATCTAATAAAAGAATTTGACTAAAATAATTACAAAATTACCTGTAAAATAAATCCTAACCTAAGTTACAATTAAACCTAACACTACACTATCAATAAATTAATTAACTAAACTACCTACAATTACATACAATTAAATAAACTAAACTAAATTACAAAAACAAACAAACACTAAATTACAAAAAATAAAAAAAGATTACAAGAATTTTAAGCTAATTACACCTACTCTAAAGCCCCCTAATAAAATAACAAAGCCCCCCAAAATAAAAAATTCCCTACTCTAATCTAAATTAAAATAGTTAACAGCTCTATTACCTTACCAGCCCTTAAAAGGGCTTTTTGCGGGGCATGCCCCAATCGGAATTAAGGTAGGAAAAATCTGATTGGCTGATTGAATCAGCCAATCAGATTCAAGTTCAATTGGATTGGCTGATCCAATCAGCCATTTAGATTGAGCTCGCATTCTTTTGGCTGTTCCAATCAGCCAATAGAATGTGAGCTCAATCTGATTGGCTGATTGGATCAGCCAATCCGATTGAACTTGAATCTGATTGGCTGATTGAATCAGCCAATCATATTTTTCCTACCTTAAATAAATACAAAGTTGCCTGTAAAATAAATATAAATCCTAAAATAGCTACAATATAATTATTTGTTATATTGTAGCTATATTAGGGTTTATTTTACAGGTAAGTATTTAGCTTTAAATAGTTAATAATATTTAATTTATTTCGTTAGAATAAAATTATATTTAACTTAGGGGGGTGTTAGGGTTAGACTTAGCTTTAGGGGTTAATAACTTTATTAGAGTAGCGGCGAGGTCCGGTTGGCAGATTAGGGGTTAATACTTGAATTTGGGTGTCGCCGATGTTAGGGAGGGCAGATTAGGGGTTAATACTATTTATTATAGTGTTTGTGAGGCGGGAGTGCGGCGGTTTAGTGGAGGCGAGGTCCGGTCGGCAGATTAGGGGTTAATAAGTGTATGTAAGGTAGCGGCGACGTTGGGGGGGCAGATTAGGGGTTAATAAATATAATATAGGTGTCGGCGATGTTGTGGGCAGCAGATTAGGGGTACATAGGTATAATGTAGGTCTGCTGAGCGGCAGATTAGGGGTTAATTGTGTAATGCAGGTGTCAGCGATAGCGGGGGCGGCAGATTAGGGGTTAATAAGTGTAAGATTAGGGGTGTTTAGACTCGGTGTACATGTTAGGGTGTTAGGTGCAGACTTAGAAAGTGTTTCCCCATAGGAAGCAATGGGGCTGCGTTGGGAGCTTAACGCTGCTTTTTTGCAGGTGTTAGGTTTTTTTTCATCCCAAACTGCCCCATTGTTTCCTATGGGAGAATCTTGCACAAGCACGTTTTTCCAGCTAGCCACTACCGTAAGCAACGCTGGTATTGAGAGTTGAAGTGGCGGTAAATATGCCTGTACGCTCCCTTTTTGGAGCCTAACGCAGCCCTTCAGAGAACTCTCAATACCAGCGTAATTTAAAAGGTGCGGGGGGAAAAAAACACGCGTAGCTAACGCACCCCTTTGGCCGCAAAACTCTAATTCTAGGGGTTAGTTTTTTATTTTTAGTAATGTTAGGTTTTATTAGTGTAAGCTTAGGTTTTATTTTTATTTCACAGGTAAGTTTGTATTTATTTTAACTAGGTAGTTAGTAAATAGTTATATTGTAGGTAGCTTAGATTTTATTTTTATTTCACAGGTAAGTGTGTATTTATTTTTAAATAGGTAGTTAGTTAGTTAATAATTGTAACTTTAATTTAGGTCTAATTTAATTATGTTAAAGTTAGGGTGTGTTAGGTTTAGGGGTTAATATAGTTTAATTTAGGTTGTTGCGATGTGGGGGCTGGCGGTTTTGGGGTTAATAGGTGTAATTAGTGTCGGCAATATCGGGGAACGGTGGTTTAGGGGTTAATAGCTTTATTTACGGCTAGATCACGAGTTCTTCGTTAGCCTTAAAAAGCAGCGTTGAGAGGTCCCAACACTGCTTTTTAATGCCCGCTGGTAATACGAGTCCTGCAAGTACAGGTGTACCGCTCACTTTTCTTCCGCGACTCGAGGCTACCGCAAATCCCCTTACGTCAATTGCGTATCCTATCTTTTTAATGGGATTTGCCTAACGCTGGTATTACAAGTCTTGGAAGAAGTGAGCGGTACACCCTCTCCTGTCTAGACTCCTACCGCATTTAAAAGTCAGTAGTTAAGAGTTTTATGGGCTAACACCGGAACATAAAACTCTTAATTAAAGTGCTAAAAGTACACTATTACCCATAAACTACCTATTAACCCCTAAACCGAGGCCCCCCACATTGCAAACACTAAAATAATTTTTTAACCCCTAATCTGCCGTCCGTAACATCGCCGACACCTACCTACATTTATTAACCCCTAATCTGCCGCACCCAACGTCGCCGCTACTATATTAAATTTATTAACCCCTAAACCTAAGTCTAACCCTAACCCTAACCCCCCTAACTTAAATATAATTTAAATAAATCTAAATAAAATTGCTATCATTAAAGGGCCACTGTAAGTAAATATTTTCTATCGGCTAGATTTGGAGTTTTGTCGGTAACGACCCGAAAAACTAACGCCGGCTTTTTTCTGGCCGCACCATAAAAATAACTCTGGTATTGAGAGTCCACATAAAGGCTGCGTTAGGCTCCAAAAAAGGAGCGTAGAGCATTTTTAACGCAGCTTCAACTCTCGATACCAGAGTTGCTTACGCAAGCGGCCAGCCTCAAAAACGTGCTGGTGCACGATTCCCCCATAGGAAACAATGGGGCTGTTTGAGCTGAAAAAAAACCTAACACCTGCAAAAAAGCCGCGTTCAGCTCCTAACGCAGCCCCATTGTTTGCTATGCGGAAACTCTTCCTAAGTCTGCACCTAACACTCTAACATGTACCCCGAGTCTAAACACCCCTAACCTTACACTTATTAACCCCTAATCTGCCGCCCCCGCTATCGCTGACCCCTGCATATTATTATTAACCCCTAATCTGCCGCTCCGTAAACCGCCGCTACTTACATTATCCCTATGTACCCCTAATCTGCTGCCCTAACATCGCCGACCACTATATTATATTTATTAACCCCTAATCTGCCCCCCACAACGTCGCCTCCACCTGCCTACACTTATTAACCCCTAATCTGCCGACCGCACCTGAGCGCTACTATAATAAAGTTATTAACCCCTAATCCGCCTCACTAACCCTATAATAAATAGTATTAACCCCTAATCTGCCCTCCCTAACATCGCCGACACCTAACTTCAAACATTAACCCCTAATCTGCCGACTGGAGCTCACCGCTATTCTAATAAATGTATTAACCCCTAAAGCTAAGTCTAACCCTAACACTAACACCCCCCTAAATTAAATATAATTTACATCTAACGAAATTAATTAACTCTTATTAAATAAATTATTCCTATTTAAAGATAAATACTTACCTGTAAAATAAATCCTAATATAGCTACAATATAAATTATAATTATATTATAGCTATTTTAGGATTTATATTTATTTTACAGGTAACTTTGTATTTATTTTAACGAGGTACAATAGCTATTAAATAGTTAAGAACTAGTTAATAGCTAAAATAGTTAAAATAATTACAAAATTACCTGTAAAATAAATCCTAACCTAAGTTACAATTAAACCTAACACTACACTATCAATAAATTAATTAAATACAATTCCTACAAATAAAAACAATTAAATAAACTAGCTAAAGTACAAAAAATAAAAAAGAACTAAGTTACAAAAAATAAAAAAATATTTACAAACATAATAAAAATATTACAACAATTTTAAACTAATTACACCTACTCTAAGCCCCCTAATAAAATAACAAAGCCCCCCAAAATAAAAAAATGCCCTACCCTATTCTATATTACTAAAGTTCAAAGCTCTTTTACCTTACCAGCCCTGAACAGGGCCCTTTGCGGGGCATGCCCCAAAGAATTCAGCTCTTTTGCCTGTAAAAAAAAACATACAATACCCCCCCCAACATTACAACCCACCACCCACATACCCCTAATCTAACCCAAACCCCCCTTAAATAAACCTAACACTAAGTCCCTGAAGATCTTCCTACCTTATCTTCACCCTGCCAGGTTCACCGATCCGTCCTGAAGAGCTCCTCCGATGTCCTGATCCAAGCCCAAGCGGGGGGCTGAAGAGGTCCATGATCCGGCTGAAGTCTTCATCCAAGCGGGAGCTGAAGAGGTCCATGATCCGGATGAAGTCTTCATCCAAGCGGGAGCTGAAGAGGTCCATGATCCGGATGAAGTCTTCTATCAACGGCATCTTCAATCTTCTTTCTTCCGGATCCATTTTGCAGACCTCCGACGCGGAACATCCTCTTCTCCCGACGCCTACTAGCCGAATGACGGTTCCTTTAAGGGACGTCATCCAAGATGGCGTCCCTCGAATTCCGATTGGCTGATAGGATTCTATCAGCCAATCGGAATTAAGGTAGGAATATTCTGATTGGCTGATGGAATCAGCCAATCAGAATCAAGTTCAATCCGATTGGCTGATCCAATCAGCCAATCAGATTGAGCTTGCATTCTATTGGCTGTTCTATTGGCAGATTAGGGGTACATAAGAATAACGTAGGTGGCGGCGCTTTGCGGTCGGCAGATTAGGGGTTAATAAGTGTAGGTAGGTGGAGGCGACGTTGTGGGGGGCAGGTTAGGGGTTAATAAATATAATACAGGGATAGGATAAAGTAGTTGGCGGTCGGCAGATTAGGGGTTAAAAAAAATTAATAGAGTGTCGGCGATGTGGGGGGACCTCGGTTTAGGGGTACATAGGTAGTTTATGGGTGTTAGTGTACTTTAGAGCACAGTAGTTAAGAGCTTTATAAACCGGCGTTAGCCCAGAAAGCTCTTAACTACTGACTTTTTTCCTGCGGCTGGAGTTTTGTCGTTAGATGTCTAACGCTCACTTCAGACACGACTCTAAATACCGGAGTTAGAAAGATCCCATTGAAAAGATAGGATACGCAATTTACGTAAGGGGATCTGCGGTATGGAAAAGTCGCGGCTGAAAAGTGAGCGTTAGACCCTATTTTGAGTGACTCCAAATACCGGCGGTAGCCTAAAACCAGCGTTAGGAGCCTCTAACGCTGGTTTTCACGGCTAACGCCAAACTCCAAATCTAGGCCTATGCCTGTTACTAACTAACTACCCCAAATACGCTTTTTATCAATAGCATTTCATTAACATATCTCTACCGTATATCAGAAATCTTGTCTGCAAATGTAATTGTTTTCCAAACCCACTCCGTGGGTATCCTTTGCTCTGTACCAATCAGTTTACATTACCTAGGTTTCAAAATGGCGCTTTAAACACAATTTCATTGGTTTAAGTATTTTGAACACACAGTGCTGAAAATAGTGGGCAGAATAACGTGACATCATCGGGGAATAAAAGATATAACTTTTATAACGTTATGAAACTTTGTTTTGGTGAAAATATAGGTCAGTAGGTTTTAACTAATGTTTATTAACTTTAATATGTTAGTTGTTTGTCTTAAAAATTATAACAGAAAGTAATTCTTTAACTACATTATTCCTATTTAAAACTAAATACTTACCTATAAAATAAACCCTAATATAGCTACAATATAACTAATAGTTACATTGTAGCTATTTTAGGATTTATTTTTATTTTACAGGCAACTTTGTATTTATTTTAACTAGGTAGAATAGTTATTAAATAGTTATTAACTATTTAATAGCTACCTAGCTAAAATAAATACAAATTTACCTGTAAAATAAACCCTAACCTAAGTTACAATTACACCTAACACTACAATATAATTAAATTAATTACCTAAACTACCTACAATTAATTACAATTAAATTAAATAAACTAAATTACGAAAAAAAACAAACACTAAATTACAGAAAATAAAAAATAAATTACAAATTTTAAAACTAATTACACCTAATCTAATCCCCCTAATAAAATAAAAAAGCCCCCCAAAATAAAAAAAATTCCCTACCCTATACTAAATTACAAATAGCCCTTAAAAGGGCCTTTTGCGGGGCATTGCCCCAAAGTAATCAGCTCTTTTACCTGTAAAAGAACAAAATACAATACACCCCAACATTACAACCCACTACCCACACACCCCTACTCTAAAACCCACCCAATCCCCCCTTAAAAAACCTAACACTAACCCCCTGAAGATCACCCTACCTTGAGCAGTCTTCACCCAGCCGGGCACAAGTGGTCCTCCATACGGCAGAAGTCTTCATCTGATCGGGCAGAAGAGGTCCTCCAGATGGCAGAAGTCTTCATCCAGACGGAATCTTCTATCTTCATCCTTCCGGAGCGGAGCTGTTCCATCTTCAATCCAGCTGACGCGGAGCATCCTCTTCGAACGAAGTCCTAACGAAGAATGAAGGTTCCTTTAAATGATATCATCCAAGATGGCGTCCCTTGAATTCCGATTGGCTGACAGAATCCTATCAGCCAATCGGAATTAAGGTAGGAAAAATCCTATTGGCTGATGCTATCAGCCAATCGGATTGAAGTTCAATCCGATTGGCTGATCCAATCAGCCAATAGGATTGACCTTGCATTCTATTGGCTGTTCCAATCTCTCTGCTTATCCTCCTTGATCTGTCTGCAGCCTTTGATACTGCCAACCACCCTCTTTTGCTCCAAACCCTCCAACCCTTTGGCATTTGCGACACAGCTCTCTTGTGGTTCTCTTCCTATCTGTCTAACCGTACTTTTAGTGTAGCCTTCTCTGGGGCATCCTCCGCACCGTTACCACTTTCTGTTGGGGTATCGCAAGACTCTGTCCTTGGTCCCCTTCTCTTCTCAATCTACACCGCATCTTTAGGTTCCTTAATAAAGTCCCATGGGTTTGAATGCCATGTGTATGCTGAAGACACACAAATCTACCTCTCTGCACCAGACCCATCTTTTCTTTGCAAACCTGTGTCACTGTCTTTCTCATATCTCATCTTGGATGTTCTTTCACTACCTTAAGCTATATTTCTTAAAAACTGAGCTCCTTATCCCCCCCCCTTCTCCACATTCAACTTCTCTATAACTTTTGATAACTCCATCATTACCCCTACTCCACATGCTCAATGTCTTAGGGTCACACTTGACTCAGATCTTTCTTTCACTCCTCACATTTAGTCCTTGGCTAAAGCTTGCCGCTTCCACCTTAAAAACATCTCTAAAATTAGACATTTTCTTCCACAAGACACAACTAAGGTTCTAATCCACTCTCTCATCTTTTCCTGCCTTGATTACTGCAACTCCATCCTCTCTGGTCTCCCTAGCTCCTTTACAATCCATAATGAATGCCTCTACCAGGCTCATCTTTCTTACACATCGTTCTTCATTTGCTGCACCTCTCTGCCAATCCCTTTACTAACTTCCTCTTGCCTCCAGGCTTAAACACAAAATTCTCACTCTGACATACAAAGCCCTCAACTGCACTGCTCTCCCCCTACATCTCAGGCCTTGTCTCCAGATACTCTTCCTCCCGATCCCTGCGCTCTGCCCAGCCACAATCTCCTACTTTCCTCCTCTCTTGTTACCTCCTCACATTCCTGTTTACAAGACTTCTCCAAGAACTGGCTCCCATCTTGTGGAACTCTCTGCCTCGCTCACAAAAGACTCTCCCATAAGTTTTGAAAGCTTCAAATGCTCCCTGAAGACTGTACTATTCAGGGATGCATGCAACCTACACTAACTTTCCTAGCTCCACTGCTATCCCCTTGAACCCCTTAGCATGTAAGCCTATGAGCCCCAGCTGTTTGTAGATCACCCCGCATAAGAGCCGATTACAACAGTGCAAACTCTCGGCAGGGACCTCTACCATTTGACCCCCTATAAATGTTACCTTGTATACTGCCTATGTTTAGGAAAGAGATTGTGTAGAGAGCGCCAAAGAGGCTGTGTTAAAACAAAAATGTATTACAACGGAATTCACTTAAAATATCTATAGATCTCAGTTACAAGAATACGTAAAGAATAAAAATACAAAAAATACATCAAAATGGATAAAATATAGTGTAACAGCTCCCTAAAAAGGGAATAACTCAGTCTAGGCGCTCTAAGGTGCACCTTATGAGAAAAAAATGTCACAGGTTGGAACTCTACTCAAAATCCTCAAATCAATATGTGGCAAAACATATGTGCAATACTCCAAGAGGCCTACTTATCAAGCCGTCAACTTACTTGCATTCAACGGCGTCAATAGCTCGCCTGACATCGCCTAACATCGCTGCCCGCGGACCTGAATAAGCTCTCCATATTTATATAAAAAGCTGTCAAAAAGCTGCACACCAAGTATGGGGCGATGAGCAACGGACTGTTGCTTAACTAACAGTCATCGATCTCGCTGCTCTTCGGCTTTTTTCACAGCTTTATTTGTATACTGTCACTAAACACAGCCACTATACTAAACTGTTTAACCCCGATATCCCCGCCGCTCCTGACACCGCTGCAACTAAATAAAGTTATTAACCCCTATCCTGCCACTCCCGGACCCCGCCACAACTAACTAAAGGTATTAACCCCTAACCTTTGGCCTCCCACATCACTACCACTTACTAAACCTATTAACCCATAAACCACCAGCCCCCCACATCGCCATAAACTAAATTAAACTATTAACCCCTAAACCTAGCAACCCGCTAACTTTATATTAAATATTAACTCATCCCTATCTTATAATAAATTTAAACTTACCATTATATTTAAATTAAACTCTATTAAACTATTAATTAATCTACCCTAACTGTTATACTAAAATTACATTAAACTATATTAAACTATTAATTAATCTACCAAAACTAAGGTGGCTGCGGTGTCGGCAGTAGATTAGGGGTTAATAAGTATAAAGTAGGTGGCGGCAGTGTCGGGGCAGCAGATTAGGGGTTAATAACATTATGTAGGTGGCAGTGGTGTAGGGGGCGGCAGATTAGGGGTGTTTAGACTCGGGTTTATGGTTAGGGTGTTAGGTGTAAACGTTACTTTATTCTCCCATAGGAATCAATGGATATCGGGCAGCAGCGAACATGAGCTTTCGCTGCTTTCAGACTCCCATTGACTTCCTATGGCATCCACGGCCTCCAGGGTGGCGGATTGAAAACCAGGTACGCTGGGCCGGAATAGTGGCGAGCGTACCTGGTAGATATTTGTTAACTAGCAAAAGTAGTCAGATAGTGCCTGAGTTTGCATTCGGAACATCTGTAATGATGTAATGATGTAAGCATCGATCTGTGTCGGACTGAGACCGGCAGATTGTATGTTACGTCACAGATTTCAACTTTTGCCGGTCTGTAGGCTTTGATAACTAAGGGGAACCAGGCTCTCCACAATTATGCTGCGGAATTCCAGTGTATTTGCGGTTGACGGCTTGATAAGTAGACCTCCAAGTGTGTGCTCCAAACTGAAGTCAGTGTTCCAAATGGTGGTAGTGATGCTCAGTCAAAATCAGATGTGATTTTCCAATATGTATATTTATAGTGCTCCAAAAAATAGAAGTGTATATGGAAAAAGTATCAAAATTCAAAAAAGTATAAAATACGAACATCAAAAATTAAAAATTAGCAACAAAAATTACAAAAATTTAAACTTCAAAAAATGAAAAAAGCAGATAAAAAAGAGAAAAAATATATTTTTGTAAGTGTTATTCGTGTATTATGATCCCTCTGTGGGGTGTTGAATTCCTTCTAGATGATGAATAGTGATTTTCAGCTATTAACCTGTAAGACATATAACAAAATAGTGCAATACAGCTAAAATTCAAGAATAAAAAGTGGAATAAGGCTTACCAATGACTGTCAACGCGTTTCGGCCCTCAATAGTGGGCCTTTATCAGTCTTGATCTTTTCTGTACCTCTCTTCCTTTAGGGTGGGCTAGTACACCTGTGTATCAGAGCGACAGAGGCTTTTCCTAAGCGCTTTATCCCACAACATCTATACCGCCTATGTTTAAAGCGCTGCAGAATCTGTTGGAGCTCTACAAATACCTGATAATAATAATAATAAAAGTAGCAAATAATAGTGCCTTAGTCTGGATATGCATGTCAAATGGTCAAAACCACAGGGCACATCACATACCACAGTCATAAACGGTCCTAAATGAGACTGCTGGCATAGCAGGAGCCTACACGCTGGAACATTGCTTCACGGTGCAGTGGGGCTACATTAGCAAGACAAGAGAACCGATTCCAATTACATCATCAGAAAGAAACACTAGCAAACAAGAAACTAATACACAAACCAATTAAAGGGACAGTCAACACCAGAATTTTTGTTGTTTAAAAGAAAGATAATCCTTTATTACCCATTCCCCAGTTTTGCATAACCAACACAGTTATAATAATAACATGTTTTACCTCTGTAATTATCTTGTATCTAAGCTTCTGCTGACTGCCCCCTTATTTCAGTACTTTTGACAGACATGCAGTTTAGCCAATCAGTGCTCAGTCCTAGGTCACTTTACGTGCATGAGCTCAATGTTATCTATATGAAACGTGAACTAATGCCCTCTAGTGGTCAAAATGTATTCAGATTAGAGGCAGTCCTCAAGGTCTAAGAAATTAGCATATGAACCTCCTAGTTTTAACTTTTAACTAAGAATACCAAGAGAACAACAACTTGACTGTCCCTCCTATGGGCTGAATTTTCCTGTCAGTCTGCCCCTGTCCAGAATCTTACTTCTTCGGCTGCTGCTGTCTTGCTCTTTCCCTCCACCGGTGCTTTCACTGTTTGCCCACACTTCCTGGTGAGGGTAGTCGAGTTTGGCAGGCTGATTACTACTGTGATGCTCCTTCGTAGTAAGTGTGCATTCCTGCCACGCTCTACAGGCCATACAAGCCCCTTAACAACAGTAAGCGATGTTTGCAGAGTTATGGCTCACGTGCCAGCTGTGGCACGCGTGCCATAGGTTCACCATCACTGGCCTGGATGCAGCCCAGATAGTGATGTCATCAGTGGGCTGAGCTTGGCAGCCATTTCAAACTAGCCAGAAACAATATTAATTTAAAAATAACTTTTTTACTATTCTCACAACTGATTGTCACGCAGCTCTAGCTGTTGCTAGGGACGCCGCGCCTGCTACTCTGCTCGTTGCCTAGGGCTGAGTAGGCTCCTGTTGCGTGCGGCGGTGACGTCATTGCTGCACGCTCCTCTCACTCTGAAGCCGGTCAGGATCTCCTGTGGTGCAAATCCTGCGCCTATGTAAGTTGCTCAGTTTCTGCCTATCACTGCCCAAGTATAGGTGTTACTTTGTGTGCTCCTGGGTGTGATTGTCATTACTGGTTTGCCATATCGTTATTGAACCCTGCCTTTCTGACTATTCTGCTTGCTTAACCCCTAAACTACTGGATTGCCTCACTGTTAATGAACTCTGCCTATCTGACTATTCTGCTTGCTTAACCCCTAAATACTGGATAGCCATACAGTTGCTGAACATTGCCTGTCTGACCACTCTGTCTGTTTATCCCTTGAACCTTTGGACTACCTTACTGTTGCTGAACTCTGCCTGCCTGCCTGACCATTCTAGTGGTTTACCCTTGAACTGCCTTACCGCTGGTTTCTTTACCTGTTGCCGTCAAAGGCTATCTTGTTTGTCTCTAGTCCTTCAAGTGGTTTACCATTGAACTGCTTTACCGCTGGTTTCTTTACCTGTAGCCTTCAAAGGCTATCCTATTTGTCTCCAGTCCTTCAAGTGGTTTACCCTTGAGCTGCCTAACTGCTAATTCCCAACCTGTTGCCGTCAAAGACTACCCTGCCTATTGTGAGTACCGCTTACCTCATTTTGGGAACTTTCTTTGCTCTGGGATATTCCCTATCATTCCAGCTTGACGCTGGGATAAAAAGAATACTGGCCAAGTTTGGTCTGATAGTGGAATATCCCACGAGCATTACACTGATTTGACGTACAACTTGTAATCTTGCCCTAAGAGCATAACAATACAGTAATAATATTTGAAGATAATGAGCAGAGTATTTTTCTGTTTGGTTTGTTAACTTTCTCTTTATTTTTTATGCTTTGTAATACATCACAATCTTACAATCATGTTGTCAATGTAAACTGTCTAGATACATCTGATGTGCAAGAATGTTGATTTATTGCTACTTAAAATATCCAATAAAAATATAATATGAAAAATGCTTATTACCACAAACCAGTTATTCAATATTTAAAATTTTATATATACACACACATATTTATGTATGTGTATATATATATATATATATATATATATATATATATATATATATATATATATATATATATATATATAGGAAAAAGGGGTAACCAGACATGGACTCCTTGCTCAGTGTGCTTAGAGGAATATGGCTACACCTCACTGACGAGGCCCAATGAAGGCCGAAACGATCATCTGGGGTTGCTGTGTTCCTTGTTCAGAGAGGAATTGTCTGGTATTTCGGCGCTGGACTGACCGTAATAGGCGGGATCAGACTGATATACTACAGGAAAGTTCCACTCTGTGAAAAGCATTACTGGGCTAAAAAGTTGCACCCAGGTGGTAAATCGCCATAGAACAGGCTAACAATGGTATTGAGCCAGTTGTTCGTTCCTGTGAGTGCACTTCTCTGTGTGTGTATATATATATATATATATATATATATATATATATATATATATATATATATATAATTTAGTGTTAGCTAGGATGAAATAGATTAGATATTGATTAGTCATACTGTTAAAAAAATACTTTGAAATGTTTTCTTTTTCTTGCTTTATTGAGCTCAAGGTTAAATAGAAAAGCAGTTTTGTAACAGCAGAGCAAATACGGACAATTTGATGCCTTTAATTTTGTTCCTGTTAAATACAAATGTTGTGTATACTGAATGAACATTTTATTGTCAATACAGAAAATGCCTAAATATTCCTTCCCGGAAATATAAGATGAGAGTACAAAAATGTTATGCTACTAAGTCAGTTTGTATGTCAGACTTTTTTCTTTGTTTATATATGAAAGCATTGTTTATATAATTCTGTATAGTTTTGGATTCAATTATTTTGAATTTATATAACAAATTTTTTATTTTTTTATTTTCTGTAATTTTATTCTGTTACTTTAAAAGCTAGTATTTTGCGTTTTTGCTGTAGCGACAACTCCACTAGGAATTTCATTTTTTGTGCTAGTCAGATTGTATGGTATTACAAGTTTTTCTATCTGTATCCAAAATCTTGAATAAAATCGAAATCCTAAAATCGCAATCGAATTTACGCATTCACCCATAACGTAACACCCAAATGATTGTTAAAAAACTTTGCATATTTGCATTCCCCATAGAAGTCAATCGAGAAAAAAAAAACACCTCACTATTGCGCAAACAACCTAACATATTCTCAGCGCTAACATGACATGAATATAGGAATATTTAATTTTCTTTTTCTTTAGATAACGGAATATGTTCTTTTTATTCATAATTAAATATTTCTACATATATCTGATGGTTTATTAATCAAATATATATTTATACCTACAGTATATATAGATGATTATATATAGGTATAGATACTGATTATATATAGGTATAGATACATACAGATATATAAGAATATCTATTTAGAAATGCAAATAACATATTTCCCTATGTACAGAACATTGAAATGTGAAATATTTACAGTAAATACATAATTAAAATCCTTTATTTAATATGAATATTGCATAAATATGTTTTTAGAAGTTTTCATTTACTTAACTGCAAAGGGCTCCAATGCATTTCTATATATGTCTATATATGTGTACTTATATATTTATATGTGTATATATGTCTGTATAGCTCTTGTGAGCTACTGGTGCAATGCTGAATACGGAGAGCGTATTGCTCTCCGCATTCAGCGATGTCTTGCGGACCTGATCCGCACTATTTGATAAATAGGCCCCATTGTCCTCAAGCTGCAGGAACACTCAATCTTTTTGCATACCTCATAATTTTTGAGGTTGAAATTTGTAAGTGTATTTGTATTCTTTTGCTTGTTTTCTTTTATTAAATTGGTATACACTATGTGGGCACCTGTGATTGTGTCTTTTATGTACATATGAAAAAACCCTGCACCACTATCTACTACGGAGTGTGAGCCGGAAGTGGAGCGTCTTCCATTTGGAGCAATCGAAGACATCGATTGTGGAAGTGTAATTTCCTCCTCCCAGACCCTATTCTTACCTCATATGATTCAGGCGATTCCTGTAAGTATAGCGTAGAAAGTATACAGCATAGCATTACTGTGAAAAGGAGTGTTTTCTATACAGCAAAAATATTGAGTGTTCCCGCAGCTTGAGGACTATGGGGCCTATCTATCAAGCTCCGAATGGAGCTTGATGCCCCGTGTTTCTGGCGAGTGCGGGTGCGTTCACGGGTGCGCGCGTTTGCACGGGGGTGGGTGCGCATGCGGGTGGATGGGAACCCTACACTATGGAACAACTGTAAGGTACAACAAGGTGGTACTTGGTGCGAGAGTGGGTAGGAATATTAAAAATTTGAGCGATCATGGAGAGGGTGGGGGTTGGGGGTTGAGGGTTGGGCAGCTACACTACAGAAAATAGTATTTTTAAAATAATAAATGAATAAAAACCATATTTGATTTTAGCTGCCAGTACCCAATATGGCGCACAATAAGGCAGAGGGGGGGGGGGGGGTTAGAGAGCTGTTTGGGGGGATCAGGGAGGTTGGAGGATAAGGGGGGATCCTACAGAGCAGAATTATTTTTTTTTTTAATGAACAAAAGTTTTTATTGAGTTTTACAGTGTATAATTTACATTTGACAAAGAATTCCATCTCTGCTAAATTTTAAGTCATTGAACATGGTTACACATACCTCATATACAAAAGCACAAATTAAGCATAATATATTATTATCAGTAATAACCTTTCAAAACCCTGTGGAGGAGGGGACCCAGCCAGGCAGAATTATTATTTTAAAAAAAAAATCCCACCCAAAAATTATTTTAGTACTGACAGACTTTCTTCTAGTACTTAAGATGGCGGAGACAATTGTGGGGTGGGGGAGGGAAGAGAGCTGTTTGGGAGGGATCAGGGGGTGTGATGTGTCAGGTGGGAGATTGATCTCTACACTAAAGCTAAAATTAACCCTGCAAGCTCCCTACAAGCTCCCTAATTAACCCCTTCACTGCTGGGCATAATACAATACTTTGGGTTGTCTACTACACTACACTAAAGCTAAAATTAACCCTACAAGATCCCTACATGCTCCCTAATTAACCCCTTCACTGCTGGGCATAATACACGTGTGGTGCGCAGTGGCATTTAGCGGCCTTCTAAATACCAAAAAGCAATGCCAAAGCCATATCTGTCTGCTATTTCTGAACAAAGGGATCCCAGAGAAGCATTTACAACCATTTGTGACATAATTGCACAAGTTGTTTGTAAATAATTTCAGTGAGAAACCTAAAGTTTGTGAAAACATTGGTGAAAAAGTGAACAATTTTTTTTATTTGATCGCATTTGGCGGTGAAATGGTGGCATGAAATTTACCAAAATGGGCCTAGATCAATACTTTGGGATGTCTTCTAAATCTTCTAAAACAAAATAGCTACATGTCAAGGGATATTCAGGGATTCCAGAAAGATATCAGTGTCCCAATGTAACTTGCGCTAATTTTGAAAAAAAGGGGTTTGGAAATAGCAAAGTGCTACTTGTATTTATTGCCCTATAACTTGCAAAAAAAAGCAAAGAACGTGTAAACATTGAGTATTTCTAGAAATTTAGAAACAATTTAGCATGGGTGTTTTTTGGTGGTTTTAGATGTGTAACAGATCTTGGGGGTCAAAGTTAGAAAAACAGGCCCATTTATCAAGCTCCGTACGGAGCTTGAAGGGCCGTGTTTCTGGCGAGTCTTCAGACTCGCCAGAAACACAACTTATGAAGCAGCGGTCTAAAGACCGCTGCTCCATAACGCTGTCCGCCTGCTCTGAGCAGGCGGAAAGGAATAGCCGGAAATCAACCCGATCGAATACGATCGGGTTGATTGACACCTCCCTGCTCAGCAGGGGGCGGCGTTGCACCAGCAGCTCTTGTGAGCTGCTGGTGCAATGTTAAATGCGGAGAGCGTATTGCTCTCCGCATTTAGCGAGGTCTTGCGGACATGATCTGCAGTGTCCGATCAGGTCCGCAAGACCTTTGATAAATTGGGCCATAGTGTGTTTTTTTCCATTTTTTCCTCATATTTTATAATTGTTTTATAGTAAATTATAAGATATGATGAAAATAATGGTATCTTTAGAAAGTCCATTAAATGGCGAGAAAAACAGTATATAATATGTGTGGGTATAGTAAATGAGTAAGAGGAAAACTACAGCTAAACATAAACACCGCAAAAATGTAAAACTAGCCTTGGTCCCAAATGGACAGAAAATGAAAAGTGCTGTGGTCCTTAAAGGGACACTGTACCCAAATATTTTCTTTCGTGATTCAGACAGAGCATGACATTTTAAGCAACTTTCTAATTTACTCCTATTATCCAATTTTCTTCATTCTCTTGGAATCTTTATTTGAAATGCAAGAATGCAAGTTTAGATGCCGGCCCATTTTTGGTGAACAACCTAGGTTGTCCTTGCTGATTGGTGGATAAATTCATCCACCAATCAAAAACTGCTGTCCAGAGTTCTGAACCAAGAAAAAAGCTTAGATGCCTTCTTTTTTATATAAAGATAGCAAGAGAATGAAGATAAATTGATAATATGAGTAAATTAGAAAGTTGCTTGAAATTGCATGCTCTATCTGAATCACAAAAGAAACATTTTTGGTTCAGTGTCCCTTTAAGGGGTTAATTTTCAAAATAACCCCCAATTGCCCCCAAAATAAATAATATTACATTTTTTTATAAAAAAAAAGTAGCATCATCCCCAAGAGATGGAAAACACAAAGTGTCCCATCTGTAGAGGACTGGAAACGACAAGTCTCGGAGCTTATCACTCTCGAAAGATATCATTATCTTAAATAGACAAACTAGATACTCATGAAATGATCTTGGCAATTTGGAATGGCACTATATAAGGCGCCCCCTTCCCTTTTTTTTTTTTCCCCTCTCCATTTCTCTTCTTCTCTTCCCTTTTCTCCCCATTTTCATAGGTCACTTTTAAGTATGTTTGTTTTAGACTGTAGTTAATTCAACAATTGCTGTTTTGTTATATACCTTAAAATATATAGGTTATATATACTAAAGGTAAGAATTTAACGGAAAAAATAAGAAAATTGTGTAAAAGAAGAGGGCTATATAAATGTACACCTGTAAGTTTACACAATTCTATGTTGTTTATGTCTATTTGTGGTTGTTGTAAACTTGAATTTGCACCAATAAAGCTCTTTAAAAAAAAAATAAAAAAAATTGCATTTTTTTTAAAATAAAAATAAAAATCAAAAAGCAGTTATGAGGGGTTAACGTTGGCGGGTGCGGGTGTTACAAAAAATTGCCTTTACATGGTCTATGGTAACTGTGTGTTCCCTGTAAATATATATTTATATGCTTATATACATATATATTTATGTGTATATACACATATTAACACCTAAATATATTTGCATATATTCATATACATTTATATTTAATAACTGCTGCCCATCACAGCGATTATCATAACCATAACCTCTGTGCAAACTTCTGACATCTACATCCTTATCTCTGCACCAGTATTGCGGTGACATCTGAAAATCACTCTGTTCTATACACAGATGGTTAAATGTGCTTCATCTGCTGTACTGACAGGCCTTTTCGAGAGTATAAGATAGGAACCCATGTTATAGTGAATTGGGTCATAGCAACTTCTATTATGTACCTGCAAATAGCAAGCTGTTACTAAATAGCAGTGGTTCAACTATGATCAGTCAGTAAAATGGCACCTTTATAAAAAACATAAGCATAGACCTTATTCTAGAAAATTGGAAATCTGAAACTAAAGCACAGTATAGCAGCTTGGGTGTTTATATTAAATTATTTTAAAACTGTCCAATCAATAAAGAAACCTGACAAATCAATTTGAAAAACAACATTTATTTACATGATACTTTTAGGATCACAAGGTATTTTTTGTTTTTTGGTTGGAAACACTGAAAAAAATCTGAGTAATGGGCATTTTTTTCTTCTATTTGTTCCATTTATTGAGCATAAATGATACAGATATTACAGGCATTAGAATCATGCATTATGCAATAATACATAACAAGATTAAAACACAAAGAAATCTTGGTCAAATTTTTATTTTTATTTTTTAAATTTATAAATAAATAAAAAAGAAAGAAAATAAAAATAGGTATCAACACAATTACCATGTGTACAAAGTATGAACAATACTCCAAGCAATGGGCATTTTTTATACCTTATCCCTTCATATAGTTTTTGTGGGATATTCAAAAGACTTTATGGAGGGAAATTATATAGTCCAAAGTAAAACATGACAGATTATTAATCTCATATTAATAATGCCTTTATATGAATGTATTTTTTTCAGTTTACCTTTTATATTAATTTGTGACGTGTGATTAACTCTAAATTATAATTTTGATTAATTTTATGGGGTTAAACCTCAATGTGATCATGAATGGATCAAATTAAGGTCTCAATCACAATCTATCGGTTTGAAAAGGCTAAACTTCCATTTGAACCAATCACAATAGCATGGTTGAATATAATAAATATTTTTTTATTTTTGGTAATGGTAGTTTTTTTATTTTTTGTATCTTAAGGGGTGTTAGGTTAAGAGTCTTGGGGGGTTAGCTGTTAGGAGGATATGGGGTATTTTGAGATGGGAGGTTGTTACAGTTAGGGGGTATTTTGTGATGGGATTGTGGAGGTTAGGGGTTAATAGGTTAGGGGGTTGTTTGCAATGGGATTTATATGGCAATTTAGGGGTTTATAGTTTAGAGGGGCAATTTGCGTTGGGCTATATGGTGGTTTAGTGGTTAATAGTGTAGCAGGGAAATTTGCAGTATACTACATTGCAGTTTAGGAGTGCTTAGTGAAACTTTTTCACAGCCCAAACACTTTACGTGAGCTTTGAGTTGTAACACAAGCACACATTGATGCTCAAGGCTGCCCATAGAAAATATGGGGAGCGTAAATTACCGTGAGTTTGCGCAAATTAATTTGCAGTAATTAAAACACCACACCTCTTGTAATATAGAATTAGAGGTTATGGGGGGATAATTGGAGTTAAATAATAACAGAAATGGTCCCTTATATTAGAATTACAACACATATATATGTACCTATATGTTATATAAAATATTACCAAATGGGATCCATATCTGGTGTGGGATCTCAGGAAGCAGAACTAAACAACTAGAAAAACTAATTGTATAAGGAATACAATAGGATTCACAGCAGAGATTACCACAGATTTAGTATCATATAGACTCCAAATAGAGGATTCAGATAAAGATTATATCAAATATTTAAAATGTTCCATATCATTCATACCTTAATATCTTTATTAATATACCTAGGAACCAACATTCACACAAAAGTAGCGAAGAAAAAGTTAAAAACACTTAAACCCAGTCTTAAATAATTAATATGCTGAAACATCATATAGTTAACAAGTGCCTGCTGGCCAATATCTAAAGTAAGCTAAGCCCTTACAATCCGAGGGCTGATTAACTTTTAACTTGTATTCTAAGCAGGCACCAAAAGAGCAATTATTTGAAAACAATGTCAGTTAGACAAGGGTAAGCAAGTTAAAAACGGCAGACAACCTGTCTGCCGTTTTTAACTTGCTTACCCTTGTCTAACTGACATTGTTTTCAAATAATTGCTCTTTTGGTGCCTGCTTAGAATACAAGTTAAAAGTTAATCAGCCCTCGGATTGTAAGGGCTTAGCTTACTTTAGATATTGGCCAGCAGGCACTTGTTAAAGGGACAGTCTACACCAAAAAATGTCTTATTTAAAAAGATAGATAATCCCTTTATTACCCATTCCCCGTTTTTGCATAACCAACACAGTTATATTTATATGATTTTTACCTCTGTGATTACCTTGTATCTAAGCATTTGCAGGCAGCCTCCTTATCTAAGTGCCTTTGATAGACATGCAGTGTAGTCAATCAGTGAAGACTCCTAAATAACTTCACGGGAGTGAGCACAATGTTATCTATATGACACATGTGAACTAGCACAGTCTAACTGTGAAAAACTTTCAAAATGCTCTGAGCTAGGAGGCGGTTTTCAACTGTTTAGAAATCAGTTTGAGCCTAGCTAGGTTAAGCTTTTCAAAAATACCACCAAGGGAACAAAGCAAATTTGATGATAAAAGTAAATTGGAAAGTTGTTTAAAATTTCATGCACTATCTGAATCCTGAAAGTTTAGTTTTGACTTTACTGTCCCTTTAACTATATGATGTTTCAGCATATTAATTATTTAAGACTGGGTTTAAGTGTTTTTAACTTTTTCTTCGCTACTTTTGTGTGAATGTTGGTTCCTAGGTATATTAATAAAGATATTAAGGTATGAATGATATGGAACATTTTAAATATTTGATATAATCCTTATCTGAATCCTCTATTTGGAGTCTATATGATACTAAATCTGTGGTAATCTCTGCTGTGAATCCTATTGTATTCCTCATACAATTAGTTTTTCTAGTTGTTTAGCTCTTGTAATATAGAGTTGAGCGCAAAAAAACTGCAATCTGATTTGCGCTTCTTGAGCAAACGATTGTGCTCCATCTGTAATCTAGCCCTATATCATTAATCAATCACTCTTTTTGTAAGGACGTGCTTCTACAAATTGTTCCTAATCTTATTACCCTCCAACTTGAGACCCCTTCTTCCAGTGTTGCTATTATTGTGATTTTCCAGCCCCAACTTTATTAAAATCCTTGATACGTGTGAAGGGTAGCATGAATAACAGTGACAGGAAGAAGGCTGAGGTACTAAAAGAGTTCTTTTCTTAGGTATACACAAGAGAGGAACCAATGGGAGATACATTGAAACAAACTAGAGTATACAAGCCCATACCATTAACTTGGTCATCCATAGAGGATTTCAGGAAAAAACAGAATTTATGCTTACCTGATAAATTTCTTTCTCTTGTGATGTATCGAGTCCACGGATTCATCCATACTTGTGGGATATTCTCCTTCCCTACAGGAAGTGGCAAAGAGAGAATCCACAGCAGAGCTGTCTATATAGCTCCTCCCTTAGCTCCGCCCCCCAGTCATTTGACCGAAGGCTAGAAAGAAAAAGGAGAAACTATAGGGTGCAGTGGTGACTGAAGTTTTTTAATTAAAAATATACTACCTGTCTTAAACAGACAGGGCGGGCCGTGGAATTGATGCATCACAAGAGAAAGAAATTTATCAGGTAAGCATAAATTCTGTTTTCACTTGTAAGATGTATCGAGTCTACGGATTCATCCATACTTGTGGGATACCAATACCAAAGCTTTAGGACACGGATGAATGGAGGGACAAGACAGGTACCCTAAATGGAAGGCACCACTGCTTGTAAAACCTTTCTCCCAAAAATAGCCTCCAAAGAAGCAAAAGTATTGAATTTGTAAAATTTGGAAAAAGTATGAAGCGAAGACCAAGTCGCCGCCTTACAAATCTGTTCAACAGAAGCCTCATTTTTAAAAGCCCATGTGGAAGCCATTGCTCTAGTAGAATGAGCAGTAATTCTTTCAGGAGGCTGCTGGCCAGCAGTCTCATAAGCCAAACGGATGATGCTTTTCAGCCAAAAGGAAAGAGAGGTAGCCGTAGCCTTTTGACCTCTCCATTTACCAGAATAAACAACAAACAATGAAGATGTTTGACGGAAATCTTTAGTTGCTTGTAAATAGAACTTTAAAGCACGAACCACATCAAGATTGTGCAACAGACGTTCCTTCTTTGATGAAGGATTAGGACACAGAGAAGGAACAATAATCTCCTGATTGATATTCCTATTAGAAACAACCTTAGGAAGAAACCCAGGTTTGGTATGCAAAACCACTTTAACTAGGTAAGGTGAGTTACACTGTAAAGCAGATAACTCAGAAACTCTTCGAGCCGAAGAGATAGCTACTAAAAACAAAACTTTCCAAGATAGAAGCTTCATATCTATAGAATGCATAGGTTCAAACGGAACCCCTTGAAGAACATTAAAAACCAAATTTAGGCTCCATGGTGGAGCAACAGGTTTAAATACAGGCTTGATCCTGACCAAGGCCTGACTAAACGCTTGAACGTCTGGGACATCTGCCAGACGTTTGTGTAAAATAATAGACAAAGCAGATATTTGTCCTTTTAAGGAACTAGCTGATAATCCCTTCTCCAATCCTTCTTGGAGAAAGGACAACATTCTAGGAATCCTAATCTTACTCCATGAGTAACCCTTGGATTCACACCAACAAAGATATCTGCGCCAAATCTTATGATAGATTTTTCTGGTGACAGGCTTTCTAGCCTGAATCAGGGTATCAATGACCGACTCAGAGAAACCACGCTTTGATAGAATCAGGCGTTCAATCTCCAAGCAGTCGGACGCAGAGAAATTAGATTTGGATGCTTGAATGGACCTTGAATTAGAAAGTCCTGCCTCATTGGCAGAGTCCACGGTGGAACAGATGACATGTCCACCAGGTCTGCATACCAAGTCCTGTGTGGCCACGCAGGCGCTATCAGAATCACTGAAGCTCTCTCCTGCTTGATTCTGGCAACCAGACGAGGGAGGAGAGGAAACGGTGGAAATACATAAGCTAGATTGAAGGACCAGGGCACTGCTAGAGCATCTATCAGTACCGCCTGGGGATCTCGGGACCTGGACCCGTAACAAGGAAGTTTGGTGTTCTGTCGGGACGCCATCAAATACAATTCTGGTGTGCCCCATAGCTGATTCAGCTGGGAAAATACCTCCGGATGGAACTCCCACTCCCCCGGATGAAAAGTCTGATGACTTAGAAAATCCGCCTCCCAGTTCTCTACCCCTGGGATATGGATTTCTGAGAGATGGCAAGAGTGATCCTCCGCCCATCGGATTATTTTGGTTACCTCCATCATTGCTAGAGAACTCCGTGTTCCTCCTTGATGATTGATATAGGCTACAGTCGTGATGTTGTCCGACTGAAATCTGATGAATTTGTTCGCAGCTAGCTGAGGCCATGCCTGAAGCGCATTGAATATCGCTCTCAGTTCGAGAATGTTTATCGGGAGGAGAGATTCCTCCCGAGACCATAAGCCCTGTGCTTTCAGGGATTTCCAGACTGCACCCCAGCCTAGCAGGCTGGCATCTGTCGTTACTATGAGCCACTCTGGCCTGCGGAAACACATTCCCTGAGACAGGTGGTCCTGAGACAACCACCAGAGAAGAGAATCTCTGGTCTCTTGGTCCAGATGCAGTTGAGGAGATAAATCTGCATAATCCCCATTCCACTGTTTGAGCATGCATAGTTGCAGTGGTCTGAGGTGTAGGCGGGCATAAGGAACTATGTCCATTGCCGCTACCATGAGTCCGATTACCTCCATACACTGAGCCACTGATGGCCGAGGAATGGAATGAAGAGCTTGGCAAGTGATTAAAAGTTTTGATTTTCTGACCTCCGTCAGAAATATTTTCATTTCTACCGAGTCTATCAGAGTCCATAGGAAGGAAACTCTTGTGAGAGGGACGAGAGAACTCTTTTTTATGTTCACCTTCCATCCGTGAGATCTCAGAAAAGCCAACACGATGTCCATGTGAGACTTGGCTAGCTGGAAAGTCGACGCCTGAATTAAGATGTCGTCTAGATAAGGTGCCACTGCTATACCCCGCGGTCTTAGAACCGCCAAAAGGGACCCTAGCACCTTTGTGAAAATTCTGGGAGCCGTGGCCAACCTGAAAGGAATGGCCACAAACTGGTAATGCCTGTCCAGAAAGGCGAATCTGAGGAATTGATGATGATCTCTGTGAATAGGGATGTGTAGATACGCATCCTTTAAATCCATGGTAGTCATATATTGACCCTCCTGGATCAGAGGAAGAATAGTCCGAATAGTCTCCATCTTGAAAGATGGTACTCTGAGGAATTTGTTTAGAATTTTGAGATCCAAGATTGGTCTGAAAGTTCCCTCTTTTTTGGGAACAACAAACAGGTTGGAGTAAAAACCTAGCCCTTGTTCCGCTCTTGGAACTGGGCGGATCACTCCCATGGTATGTAGTAAGAAAATAACACTTTAAACAAAAATGGTACTGTGCCTTTAAGAGAAAAAAAGCTGCACAAACTCTGCAAAACAGTATAAAAAAGCAGTAAACAAAACAAAATTTTTACAGTACCACTATGCAAATAAACAATTAACCCCTTAATGTAAAAACCGGATTGAAAAAACTTCAAAACCGGTAAAATAATGTTCAGCACCTTGCCACAGCTCTGCTGTGGCGCCTACCTGCCCTTTAGGAACGATTTGTGGGGAAAAAACCTCTTTACATCCCTCAAATACAACAGGAATCTCTGGAGAAGTAGCTGGATGCTTCTGAGGTAAATAAACTGTGCAACTGAAAATAGGCCCCTCCCACCTCACTGGATGTTATGGGGCCTAAAAGAAACACCACAGAGTGTTTCTTAAACTAGCCATGTGGGTTAATAACCCTTAAACAAGCCACAAAGACCCCTTAAAGTCCCTCAAAAAACGTTATATTTGTAATTAAACCAAAACGTTTTTTCCTATTAGTGTCACCAGTAACTATGAGCCCTTTATGCAAGCTTGGATTCCTCTTTTGCTGAATACAGCTTACCTTTCCCTCATGGGGATATTGCCAGCCTTTTCTAGAAATAACACAGTCTGTCTAGAAAAAAATAGACTGAACATACCTTAATGCAGTTTAGCCGGCAAACTGTTCCCCCAACTGAAGTTTTCCTGTACTCTTCAGCCCATGTGAGAATAGCAGTGGATCTTAGTTACAAAATGATAAGATCATCATCCTCCTTGCAGAAATTTTCATCCCTTTTCTGCCAGAGAGTAAATAGTACACACCGGTACCATTTAAAATAACAAACTTTTGCTTGAGAAAATAAAAACTAACATTTTTGTCACCACACTCACTTTACCCTTCCTAGCAGTTAAGCAGGCAAAGAGAATGATTGGGGGGGCAGAGCTAAGGGAGGAGCTATATAGACAGCTCTGCTGTGGGTGCTCTCTTTGCCACTTCCTGTAGGGAAGGAGAATATCCCACAAGTATGGATGAATCCGTGGACTCGATACATCTTACAAGAGAAAACTTGATAATATTAAGGTAACTAAAACTCCAGGCCCAGATGGAATACACCCAAGGGTTTTAAGGGAACTTAGTTATATAAATGTTATAGCCAAACCTCTATTCTTAATTTTTCACAACTCATTTTCCTCAGGTATAGTACCCCAGAACTGGTGTAAAGCTGATGTGGTGCCACTTTTTAACATGGCAAACAGGGCAGATCCAGGAAGCTATAGACCAGTTAGTGTTACATCAATAGTGGGCAAGATACTTGAAGGATTATAAAGGATTATATTGATGAGTATATTCATGTAAACAAAACTATGAGTTCAAATCAGCATGGTTTTATGAGAAATAGATCATTTTAAACTAATCGAATTGAATTCTACGAGGACGTAAGTAAAACTATTAATAAAGGGGAATTAGTTGATGTGATAAATCTGGATTTTGTAAAGGCGTCTGACACAGTGCCACATGAGAGATTAATGTACAAAATTAAGGGACTGGGAATAGCTGAAAATGTTAGCTCATGGATAAATAACTGGATAAAAGACAGGGAGCAACGAGTAGTTGCAAATAGATCATACTCAGATTGGAAAAATCAGTGGAGTCCCCCAGGGATCAGTACTGGGCCCTGTTCTTTTTAATATTTTATTAATGACTTGGAGCAAGGATTAAATAGCAACATCTCTATTTTTGCAGATGATACAAAGTTGTGTAAGGTCATTAGGTCAGTGAAAGATAAAATTACTTTACAAGGGGATTTACAAAAAATAGAAGAATGGGCATGGAAAATGAGATTTAATACTCGAAAACGTAAAATAAAATAAGCAGGAAAGTTATTATTAAGACTATTAGACTTTGCAAAACAGAGGAAAGGGATTTGGGAGTACTTATAGATTACAAGCTAAAGATGGCTACACAATCCAGGGCAGTGGCTTCTAAGGCTAATAAGATACTAGAATGTATTAAAAGAGGCAATGATGCAAGAGAGAAAAGCATAATTCTGTCACTATATAAATCCCTGGTAAGACCTCACCTTGAGTAAGTATGAAGTGCAGTTCTGGGGACCAATCTCTAAAAAAGACATTGCAGACTTAGAAAAAGTACAGAAAAGGTCCACAAAACTAATAAAGGGAATGGAGAATTTAAGCTATGAGAAGAGGTTAGCCAAACTGGGTTTGTTTTCACTAGAAATAAGGCGCTTGAGAGGTGACATGGTTACGTTATATAAATATATTCAAGGACCATAAACAGAGATGGTGGAAGCTCTGTTTATTCCAAAAAAAATTGTTTGTGAAAAAAGGTCCCAATTTAAGACTGGAGGAAAGGAAATTTTATCTCCAGCAACATAAATGTTTTTTTCACTGTAAGAGCAATTAAATTGTGGATCTCATTACCTAAGGAGGTAGTAAATGCCAATACATTTAAAAATGATTTAGATACATTTCTGCCTAGAAACAGAATTCAGGGATATTATTGCTATTTTATAAGGGGGACCTTTTTAATGGGATTAATTTAAGATCAACTGGGGCTTTTATTGTAGATAAATTAAGATTTGTATAGGTTGAACTCAACGGATTTCTGTCTCTTTTAACCTTATCTACTATGTTACTCTGTTACTATGAAATTCTTCTATTGTCTCATGAAATTATTCTTTGTAAATCTTTCCTTGTCATTTTTATTTTGTTAGACCATATACTATAGTATTTTAGTGACCCTCCTCGGCACATTTATAGTATACTCCTATGCTTTTGTCTCCAGGACTACACACAATATTAATTTTGAGGCCCTACTAGTAATCTTTAAAGTAGCATAAATACTTTTTCTAGCTAATACCTATATAACCAAGTATTTTTTGGCTTTATTTGCTGCATTATTGCATTGTTTACCAAATTTCACATTGTCTGAAATATTAGTTCTCAAGTCAAATTCTTTTTTTACTGTCAGTAAAGTGCCAATAAGTTTATGATTGAACAATAATTGGTGTTGTAGCCAGCCTAATCCTGTTGATCTATGTAGTTACAATTTTTCTCATTAAAATGATTTTATATAAGGTAAAACAATGCATTGGTATGCGATCAGCTGTATATAACTTCCTTTCATAAATGTTTGTAAAAAGCCCACAAAAATGCCATAAAGATTAAAGGGACAGTCTAGGCCAAAATAAACTTTCATGATTCAGATAGAGCATGTAATTTTAAACAATTTTCCAATTTACTTTTATCACCAATTTTGCTTTGTTCTCTTGGTATTCTTAGTTGAAAACTTAACCTAGGAGGTTCATATGCTAATTTCTTAGACCTTGAAGCCCACCTCTTTCAGATTGCATTTTAACAGTTTTTCACCACTAGAGGGTGTTAGTTCACGTATTTCATATACATAACACTGTGCTCGTGCACAAGAAGTTATCTGGGAGCAGGCACTGATTGGCTAGACTGCAAGTCTGTCAAAAGAACTGAAAAAAGGAGCAGTTTGCAGAGGCTTAGATACAAGATAATCACAGAGGTTAAAAGTATATTATTATAACTGTGTTGGTTATGCAAAACTGGGAAATGGGTAATAAAGGGATTATCTATCTTTTAAAACAATAACAATTCTGGTGTAGACTGTCCCTTTAACACAATTCTTAAAGGGGCATCAAAGTTTACATGTTTTATCAAGCTTGCTAACTATTTCTACTAAAGCAGAGGTGCTAGGATCATGCTCTCTTGTCAGTATCTATGGGGTGGGTGGATTGTCTTGTGATTGGTTGTACCAACTGCTGTATAATTTTTCAAAAATACAAAATTGGACTGAGGGGTTGCTGTGGGGTAAAATTAAATAAGGACTTAAAATATATATTATGTCGGTGCTTTAGCTACTTTACTTTGATAAATATGCACTTGTCACTAATCAATGCAATGGTTAAAAAGCTTAATAAAAATGTAACCTTTAATGAAGACATTTATTTAATTGGCAGCAAAAAATTTGATGACCCAGAAATGTCTATGTAACTTGAGCAGCCTGTTTTGGATGGCTTAGAAAACAAAGCTGCTACAAAGTCACTTGCACTGCAATTCAAGCAGATTGGAATGATGAACAATGATTGTTGCAAAATATTTGTGACTAGGCTATTTTCCCTGGAGCAAAATTATTGCCATCACTAGACGCTATTTGTATTAAGTTAATAATGTAAACCAATGTTGGTTTCTCAGATGTCACTATAAAGATGACATTTCCATACTTTACAATATTTGTGGATTAGTATCAGGGATACAGGAGGCTGATAGGGGCCGTCACCATATTGTGGGTGGAGCAGTGTTGGGAGGGGAGGGATAATGAGTGGTTAGTGGGTGGGGTTGTGGTTCTGTGGGTGTGTCTGGGCAGTTTGTGGGTGTTACTGGATGTTCCATGGGTGGGACAAATAGAAATTCTGCAAATAGGGACAAATGGCTATTTCAGAATCAGGGACTGTCCCTCTCAAATAGGGAGGTCTACATCTCCAAGGTGAAAAAAAAATCCCTTTTACTTAAAAGGACATTTTATATATGCACAGTATATGGCAGTTTTACTAGGATTATATTTAGTTCATCAAAATTATAATGCTAAATTAATGAATTATAAGGCACATACAGGGAGTGCAGAATTATTAGGCAAGTTGTATTTTTGAGGATTAATTTTATTATTGAACAACAACCATGTTCTCAATGAACCCAAAAAACTCATTAATATCAAAGCTGAATAGTTTTGGAAGTAGTTTTTAGTTTGTTTTTAGTTATAGCTATTTTAGGGGGATATCTGTGTGTGCAGGTGACTATTACTGTGCATAATTATTAGGCAACTTAACAAAAAACAAATATATACCCATTTCAATTATTTATTTTTACCAGTGAAACCAATATAACATCTCAACATTCACAAATATACATTTCTGACATTGAAAAACAAAACAAAAACAAATCAGTGACCAATATAGCCACCTTTCTTTGCAAGGACACTCAAAAGCCTGCCATCCATGGATTCTGTCAGTGTTTTGATCTGTTCACCATCAACATTGCGTGCAGCAGCAACCACAGCCTCCCAGACACTGTTCAGAGAGGTGTACTGTTTTCCCTCCTTGTAAATCTCACATTTGATGATGGACCACAGGTTCTCAATGGGGTTCAGATCAGGTGAACAAGGAGGCCATGTCATTAGATTTTCTTCTTTTATACCCTTTCTTGCCAGCCACGCTGTGGAGTACTTGGACGCGTGTGATGGAGCATTGTCCTGCATGAAAATCATGTTTTTCTTGAAGGATGCAGACTTCTTCCTGTACCACTGCTTGAAGAAGGTGTCTTCCAGAAACTGGCAGTAGGACTGGGAGTTGAGCTTGACTCCATCCTCAACCCGAAAAGGCCCCACAAGCTCATCTTTGATGATACCAGCCCAAACCAGTACTCCACCTCCACCTTGCTGGCGTCTGAGTCGGACTGGAGCTCTCTGCCCTTTACCAATCCAGCCACGGGCCCATCCATCTGGCCCATCAAGACTCACTCTCATTTCATCAGTCCATAAAACCTTCGAAAAATCAGTCTTGAGATATTTCTTGGCCCAGTCTTGACGTTTCAGCTTGTGTGTCTTGTTCAGTGGTGGTCGTCTTTCAGCCTTTCTTACCTTGGCCATGTCTCTGAGTATTGCACACCTTGTGCTTTTGGGCACTCCAGTGATGTTGCAGCTCTGAAATATGGCCAAACTGGTGGCAAGTGGCATCTTGGAAGCTGCACGCTTGACTTTTCTCAGTTCATGGGCAGTTATTTTGCGCCTTGGTTTTTCCTCACGCTTCTTGCGACCCTGTTGACTATTTTGAATGAAACGCTTGATTGTTCGATGATCACGCTTCAGAAGCTTTGCAATTTTAAGAGTGCTGCATCCCTCTGCAAGATATCTCACTATTTTTTACTTTTCTGAGCCTGTCAAGTCCTTCTTTTGACCCATTTTGCCAAAGGAAAGGAAGTTGCCTAATAATTATGCACACCTGATATAGGGTATTGATGTCATTAGACCACACCCCTTCTCAGTACAGAGATACACACCACCTAATATGCTTAATTGGTAGTAGGCTTTCGAGCCTATATAGCTTGGAGTAAGACAACATGCATAAAGAGGATGATGTGGTCAAAATACTCATTTGCCTAATAATTCTGCACTCCCTGTATTTGATGTATGAGTTATTGATAGTATTCATCCCTCCTTAGGATGTTTTCTTTCTTAAATATGAAATCAATTTTAATTTGTTTTTTAAGATGTACACCACCTTAAAGGGACCCTGAACCCAAATTGTTTCTTTCATGATTCAGATAGAGCATGACATTTTAAGCAACTTTCTAATTTACTCCTATTATTCATTTTTCTTTGTTCTCTTGCAATCTTTATTTTAAAAGCAGGAATGTAAATCTTAGCAGCCAGGTTCAGCACCATCGATAGCGCTTGCTTATTGGAGGCTTACATCTACCCACCAATAAGCAAGCATAACCCAGGTTCTCAACCAAAAATGGGCCGGCTCCTATGCATCAAATTCCTGCATTTTAAATAAAGATAGCAAGAGAACAAAGAAAAATTGATAATAATTTTATGCTCTATCTGAATCATGAAAGAAAAAAAATTGGGTTCAGTGTTCCTTTAAGGATATGTTGATTGAATGATGAAGAAACAATGGATCATATTATACCCCCTTTTGTAATCACTTGATTTGGGCATCCACTTAGTTTAACGTATGGCCTATATATATAAGAAGGAATTTTCCAATATATCTTGATAAAGTCCATTAAACAGGGTGAAATGCATCAATAAAGAAATTACTTTATTTAAGCATCTATTGGAGATACAGTATTTGCAAGACATTACTGCATTCCAGGGATTGGTTTGTAATTCCACCAATAGAAAGTCAAGTGACAAGCACCCAGGAATCTAAAAAAACACCAGGGGGTATTACGAGGGTACAGCTTGCAGATTGGTGGCTAAATGTACCCTCCAATCAGCAAGCACTATCCAGGGTGCTGAACCAAAAATTGTCCGGCTCGTAATCTTACATTCCTGCTTTTTCAAATAAAGATACTAAGAGAATGAAGAAACATTCATAATAGGAGTAAATTAGAAAGTTGCTTAAAATTGCATGCGCTCGCCATAGTTATCAAGCCCTACAGACCAGCAAAAGTAGAATCTAGTGACGTAACATACGATCTGGCGGACTCAGTCTGACACAGATCGATGGTTACGTCACTCCAGATGTTCCGAACGCAAGTTCGGCACAATCTGACTACTTTTGGAAGTTATCAAAGAAGAACCAGGTACGCTCACCACTATTCCGGCCCAGCGTACCTGGTTTTCAATCCGCCACCCTAGAGGCGGCGGATCCCATAGGAATCAATGGGAGTCTGACAGCAGCAAGAGCTTATGTTCATTGCTGCCTGATATCCCATTGATTCCTATGGTAATATTTACACCTAACACCCTAACATTTACCCCGAGTCTAAACACCCCTAATCTGCCCCCCCTACACCGCCGCCACCTACATTATACTTATTAACCCCTAAACCGCTGCTCCCGGACCCCACCGCAACTAAATAAAATGTTTAACCCCTAAACCGCTGCCCCGGACCCCGCCGCAACTATAATAAATTTATTAACCCCTAAACTACCGCTCATGGACCCCGCCGCAACTATAATAAATTTATTAATCCCTAAACCGCCGAACCCGGACCCCGCTGCCACCTACATTATATCTATTAATCCCTAAATCTAAGTCTAACCCTAACCCTAACACCCCCCTAACTTAAATATTATTTAAATTAATCTAAATAAATATTCCTATAATTAAATAAACTATTCCTATTTAAAACTAAATACTTACCTATAAAATAAACCCTAAGATAGCTACAATATAATTAATAATTACATTGTAGCTTTTTTAGGGTTTATTTTTATTTTACAGGCAACTTTGTATCGAGAGGATCGAGAGAGGTGGATTAGCCTGGCAGATGCATTTAGGATGGATTAGGTGGAAGAGAGGCGGGAGAGAGGGAGGCCAGTTAGTAAGTTGTTACAGTAGTCAAGTCGGGAAATTACCAGGGAGTGGATGAGCTGTTTGGTAGTTTCAGCACTCAGAAACGGATGAATTTTGGAGATATTGCGTAGGTGGTTGCGGCAGGATGAAGAGAGCAGTTGGATGTGGGGAATGAAGGACAGATTTGAGTCAAGCGTGACTCCGAGGCAGCAGACTTGGGGTGATGGGGAGATAGTGGTGCCGCCAACAGTGATAGAAAAATTAGAGACTGGAGTGGAGCTAGAGGGGGGAAATTAGAAGTAGTTCGGTCTTGGACATATTTATTTTTAGGTGGTGAGACGCCATCCAGGAGGAAATGCCAGATAAGCAGTCGCTGATGTGAGAGTTGACAGAAGGAGAGAGTGCAGGGGTGGAAAGGTAGATCTGGGTATCATCAGCATAGAGGTGATAGCTGAAGCCATAGCTGTTGATAAGTTTACCCAGTGAAGAAGTGTAAATAGAGAAGAGTAGAGGACCCAGGACAGAGCCTTGAGGTACTCCAACAGACAGGGGCAATAGAGAGTAGGAGTCACCAGCAAAATAGACTGAGAAGGATCTGTTAGAGAGATAAGAGTGAATCCAGGAGAGGGCAGTGTCACAGAGACCAAGAGAACTGAGAGACCGTAGGAGAAGGGGATGGTCAACAGTGTCAAAGGCAGCAGATAGGTCAAGTAAGATGAGTATAGAGTAGTAGACTTTGTTTTTAGCAGAAAGGAGATCGTTAGTAACCTTGGTGAGGCCAGTCTCAGTTGAGTGTTGTGGACGGAAGCCAGATTGCAGGGGGTCGAGCAATGAGTTGGAGGACAGGAAGTGGGTTAGGCGATTGAAAACTAGTTTTTAAAGGAGTTTTGAAGCTAGTGGGAGCAGTGATATGGGGCGGTAGTTTGCAGAGGAGTTAGGGTCAAGGGAGGGTTTTTATATGGGGGGCATGCCCTGTAACCAAATCCTACTGGCTCTCCATCAAATCAGAGATTGAAAAAGCATTAGGAATAACCCTCCCCTTAACGCCATAGTTATTTATTTCAATAAATACCCGAAAATCAAGTGCAAACTGAGGCTAAGGCTTCTCACTATCATGATTAACTCCCACTAAACTGGAAAAAAGTAGACCCCCCATCTCTCACATCATGGAAGTCCACATTGACCCATTCTCTAAACCTAGAAAAGTACCATTATACACAAACTAAGCGAATAGAGGAATATCATAATATACTTTTCCTCGGGGAAGAGTACCTAAATTAGTAAGCACAAAATACCTCAATATACACTATATGCACCTAAATAATTACCTAAGGAGCCACAACCACTTAGTCTATGGCCATGCCCCACCTACTAATACTAACTAAACAGAAATGTGGGGTTTCATCAAGATGGTTGATATGTGTGAATTTTTGTATTTTCCAATTTAAGACAGCATAAACTGATATTATCTGGAGCATATGATTGGTACTCACAACCTAAACCAACTCTTGTTACTAACATTGGGTCTGTATTACTGTATTGATATATTTAATTTGTTATGTTTTTCACTTTTGTATTCATTTTTAATTTTCATGATTAAAATTGTATGTCCTGGAATTACCTCAATAAAGGTTGAATTCTAAAAACAAAAAAAAGCGAGGTATGCCTGTATATTTCAGTTCTTGCAAGGAGACATTAAAATTTGGGGTTTGCATTTTAGAATATTAAAAATTAGAATACATATGTACATATGTAAATACAAAAAGAACCAAATAAATTCGAAACATATTTTGATTTACAAAAATATATTAGAAAAATGACACTTAAGAGATATTTCATTAAACAACAACCCCATTGTAGAAGTGTCCCTGGGACTATAGAGAGTCTGAATAGTCTAAACAGTCAAGACTTAGAAACTTTACAAGTACTTAATTCTCTACAAGGTGAAGCCTCGAGTTCAACCCAATCTAATATGGATTTAAGTATACATGATGAGCAGGAGGAACCCCCTTTAATGCATACCCGCTTTAAGAGGCCTTACAACTTTTTTCCAGTGGGGGCCCAAGGGGAACACATTAAGATTTTTAACAAACTAGTCAGCTCAGACCTCTCCAAATTGTGGGAAAGTAAAAATGGTAAGTGGTTAAATAGGTTCAATGATAACCTTTCCAAACAAGAGAGAATCACGCTACAGAATTTGAAAAACAACCCTAATATAGTGATTAAAACAGCAGATAAGGGTGGAGGAGTAGTGGTGCAAGACAAACCTGATTATTTAAAGGAGGCACTAAGAATTTTAGGTGATACAGATACTTATAAAAGACTCCCCTTTAATCCAACTACAAAATTCACAAAAGAACTTAATGATATTTTGAGTCAAGCTAAATTAAGTGGAATCTTGAATAATGAGGAATTCTGCTTTTTGATAGACAGGGACCCCTCCATCCCCATTTTCTATCATCTCCCTAAGGTACACAAAGCCTTAGTGGATCCACCGGGGAGACCTATTATATCAGGAATAGGGTCCCTGTCTAGCAACCTCTCCACATACATTGACCATTTTTTGCAACCCCTTGTTCGGAGCACCAGATCCTTTCTGAAAGACACCACCCAAACAATCAGGACCTTTGAAGGTATCAAATGGGAAAAAGAGTTTCTATGGGTTACGTGCCCTTTACACTTGTATTCCCCATGACCAGGGCATTACGGCAGTAGAGGATAGCCTACAAAATAGTCACCTTCCCCAATTACAAAAAGATTTTATTCTAAAAGGCATTGAGTTTATTTTAAAGCATAACTATTTTCAATTTGATTCTAATTTTTATTTACAGTTACGAGGCACAGCGATGGGGACCACATTTGCCCCATCCTATGCAAATCTTTTTATGAATTTTTTTGAGAACAGTTATGTTTGGAATCATAATCCTTTTAGCACCAAACTTATTAATTATTTTAGGTACATTGATGACGTGATTTTTATATGGAAGGGTCAGGAGGAAGAGGCAACTGAATTCATTGCACATCTAAATAATAATAACATGAACCTCAGATTTACTAGTAAGATCCATAGGGAAGCAATGGAGTTTTTAGATTTTGTATGTAGACCATAGTAACCATGTTGCTGTTAAGAACTTTTGAAAACCCACGGATAAAAATGGCTTTCTCAATGCCAACAGTGGACATCTTCCAAGGTGGAAGAACAATATTCCCCTTGGTCAGTATCAGAGGATACGCCGTAATTGTACCCATTACGAGGACTATTTGGAAGAGTCTAAGTTTTTAGATCATAGGTTCATAGAGAAAGGGTACGATAAGAATCTCCTGACCACTGTCAAAGACAAAATTTCTAATTTAGATAGAGGAACCATGTTAGAGCCCACAAGCAGAAATAAGAATCCAAATACAGGGAAAGAGGATATCAGATTCATTACCACCTATAGCCAGGGAAGTAGAGACATAAGTAACATTTTGAAAAAACATTGGAGAATTTTAACGTCTGATCCCATTCTAAGGAGATCATTGCCTAACCAGCCTATCATCACTTTTAGAAAAAATAGGGATCTCAAAAATACGTTAGCCCCTTCCAGATTTATATCCATGAAAGCCCCCCCCATTAGCTCCAACAACCACTGGCTAAGTAGAAAAAATGGAACCTGGCCTTGTGGGGTCAAGAATTGTAACATGTGCAGTCGCATCATTAGAGGTGATATGTTTGAAAATACAGACCAGACTAAATCATATAAGGTGAAACAGAAATTCTCATGTAAATCCAACTTTGTGGTGTATCTCCTCAAATGCGACTGCAATTGTTATTACATGGGTAGAACTAAAAGAATGATCAGAAGTAGGTTCAATGAACATCTGGGTAACATCAAAAATAAAATTGAAAACCATAGTGTACCCTTTCATTTTAAACATTCCCATGAGGCCAATAATAAGTGCCTAAGAATCATGGTACTAGACTGGATTCCTCCAAATTGTTCCAACAATAGACTGAGGTGTTTGAGACAACGTGAAACATTCTGGATTCACGAACTCAGAACCCTCAATACTGATAATCCAAAAAGTCTGAATATAGATTTAGATCTACAGGCCTTTATGTAAGAATAAGGGTACATTTAAGAACAGGCTTGACTACATACTAAAATCAGGTGCACCTAGGCTTTAGAAAGTATTATTAGACCTGGCTCTATCATGTTTCATATGAGAATATTGTATATTCTGGAGTATAACAACAGTACCATTTTAGGAATTGATTGTCTAATATATGTGTGTATTTTTATTATTGTATTTTTGTTTATGGGATTATGTATTTATGTTAATTATGGTTGAAGAATTATACTATATTATGTAGCATTAATAGCACCACTTTTTAATATATGTAGTGTATTTTTATTCATTTTTATTCATGTTCATGGGATTATGTATTTATATGAATTGTACTAACATTAATTACGGTCATGTATGCAATCGTGGTTTTTATACATTATTTTTTATATTTTTATATTTTTATATTACAATATTCATAAGAATGCACTTTACATGGAGATGTATATCTAAATGTTACATGAACTGATCACATTTGTATTATAATGATGGCCAGGTTAGCTGCAATTGTATTGTTTTGACTTGCCTTTTACTTCTGTTTTCCTTAGAACACTCGTAGTCTTTTACTATAAGGGCACGTTATGGACTTCATTGATTGGGTTCACCCAATGAACATTAACCTATCAGATCCTTCTATATCGGAGGTGTGCTCTTCCCCGCCATGTTTAAAAGGAAGCTTCAATCAGGGTAATGATATTCTCTTGAAAAAGTCGGGTCGTAACCCGATGAAACGCGTAGAGTTCTGTGCACTGTGGAGGATTGAGCTACATTGAAGTAGCTTACAACAACCAACAACCAATCGTTAGGAATCTGTGACGTTACTCTTGCCGTGATCAGTTACATCTTGAGCTCCCAGATAGGATTTCCAAAATACCACAGCGGACTTCACAAACAGCCTAGCCGGTGGAGGAACACAGTGGGCTGGAAAGAGACGGAGGACTGTCTATGCCTAGTGGTGACTTTGCCGAGTGGTGATTTTTTAATGCCTGCATATTGTATGTTTTATGTACGTTCTTACTTGTATATGTCATTTCACCGTTTTTAAACTTCCATTAAACAGCTTTATGGTCAGAGTGGGTTGCGCTCTGTGTTCTTTTTGTATTTACAGCTTTTTCCTTGGGAGCAGGAGCACCCTTCTCATTTTCAAATACTTCTGGATCATCTCATCCTTATGTTTCTGTCATGGTTCAGATAGAGCATTCAATTTTAAACAACTTTCTAATTTACTTCTACATGCTTTATTCTCTTGGTATTCTTTGTTGAAGGAGCGGCAATACATCACTGGGAGCAAGCTGAACACATCTGTTGAGCCATTGGGGCCTATTTAACAAAGGTCTGTCGGACCGATACGATCGGGATGATTGACACCCTCTGCTAGCAGCCGATTGCCCACCATTGAGCAGGGGGCGTCATTGCACAAGCATTTCACTAGAGCGAATCATGTCTGCTCGACCTTTAATAAATATACCCCATTGTCTCTTTAAATGTACCGCTGTAAGCTTTAGAGCACACTAGATCTCTGTTTTTCTTCAGCAGCAGGTTCCCAGATAGTGTCTTGGTATTCTTTGTTGAAAGCTAAACCTAGGTAGGCTCATATGCTAATACCATAGCCCATTTTGACAGTTTTTCACAGCTAATCAGCATTAGTTCATGTGTGCCATATAGATAACATTGTTTTCCCTTTTGTGGAGTTATTTATGAGTCAGTACTGATTGGCTATGCAAGTCTCTCAAAAGAACTGCAATAAGGGGACAGTCTGCAAAAGCTTAGATACAAGATAATCAGAGAGATAAAAAGTGTAATATAACAATGTTAGTTATGCAAAAGTTCAAAAGTGCTGTTATGAATGTTTTGGTTAGAAGAGCCTTATTCTCAAGTCATAGAGGGACATTTATCAAGCCGTTAACCGCAAATTGAATTCAAATTGAATTCTGCAGCGTGATTGTGGCGAGCTTGATTCGACCTAGTTATCAAAGCCCAAAGTTTAAATCTGTGATGTAACATATGATCCACCGGTCTCAATCCGAACCAGATCGATGCTTACGTCATTACAGATTAGCGCTGCGGAATCTGTTGGCGCTCTACAAATAACCGATAATAATAATAATATAGATGTTCCGAATACACATTTGGCACTATTTGACACTTTTTCCCATTTATCAAATAGTTAACCGGTATGCTCGCGGCTATTCCGGCCCAGCATACCTGGTTTTCAATCCGCCACCCTGGATGCCGCGGATGCCATAGGAATCAATGGGAGTCTGAAAGCAGCGAAAGCTTATGTTCGATGCTGCCAGATATTCCATTGATTTCTATGGTAGAAAACCAGTTACATTTACACCTAACACCCTAACATAACCCCCGAGTCTAAACACCTAATCTGCCGCACCGACATCGCCACCACCTACATAATGTTATTAACCCCTATCTTGCCACGCCCGGACCCCACCACAACTAAATAAATGTATTAACCTCTAATCACCTGGCCTCCCACATCACTACCACTTACTGAACCTATTAACCCCTAAGCCGCCAGCCCCCCACATCACCTTAAACTAAATTAAGCTATTAACCCCTTAACCTAACAACCCACTAACTTTACATTAAAATTACAACATCCCTATCTTATAATAAATTTAAACTTACCTGTAGCATTACATTTAACTATATTAAACTAATAATTAACCTACCCTAGCTATTATACTTAAATTACATTAAACTACCAATTAAATTAACTATATTACATATTTAAAAACCTAACCCTACTCAAATTAATTAAATCTACAATTAAAAATGACTAAATTACAAAAAAAATAATACTAAGTTACAAAACATAAAAAAATCACAGTATCAAAAATAAAAAATAATTACACCTAATCTAATAGCCCTATCAAAATAAAAAAGCCCCACCAAAATAAAAAAAAAACCTAGCCTACAATAAATAACCAATGGCCCTTAAAAGGGCCTTTTGCGGGGCATTGCCCCAAAGAAATCAACTCTTTTACCTGTAAGAAAAAATACAAACACCCCCCAACAGTAAAACCCACCACCCACACAACCAACCCCTAAATAAAAACCCTATCTAAAAAACCTAAGCTCCCCATTGCCCTGAAAAGGGCGTTTGTATGGGAATTGCCCATAAAAGGGCATTTAGCTCTTTTACTGCCCAGACCCTACTCTAAAAATAAAACCCACCCAAAAAACCCTTAAATAAACCTAGCACTAACCGCCGACGATCCACTTACAGTTTTTGAATTTCCGCTTGAAGGATCCATCCAGCCGGCAAGAAGTCTTCATGTGGGCGGCCTCTTCTATCTTCATGCAGCCGGCAAGAAGTCTTCATCCATGCAGCCTCTTCTATCTTCATCCATCCGACGAGGAGCGGGTCCATCCTGAAGACATCCGACGAAGAGCTCCTCTTCACTACAATAGGATGAGAGCTCAATCCTAGTAGCTGATTGGAACAGCCAATAGGATGAGAGCTGCTCAAATCCTATTGGCTGATTGGAGCCTTTCAGCCAATAGGAATGCAAGGGACGTCATCTTGGATGACGTCATTTGCATTCAAGATCCAGTTTACAGCGGAGACCGTATTGAAGAGGAGCTCCTCGTTGGATGTCTTCAGGATGGACCCGCTCCTCGCCGGATGGATGAAGATAGACGAGGCCGCATGGATGAAGACTTCTATCCGGTTGGATGGATCCTTCAAGCAGAACTTCAAAAACTGTAAGTGGATCGTCGGGGGTTAGTGATAGGTTTATTTAAGGTTTTTTTTGGGTGGGTTTTATTTTTAGAGTAGGGTCTGGGCAGTAAAAGAGCTAAATGCCATTTTAAGGGCAATGCCCATACAAATGCCATTTTCAGTGCAATGAGGAGCTTAGGTTTTTTAGATAGGGTTTTTATTTGGGGGGGTTGGTTGTGTGGGTGGTGGGTTTTACTGTTGGGGGGGTGTTTGTATTTTTTCTTACAGGTAAAAGAGCTGAGTTCTTTGGGGCAATTCCCCGCAAAAGGCCCTTTTAAGGGCCATTGGTAGTTTATTGTAGGCTAGGTTTTTTTTATTTTGGGGGGGCTTTTTTATTTGGATAGGGCTATTAGATTAGGTGTAATACTTTTTTATTTTTGATACTGTGGTTTTTTATTTTTTGTAACTTAGCGTTTATTTTTTTGTAATTTAGTAATTTTTAATTGTAGATTTAAATAATTTGAGTAGGGTTTTTAAATATGTAATATAGTTAATTTAATTGGTAAATGAGTGAAAGGCAAAGAGTGTGTAAGCTGGAGATAGGCAAGTATCAGATTAGCCAACCTCCTGATTGCACTTTTCACCACATATGCAATCGATTTAGGCTATCCAAAAATGCAAAGTGTGTGGAAGTGGCGCCAAATCAAGGCTATCTGATTATTACTAAAAATGTGTGTACCAAGATATGGATGAATAAATAAGGCAAATTGCTACAGCTATGAGTTTCAAAGATGTAAAAAAACAATTTATTGGCAAGTTAAATAATGGTCAAAATCAATTTGAAATAAATGTTCAATCATTCACTATCTTAAAAAACACCGTTGTCTATTCTAAAACCAAACTAGCAAATAAGACTTAGCCGACTACACAGAACAATCCTTAAAAATAAGTGACAAGGAATAAAAATCAAGCAATGACAATAAAATCAAGCAGTGCTCATATCTTTAGGAATATCGTAAGCAATAAACAAAGTTAGAATTGGGGACTCATATACTTCAAGACTCGGCGGTCTGAGTATCTATTCTGCAAATACGTTTTTTGTTTTTATTGCAGAGGGGATGTCATACACCTTATTCCTAGAGTCTGATGTCTTGGATGATGTGATCAGAACACTGACAGCAAATTTCTACCAGTAAAGAAAATAGTTCATTCTCAAATGTAATTTTTGAATTTTAGCGGTTGTTTTAGCAGCTGCTGTCAGTTCTCTCTCAATTTACCGCTTTAGTAAGCCCTCTTACAGTTCTCTCCTACCCGGTGTTCCGGTATGGGAGGTGGCAAGCTACGGTCACTGGCCTGTGATCCTGCAAAGTTTCATTGTAAAAAAGTTGTTTTAATGTTGTTTCTATTATCTTCTAAGTGTGCACACTTACAATTTTGTCTTCACTCCTACCGTCTGCTCAGCGTTGCAATACTTCCACTGGTGCTGGCTTAACGGTCCTGGGAGCCAAATCAATCCGTGTCTCTTCCAAACAAACTGGGTCATCCATATCTTGGTACACACATTTTTAGTAATAATCAGATAGCCTTGATTTGGCGCCACTTCAACACACTTTTTATTTTTAATTTAATTGGTAGTAATATAATTTTAGTATAATAGTTAGGGTAGGTTAATTAATAGTTTAATATAGTTTAATGTAATTTTAGTATAATAGTTAGGGTAGGTTAATTAATAGTTTAATATAGTTTAAGGTAATTCTACAGGTAAGTTTAAATTTATTATAAGATAGGGATGTTGTAATTTTAATATAAAGTTAGCAGGTTCTTAGGTTAAGGGGTTAATAGCTTAATTTAGTTTATGGCGATGTGGGGGGCTGGCGGTTTAGGGGTTAATATGTTTAGTAAGTGGTAGTGATGTGGGAGGCCAGGGGTTTAGGGGTTAATACATTTATTTAATTGCGGTGGGGTCCGGGAGCGGAGGAATGGGGGTTAATACTTTTATTTAGTTGCGGTGGGGTCCGGGAGTGGTGGGATATGGGTTAAACATTTTAGTATAGTGGCTATGTTTAGTGACAGGGTATAAATGAAGTTGGTAAAAAGCCAAATAGCAGCGAGATCGATGACTGCTAGTTAACAACAGTCCGCTGCTCATCGCCCCGTACTTGGTGCGCAGCTTTTTGCCAGCTTTTTTAATAAATATGGAGATCGTATTCAGGTGTTAGGCAATGTTAGGCTAGTGTATTGGTGCCATCGAATGCATGAAAGTTGACAGCTTGATAGATAGGCCTCATAGTCTACTGATATTGTATAAAAAAAACTTTCTTTCCCTTTCTTTTACAGGTTAATATTTTGTTTGGTTCTAGACTGGATGCTATTGTTGCAACTATCCTGCAGCAAGACAAAAAGGTTACGGGCAGGCTTAAGTCCACTGGACATTATCACTCCTTTCATCAATCCAAGATGCAAAGATCCTCCTCTTCAGTGTCACAAAAGTTAGACACTTCTAAGTCCAAGCCTGGTTCTTGGTCCAAACAGGTCAAAAAGCCTAGTCCTCCTCCAAATCTGTATGAAGGTGCAGTTTTGGTGGAGGGCATATTGAGCCTGTTTCTGGAGGCCTGGAAGAAGTCGATTCAGGACTCTTAAGTACTGAACGTAATTTCCCAGGGGTGCCTCTTGTCTCATATTCCCAAAAGTCAGTACTTTATTGGCATGTGTAACAGACCCAGAGGCTATATGAGTGAATACTTCAGTCCCTTTAGAGGAGTGAAATCAAGGGTTCTATTACAAGCTTTTTAATGTTGCAAAGAAAGAAGGGACTTTTAGGCCCATTTTAGATCTCAAAATGCTTAACAAATTTCTGAAAGTTCCAGCTTTCAAAATGGAGACAATTTGTACTATACTTCCTTTAGTGCAGGACGGTCAAATTATGCCTATACTAAAAAAAAGGTCTTCATCACTTTCTTCTATGAAAATTAAAGATTGCATAGTAGACAGAGGTACATTGTACAAATTCCTTGACAACAATGATACAACATGATTTGAAATGGGACGTTGATATTTTTACTAGAATAATTAAAAAGTCTCAACAACGTTTGTACTTCTTAAGACAACTTAATAAAATTTGGTTTGCCTCAAAAACTTTTAACTTGTTTTTATTCAGCCATCATCGAATCAGTTTTATCATCCTCTATTTTAACCTGGTACAGCTCTGCTACATTATCATTAAAGGAAAAACTACAATGAATTGTGATATCTGCGAAAAAAATCATTGGGTGTCAACTTATTTCTCTTAAGGACATTTACCTTTCAAGGATGAATAAGAGAGTTGAAATGTTTTTATCTGATTTATCTCACCTTGCCATTGTTTCTTTAATCGTTTATCTTTTTATCGTAGGCCAAGGTTCAAAGTTTTATGAACTTGGACAAACCATTTTCTGAATATTTTTTTTTTCCCAGGCTATTAAAATAGCAAACAGGAATACTTCTCTTATTTCACTTTTGGTATGATAAAATACACTTTAGTCACTCTTTGTGAATATATTTGACGGTTAGATGTGATATCTTTGGATAACATAAAAGTGTGATTCCATCTCTCTGTCCAGCCCCACAAATGTTAAAAAGGGACAGCTTCACAACTTGACATTAAAAATTCTATCTTCAGGCCACAAAAGAATTGATAAATTCTTAGTTTATTAATTTCTTTGTTCCCCACAAGGGACAAAAGGGCACAACAATTACATTGATTTGCAAAGCATGTTTGGTAGTGAAGAAGTCTCCCCCAGATCAAATTACTGCTCATTCTACTTCACTAATAAAGCTTCCATTGAACACATTTGTAAGGCAGCCACTTTGTTCTCTATGGATAGTTTCTTTTTTAAGGTTTTTAATATGTTTTATTATAATATACAAGTGATACAAAATCAAATACTTATGTTCTCATAAGTATAGACATTAGATTATTACAGGAAAGATGTTCTTTGTTGATAAGTATCAGAGTCCCACACAACTAACCCCCCCAAATAAAAACCCTATCTAAAAAACTTAAGCTCCCCATTGCCCTGAAAAGGGTATTTGTATGGGCATTGCCCTTAAAAGGGCATTTAGCTTTTTTACTGCCCAGACCCTACTCTAAAAATAAAACCCACCCAAAAAAACTTAAATAAACCTAGCACTAACCCCAGACGATCCACTACAGTTTTTGAAGTTCCGCTTGAAGGATCCATCCAGCCGGCAAGAAGTCTTCATGCGGGCGGCCTCTTCCATCTTCATCCAGCCGGCAAGAAGTCTTCATCCATGCGGCCTCTTCTATCTTCATCCATCCGACGAGGAGCGGGTCCATCCTGAAGACATCCGACGAGGGGCTCCTCTTCAATACAGTCTCTGCCATAAACTGGATCTTGAATGCAAGTGAAATCATCTAAGAAGGTGTCCCTTGCATTCCTATTGGCTAAAAGGTTCCAATCAGCCAATAGGATTAGAGCAGCTCTCATCCTATTTGCTGTTCCATCAGTCAATAGGATGAGAGCTCAATCCTAGTAGCTGATTGGAACAGCCAATAGGATGAGAGCTGCTCAAATCCTATTGGCTGATTGGAACAGCCAATAGGATTTCAGCGGCTCTAATCCTATTGGCTGATTGGAGCCTTTCAGCCAATAGGAATGCAAGGGACGTCATCTTGGATGACGTCATTTGCATTCAAGATCCAGTTTACAGCGGAGACCGTATTGAAGAGGAGCTCCTCATTGGATGTCTTCAGGATGGACCCGCTCCTCGCCGGATGGATGAAGATAGACGAGGCTGCATGGATGAAGACTTCTATCCGGTTGGATGGATCCTTCAAGCGGAACTTCAAAAACTGTAAGTGGATCGTCGGGGGTTACTGTTAGGTTTATTTAAGGTTTTTTTTGGGTGGGTTTTATTTTTAGAGTAGGGTCTGGGCAGTAAATGAGCTAAATGCCATTTTAAGGGCAATGCCCATACAAATGCCATTTTCAGTGCAATGGGGAACTTAGGTTTTTTAGATAGGGTTTTTATTTGGGGGGGTTGGTTGTGTGGGTGGTGGGTTTTACTGTTGGGGGGGTGCTTGTATTTTTTCTTACAGGTAAAAGAGCTGATTTCTTTGGGGCAATTCCCTGGAAAAGGCCCTTTTAAGGGCTATTGGTAGTTTATTGTAGGCTAGGGTTTTTTTTTTATTTTGGGGTGGCTTTTTTATTTGGATAGGGCTATTAGATTAGGTGTAATTCTTTTTTATTTTGTGTTTATACTGTGTTTTGTTTTTTTTGTAACTTAGCATTTATTTTTTGTAATTTAGTAATTTTTAATTGTAGATTTAAATAATTTGAGTAGGGTTAGGTTTTTAAATATGTAATATAGTTAATTTAATTGGTAGTAATGTAATTTTAGTATAATAGTTAGGGTAGGTTAATTAATAGTTTAATATAGTTTAATGTAATTTTAGTATAATAGTTAGGGTAGGTTAATTAATAGTTTAATATAGTTTAATGTAATTCTACAGGTAAGTTTAAATTTATTATAAGATAGGGATGTTGTAATTTTAATATAAAGTTATTGGGTTGTTAGGTTAAGGGCTTATTAGCTTAATTTAGTTTATGGCGATGTGGGGGGCTGACGGTTTAGGGGTTAATATGTTTAGTAAGTGGTAGTGACGTGGGAGGCCAGGGGTTTAGGGGTTAATACATTTATTTAATTGCGGTGGGGTCCGGGAGCGTCGGAATGGGGGTTAGTACTTTTATTTAGTTGCGGTGGGGTCCGGGAGTGGTGGGATATGGGTTAAACATTTTAGTATAGTGGCTATGTTTAGTGACAGGGTATAAATAAAGTTGGTAAAAAGCCAAATAGCAGCAAGATCGATGGCTGTTAGTTAACAACAGTCCGCTGCTCATCACCCCGTATTTGGTGCGCAGCTTTTTGCCGGCTTTTTTAATAAATATGGAGATCGTATTCAGGTCCGCGGCTGCGATGTTAGGCGAGTGTATTGGTGCCATTGAATGCAAGAAAGTTGACGGCTTGATAGATAGGCCTCATAGTCTACTGATATTGTATAAAAAAACTTTCTTTCCCTTTCTTTTACAGGTTAATATTTTGTTTGGTTCTAGACTGGATGCTATTGTTGCAACTATCCTGCAGCAAGACAAAAAGGCTACGGGCAGGCTTAAAGGGACAGTCTAGGCCAAAATAAACTTTCATGATTCAGATAGAGCATGTACTTTTAAACAATTTTCCAATTTACTTTAATCACCAATTTTGCTTTGTTCTCTTGGTATTCTTAGTTGAAAGCTTAACATAGGAGGTTCATATGCTAATTTCTTAGACCTTGAAGGCCACCTCTTTTCAGAATGCATTTTAACAGTTTTTCACCACTAGAGGTTGTTAGTTCATGTATTTCCTATAGATAACACTGTGCTTGTGCACATGAAGTTATCTGGGAGCAGGCACTGATTGGCTAAACTGCAAGTCTGTCAAAAGAACTGAAATAAAGGGGCAGTTTGCAGAGGCTTAGATACAAGATAATCACAGAGGTTAAAAGTATATTAATATAACTGTGTTGGTTATGCAAAACTGGGGAATGGGTAATAAAGGGATTATCTATCTTTTAAAACAATAAAAATTCTGGTGTAGACTGTCCCTTTAAGTCCACTGGACATTATCACTCCTTTCATCAATCCAAGATGCAAAGATCCTCCTCTTCAGTGTCACAAAAGTTAGACACTTCTAAGTCCAAGCCTGGTTCTTGGTCCAAACAGGTAAAAAAACCTAGTCCTCCTCCAAATCTGTATGAATGTTCAGTTTTGGTGGGGGGGCATATTGAGCCTGTTTCAGGAGGCCTGGAAGAAGTCGATTCAGGACTCTTAAGTACTGAACATAATTTCCCAGGGGTGCCTCTTGTCTCATATTCCCAAAAGTCAGTACTTTATTGCCATGTGTAACAGACCCAGAGGCTATTTGAGTGAATACTTCGGTCCCTTTAGAGGAGTGAAATCAAGGGTTCTATTACAACCTTTTTAATGTTCCAAAGAAAGAAGGGACTTTTAGGCCCATTTTAGATCTCAAAATGCTTAACATATTTCTGAAAGTTCCAGCTTTCAAAATGGAGACAATTTGTACTATACTTCCTTTAGTGCAGGACGGTCAAATTATGCCTATACTAAAAAAAAAGGTCTTCATCACTTTCTTCTATGAAAATTAAAGATTGCATAGTAGACAGAGGTACATTGTACAAATTCCTTGACAACAATGATACAACATGATTTGAAATGGGACGTTGATATTTTTACTAGAATAATTAAATAGTCTCAACAACGTTTGTACTTCTTAAGACAACTTAATAAAATTTGGTTTGCCTCAAAAACCTTTAACTTGCTTTTATTCAGCCATCATCAAATCAGTTTTATCATCCTCTATTTTAACCTGGTATAGCTCTGCTACATTATCATTAAAGGAAAAACTACAATGAATTGTGATATCTGCAAAAAATATCATTGGGTGTCAACTTATTTCTCTTAAGGACATTTACCTTTCAAGGATGAATAAGAGAGTTGAAATGTTTTTATCTGATTTATCTCACCTTGCCATTGTTTCTTTAATCGTTTATCTTTTTATCGTAGGCCAAGGTTCAAAGTTTTATGAACATGGACAAACCATTTTCTGAATAGTTTTTTTCCCAGGCTATTAAAATAGCAAACAGGAATACTTCTCTTATTTCACTTTTGGTATGATAAAATACACTTTAGTCACTCTTTGTGAATATATTTGACTGTTAGATGTGATATCTTTGGATAACATAAAAGTGTGATTCCATCTCTCTGTCCAGCCCCACAAATGTTAAAAAGGGACAGCTTCACAACTTGACATTAAAAATTCTATCTTCATGCCACAAAAGAATTGATAAATTCTTAGTTTATTAATTTCTTTGTTCCCCACAAGGGACAAAAGGGCACAACAATTATGTTGATTTGCAAAGCATGTTTGGTAGTGAGGAAGCCTCCCCCAGATCAAATTACTGCTCATTCTTCTTCACTAATAAAGCTTCCATTGAACACATTTGTAAGGCAGCCACTTTGTTCTCTATGCATAGTTTCTTTTTTAAGGTTTTTAATATGCTTTATTATAATATACAAGTGATACAAAATCAAATACTTATGTTCTCATAAGTATAGACATTAGATTATTACAGGAAAGATGTTCTTTGTTGATAAGTATCAGAGTCCCACACAACCCACCCCCCCAAATAAAAACCCTATCTAAAAAACCTAAGCTCCCCATTGCCCTGAAAAGGGCATTTATATGGGCATTGCTCTTAAAAGGGCATTTAGCTTTTTTACTGCCCAGACCCTACTCTAAAAATAAAACCCACCCAAAAATCCCTTAAATAAACCTAACATTAGCCCCCGACGATCCACTTACAGTTTTTGAAGTTCCGCTTGAAGGATCCATCCAGCCGGCAAGAAGTCTTCACCCGGGCGGCCTCTTCCATTTTCATCCAGCCGGCAAGAAGTCTTCATCCATGCGGCCTCTTCTATCTTCATCCATCCAACGAGGAGCGGTTCCATCCTGAAGAAGGTTTTTAATATGCTTTATTATAATATACAAGTGATAAAAAATCAAATACTTATGTTCTCATAAGTATAGACATTAGATTATTACAGGAAAGTTGTTCATTGTTGATAATTATCAGAGTCCTTTTCTTGTAATATTGAACGGGTAAAATAAGAGTCAACATATCCTGTTCTTTAGTCAAGTGTCTTCAAAAATGTAATAGCTAAAATATACAGAACATTTATGCAACTTTATAAAAAAATAGTTCTTATAACAAGAATATCATTAAAGGAATGAGAACCAAATGAACAGTTATTACTTCTCAAAGCCGAGAAGACAAGACCACGGGGCAATTTAATATTCCCTGAATGGGGCAACTTGTCCTGTTTCCGCATGAGCCTTCAGGCTCGCCGGAAACAGCAGTTAAGAAGCAGCGGTCTTAAGATCTCTGCCCCTTAACTGGATCCGCCACCTCTGAACGCCGTACAGCAATCAACACGCTCAAATATGATCAGGTAAATTGACACCCCCTGCTAGCGGCCGATTGACCGCGAATCTGCAGGGGCGGCATTGCACAAGCAGGTCACTAGAACTGCTTGTGCAATGCTGAATGCGGACAGTGCATGCTGTCCGCATTCAGCGTATCATGTCGACAGACATTGTTAAATTGGCCCCCATGTCTGAAGGGGGGGAGAAACCCCCCCCCAAAACATCCTATCCAGGTCCTAGTAGGAGTTCTAGGGCAGATAGTTTGTAGATTCAGATTTCCACCTTTCCAACATGTATTCATGAGTTTCCACTCTACTGTCTCTCAAAAAATGATATATTTCAAGTTGTAGAAGCCATTCCGCTTGAATTTTCAACAGTAGGAATGATTTGAGTTTTCCAATATCTAAGGATCAGCGTTTTGGCACTGTTTAGCATTATATAAGGCATACTCTATTTTGCTTTGTCTTTTTGTTTGGGCAAGCCATGAAATAGGATGGGATGTGGTTGGTTCGGTAAGATGTCCCTATTTTTGTTTCCATTATTTTAAAAATGTCCTCCCAGAAACTCCCCAATCTCTCACACCCCGACCAAACATGCAATATGTTTCCTTCTTCATCACAGCCTCTCCAGCATCTGCCATCAGAACATTTAAAAATGCTTTTGAGTATGATAGGGGTTAGGTACAATCTAGATAAGAATTCAAAGTTGCATTATTGGATTTAGCTGAGATGGAAGAATTAGTGTGATGTAAAAAGATTTTTTACCAGTCTTTTTAAGTCAAGGTATTGCCTAAATTGTTGTTCCATTTGTGGACGTAAGAGCAAATGATATGTCAGAGATACAAGATGCATGGGGGGTGGGTGCATATTGCATACTTTCTCATAGGTTGTTGGGGATCTAGTAAGATGTTGCTTCTTCTCAAAGGGACACTAAAATCAAAATTAAACTTTCAAGGTTCAGATAAAGGATGCATTTTTAAGAGACTTTCCAATTTACTTCTATCATCAAATTTTGCACATTCTTTTTATATACACACTTTTGAGGCACCAGCGCCTACTAAGCATGTGCACAAGTTCACAGGGTATACGTATGCTAGTCTGTGATTGGCTGATGGCTGTCACATGGTACAGAGGGCTGGCAAAAGGCGAAAAATACATTTGTCAGAAAACAAATCTACTACTTATTTGAGATTGAGTGTTATTGCATTGTCTTTTTAATATGCACTTGTTAATTATGCAATTCTACTGTATTTAGTGGTCCTTTAAGGGTGTTAATAAAATGGTGTAGTTGAGCATATGGATACCATGCAAAATTATAGCCTAGGTCTCTTAAATTTTCTATCTGTTTCAAGTTAGTACCTGATAATACATTATGTAGCACTACCTTAGATTCCTCTAAGACAGGATATTTTTTCATGATCAGTGACCAACCAAGAGTTCCCACATTTGCCACTTGAAGGATATCTCTGGTTATTTGTACCCATAATTTGTCTGGAGCATTCAAACACCATTCAGCTTGGTGTTGTAAAGTTATTCCTTTTTTGTATAAGTCTAAATTATGTAGACCTAAGCCTCCTGGTTCTTTACGGAGATATAACTTGATCCTGCTAACTCTGGGTTTGATATCTTTCCATTTCCATTTTTAAATTTCTCCTTGCATCTCTTCATCTCTGGATATAGGTATAATGTAAGGGACTAGGAAGGGTCTGTGCAAAGCTACATGTACATATGATCGCCAGCGAATAGTCCGAATAGTTTGCGGCGGGCGAACATATGCAATGTTCGATCCGCCCCCTATTCGTCATCATTGAGTAAACTTTGACCCTGTATCTCACAGTCTACAGACACATTCCAGCCAATCAGCAGCAGACACTCCCTCCCAGACCCTCCCAGCTCCTGGACAGCTGCCATTTTAGATTCATTCGGAAGCTGCATTGTTAGTGAGAGGAGGGACAGTGTAGCTGCTGCTGATTTTATAGGGAAATTGATAGCTAGGCTAGTGTATTCGGTTTCCACTACAGTCCTGAAGGACTCATCTGATCTCTTCTATAAGGACAGCACCCCAAAGAGCCCTTTTTAGGGCTAGAACATTATTTTTTATTTTTTTATTTTTTTTTCCCTGTGTAATCTAATTGCAGTTGCTTGCCTGCCAAGCCACTTGCCCAGTGCCACCACTCATATCTGGTGTAACTTTTTAGTGTCAATTTAAAAAAACAACTTTTTGACTGTGAAACATCAGTCTGCTAGTGTAATCTAATTGCAGTTGCCTGCCTGCCAGTGTGTGTGCCAGGCCCACTTGCCCAGTGCTACCACTCATATCTGGGGTAACAGTAGTGTAAATTAAAAAAAAAAAACTTTTTTGACTGTGAAACATCAGTCTGCTAGTGTAATCTAATTGCAGTTGCCTGCCTGCCAGCGTGTGTGCCAGGCTCACAGCGTATACTGTGCCCACTTGCCCAGTGCCACCACTCATATCTGTTGTAACAGTAGTGTAAATGTAAAAAAAAAATCTTTTTTGACTGTGAAATATCAGTCTGCTTGTGTAATCTAATTGCAGTTGCCTGCCTGCCAGCGTGTGTGCCAGGCCAACTTGCCCAGTGCCACCACTCATATCTGGTGTAACAATAGTGTAAATTTAAAAAAACAAACTTTTTTGACTGTGAAACATCAGTCTGCTAGTGTAATCTAATTGCAGCTGCGTGCCTGCCAGCGTGTGTGCCAGGCCCACTTGCCCTGTGCCACCACTCATATCTGGTGTAACAGTAGTGTAAATTTTTTAAAAACAAACTTTTTTGACTGTGAAACATCAGTCTGCTTGTGTAATCTAATTGCAGTGCCCCAAATTTGAAGTAGGAGGACCGACCAAGCATCTTTTTCCATCTCCCGGTTCCTAAAATCCATGCCATATACACGTCCCCTTATAGGGGGTGTAACAGGGATTAAACTGATCAGAATAGTACTACTTAACACACCACTCATATCTGGTGACACAGTAGATTGCACGCGCAGTGCCCCAAATTTGAAGTAGGAGGACCGACAAAGCATCTTTTTCCATCTCCCGGTTCCTAAAATCCATGCCATATACACGTCCCCTGGCGCCACAACTGCCTCTGGGAACCTTACCATGGGTCCCAAGCCGCATGTCTTGTAATTCTCTGTCTGGGAAATTATATATCTATCAAATCTATCTATTTATCTATCAAATCTATCTATCTATCGTATCTATCAAATGTATATTGCATCTATTGATCTAATTTATGTATCTATCTATCTATCTATCTATCTATCTATCTATCAATCAAATCTATCTCGTGGTTGTGCAAATGGACTGCTTGCGGTTGTTTGCGGTGTGTTAAACGGGGAGTTTGGTCTGTCACTGTGAAGCGGGCGTAACCCTTACACTACCTGATCGATACAACATCATACCTGATGTTTTAAATCACGTTATTCCAAACAATTTAGGAATGTTAGGTGATTTATGCCCTTTATGGATTAAAACCAGACTCTGCATCAACTATGTAATTTTCTGTGGGAGTTTTGCGCCTGGATCCGCCTCCGGCATGCCACAGTCCAGGTGTTAGTAACCTTGAAACAACTTTTCCATCACTATTGTGGCCAGAAAGAGTCCCTGTGGGTTTTAAAATTCGCCTGCCTATTGAAGTCAATGGCGGTTCGCCCGGGTTCGCCCGTTCGCGAACAGTTGCGGACGTTTGTGAAAATTTTCAGTTTGCGACATCACTACCATTAACATGTAAATGTGGGAAAATCTATATTGGTAGAACCAAAGTAAACTGAAGTATAGAATACAGGAACACATTAGGAATATTGAAAATGTATTTGAAAAACATACGCCTAGATTTAGAGTTTTGTCGGTAAAAACCCGCGTAGCTAACGCTGCTTTTTTTCCCAGCGTACCCTTCAAACAACGCTGGTATTTAGAGTTGTCTGAGGGGCTGCGTTAAGCTCAGAAAAGGGTGCATTGAGCCTAATTTAGCTGCACTTCAACCCTCAATACCAGCGTTGCTTACGGTAGCGGTAAGCTGGAAAAACGTGCTCGTGCACAATATCCCTATAGAAAACAATGGGGCAGTTTGGGCTGAAAAAAAACCTAACACCTGCAAAAAAGCAGTGTTCAGCTCCTAACGCAGCCCCATTGCTTCCTATGGGGAAACACTCTCTAAGTCTGCACCTAACACCCTAACATGAACCCCGAGTCTAAACACCCCTAACCTTACACTTATTAACCCCTAATCTGCCGCCCCCACTATCACTGACACCTGCATTATACTATTAACCCCTAATCTGCCGATCCGGACACCGCCGCAACCTACATTATCCCTATGTACCCCTAATTTGCTGCCCCTAACATCGCCGACACCTATATTATATGTATTTCCCCCTAATCTGCCCCCCAATGTCGCCGCTACCTTACCTATACTTATTAACCCCTAATCTGCCGACCGGACATCGCCGCCACTATAATAAATGTATTAACCCCTAAACCGCCGCACTCCCGCCTCGCAAACATTATAATAAATTGTATTAACCCCTAATCTGCCCTCCATAACATCGCCAGCAACTACCTACAATTATTAACCCCTAATCTTCCGCACACTCCGTCGCCGCTACTATAATAAAATTATGAACCCCTAAACCTAACTCTAACCCTAACACCCCCTAAGTTAAATATAATTTAAATGAAACAAAATAATATTCCTAAAATTAAATAAATTATTCCTATTTAAAACTAAATACTTACCTATAAAATAAACCCTAATATAGCTACAATATAAATAATAATTACATTGTATCTATTTTAGGATTTATATTTATTTCACAGGCAACTTTGTATTTATTTTAACTAGGTACAATCGCTATTAAATAGTTAATAACTATTTAATAGCTACCTAGTTAAAATAAGTACAAAATTACCTGTAAAATAAATCCTAACCTAAGTTACAATTAAACCTAACACTACACTATCATTAAATTAATTAAATAAATTACCTACAATTAGCTAAACTAAAATACAATTAAATAAACTATTCTATAATACCAAAAAACCCCCCACTAAATTACAAAAAATAAAAAAATAACAAAAAAGAAGTTTAATCTAATTACACCTAATAAAATAAAAAAGCCCCCCAAAATAAAAAAATTCCCTACCCTATTCTAAATTACAAAAGTAATCAGCTCTATTACCAGCCCTTAAAAGTGCTTTTTGTGGGGCATTGCCCCAAAGTAATCAGCTCTTTTACCTGTAAAAAAATGTAATACCCCCCCCAACATTACAACCCACCACCCACATACCCCTATTCTAACCCACCCAAAACCCCCTTAAAAAAACCTATCACTAACCTCCTGAAGATCTCCCTACCTTGAGTCGTCTTCACTCAGCTGAGCCGAAGTCTTCATCCAATCCGGGCGATGTGGTCCTCCATCCGGTAGAAGTCTTGATCCAAGCAGCAAAGAAGAGGTCCTCCATCCGGGCGATGTCTTCTTCCAAGCGGCATCTTCTATCTTCTTTTTTCCGGATCCATCTTCATCCCGCTGATGCGGAACATCCTCCTTCCCCGACGGACTAACGACAAATGAAGGTTCCTTTAAGGGACATCATCCAAGATGGCGTTCCTCGAATTCCGATTGGCTGATAGGATTCTATCAGCCAATTGGAATTAAGGTAGGAAATATCTGATTGGCTGATTCAATCAGCCAATCAGATTGAAGTTCAATCCGATTGGCTGATCCAATCAGCCAATCAGATTGAGCTCGCATTCTATTGGCTGTTCCGATCAGCCAATAGAATGCAAGCTCAATTTGATTGGCTGATTGAATCAGCCAATCAGATTTTTCCTACCTTAATTCCGATTGGCTGATAGAATCCTTAAAGGAACCTTCATTCATCGTTAGTCCGTCGGGGAAGGAGGATGTTCCGCGTCGGCAGGATGAAGATGGATCCGGAAGACAGAAGATAGAAGATGCCGCTTGGAAGAAGACATCGCCCGGATGGAAGACCTCTTCTTTGCCGCTTGGATCAAGACTTCTACTGGATGGAGGACCACATCGCCCGGATTGGATGAAGACTTCGGTGAAGACTTGGGTGAAGATGACTCAAGGTAGGGAGATCTTCAGAGGGTTAGTGATAGGTTTTTTTAAGGGGTTTTTGGGTGGGTTAGAATAGGGGTATGTGGGTGGTGGGTTGTAATGTTGGGGGGTATTGTATTTTTTTTACAGGTAAAAGAGCTCATTATTTTGGGGCAATGCCCCGCAAAAAGCCCTTTTAAGGGCTGGTAATAGAGCTGATTACTTTTGTAATTTAGAAGAGGGTAGTGATTTTTTTTATTTTGGGGGGCTTTTTTATTTTATTAGGTGTAATTAGATTAAACTTCTTGTAATATTTTTTTATTTTTTGTAATTTAGTGTTTTTTTTTTTGGTATTATAGAATAGTTTATTTAATTGTATTTTAGTTTAGCTAATTGTAGGTAATTTATTTAATTAATTTAATGATAGTGTAGTGTTAGGTTTAATTGTAACTTAGGTTAGGATTTATTTTACAGGTAATTTTGTAATTATTTTAACTAGGTAGCTATTAAATAGTTATTAACTATTTAATAGCTATTGTACCTAGTTAAAATAAATACAAAGTTGCCTGTAAAATAAATATAAATCCTAAAATATCTACAATGTAACTATTAGTTATATTGTAGCTATATTAGGGTTTATTTTATAGGTAAGTATTTAGTTTTAAATAGGATTAATTTATTTAAATTTAGGAATATTATTTCGTTTAATTAAAATGATATTTATGTTAGGGGGGTGTTAGGGTTAGAGTTAGGTTTAGGGGTTAATAATTTTATTATAGTAGCGGCGACGTTGCGGGTGAGGGATTAGGGGTTAATAATTGTAGGTAGGTGGCGGCGATGTTAGGGAGGGCAGATTAGGGGTTAATACAATTTATTATAGTGTTTGTGAGGCAGGAGTGCGGCGGTTTAGGGGTTAATACATTTATTATAGTGGTGGCGAGGTCTGGTCGGCAGATTAGGGGTTAATATGTGTAGTTAGGTAGCGGTGACATTGGGGGGGGCAGATTAGGGGTTAATAAATATAATATAGGGGTCAGCGATGTTAGGGGCAGCAGATTAGGGGTTTATAGGTATAATGTAGGTGGCGGCGGTGTCCGGTTGGCAGTTTAGGAGTTAAAAATTTTTATTAGAGGGTTTGCGATGTGGTACATAGGTAGTTTATGGGTGTTAGTGTACTTTGTAGCACAGTAGTTAAGAGCTTTATATTCAAGCGTTAGCCCATAAAGCTCTTAACTACTGACTTTTTTTGTTGGTAGGAGTCTTGTCCAAGACTCCAAATACCGGCGTTAGGCAGATCCCATAGAAAAGATAGGATATGCAATTGGTGTAAGGGGATCTGCGGTAGCCTGGAGTCGCAGTAGGGAAGTGAGCGTTAGACCCTTTCCTGCCTGACTCTAAATACCAGCGGGCGGTAAAAAGCAGCGTTTTGACGGCTAATGTCAAACTCTAAATCTAGGTGATAGTATCTCAGAGCACTTCAGAATACACCATAATAGTAATCCAGTAGGTTTTTTTTTTTTGTTGAAATTTTTTATTGAGGTTATGTGGGATATTACAAGACATATTCATCCAGTTTACAATGAGAATATAACATTGTGACATAACTTATTTACCCAAGAACATAGCGGAAAAGCATAAACATAATAACTCTGGGCATGGGATCTGTGAGTCCCTGGAAGAACATCAATAACAATTATGCAATATAGAGCCGAGTCTGGTATTTTGTTACAAGCATTATAGATAAAGAGATTCACAACAATAATGAGAGAAGTATTGTAAAACATGTGCAACCAGCATAACAATAAGGATAATGAAACCTCGTTTTTATATAATAGAAATACTGTGTATGGTCTCCACAATGTCATTCATGAAATTATTTATTGTAAAAAGAAAGAAGAATTGGGACCAGTGTGGATTATTTATTATTTGGTTGCTTTTGGACCAAGTTAGCGGGAAGGGGGAAAGGAAGTTCAGCGGGCAAGAGCCGCTCTAAGCGGAGTGGGGGAAGGGGATGGGGAGCGGAGCCTTATGAGATACAGTAACATTAAGGTGAAAGGAGTGCGTAAAGGTCAAGTTATATAATCATGGGATTAGGTTTCAAAATAGCAATCTGTTGGTTATTTAATTAATACGGAGGGACATGGCTAGCTTAGGAAAGAATAATTGACAAAATGAGGTGTAGCTATTACATATCTCTAGAGAGCTTTGAATATAGTAGTGTTTTAGGGTCTATTTCTATATTGCGCATAATGCTCCATACGTCTTGCAGTGCTTTAATTAATTTGCTATTAAGTCTATCTAGTATTGTGTTACATGGGTTAGATGGTAATATTCTGAGGTCCCGGCCACTGACCCAGAAGTATATCACTAAAGATGTTAGGCATATGCATTATAGAAGAATTACCTGCCTCCCTCGGGAGAATCTTGGGCAAATATATATGCAAATGAAGTCTCAAGACTCCCTTATTAAACACATTCATCTGTAATAGGCATTGTGCAAAACCCAAAAGCTGGGTCTAGAACATATCTCACATGGGTAAACCACTGGATCAAAATATAGTCATATACATTGCTACCTCTCTAAATAAGAAGTGTAACCTGTAACAATAGGACCAAGTTATATAAATTGTTAAACCTGGACCAGTATAACTATAAACTGGTTAATATAAAACATCAGACAAAAACATCATTAAGACTTGCAATGATAAACTATCTATGCTGTACATTAATAGCAAAATGATATGTACAGTTCACACAGTCTTCTAAAACCTCACTGATCCCCCCCATTGGAACAGTGCAAACGATGAGATTCTCATGGGGGAACCTTTTAAATGAATTAGCCCTTCCTTCAACTCTAATGCAAATATTAATAGCTTCATGTATGGACATTAGTGCTGAAAGTAGTATAGAGCAAAATCTTATGTCCCAGAAGTGATCTGTGTCTTGAAATGTTTCTCCTACTTACCTTTTGGGAAGGGATAAGAGTTAAGGAGATGTGGGCTGCTGAAATTGCTCAACGCTAATGTTAATATAGAGTAGCCCAATATAAAGCATGCAGTGCGGATCTACAGTATATGTAATTAGCTAAACAAAGATTTATTAGGGTCTGGTCTGAGTGCTATAAAGCTGTACTTGAACAGGGAAATTAAGGTCCAGACTAATCTTGAATATATAATTGACTGTACTCCCCATAAGACCATATGCATCACACCATAAAAACATGCACCTCATATTAGCATTCTAAAATTATAGCAATCAAGGGTAAAATATATCGGCTAGGCAGTGCCCCCATTTAGGTGCAAAAAGCAGTGATATCCTATATGTACACAAGTGTGTCAAATGAAAGAGCATAAATTATCATTAATCAGTTAATGTATTATAAAGAGTTTACATTGCAGACAGCCAGACCGCTGCAGATCCATTAGGACTAGCGATAGTGGGGAGAGAAAATATAGAAATTAAAAATGTCAGATCAGGAAACGGCATAACTACAGAACATAGCTGCTGTGCGCTAGCCAAACAGTGATAAGAGACTCAGTCCCACCGAGATATAACTCACTCAAGGTATAACTAATAATGCAGGGGGTTATAGGGAGTTGTAGTCGCATAGCTGGAACCATGATAGAGAAAAAAAGAAAAAAAAAAGAAACACAGAGTAACACAGGCAGTAACTAGAGTTATTTATACCGCTACTCATGGCTGTTGAAAAGTAGTACGGGCAAAAAGAGTTAGGGTGAAAGTGAAACAGTCCGGCTATTTGGTGTACAGACGCATATAGTACAGAATATACAGACATGGACCTCTATGCATTTAATTATACCATATGCCTCAGTATACCAAACCCACTCAGCTAAAAGATAAGCATACGAACATAACGTCTGAGCCTTCTATTGAGAAATATATAGTAATCACAGGCGTGGGATACAAAGTAAGATTGTCAAAGATGAGAGAGGTAGCAGTATGGCCGGTCAATAAAAAAAAAAAATCTCGCATAGACCTCAGTTGTTAGTAATAAAGTTCAACAATGTCATTCTTGCTGCTTAGGGAAGCATAAACTGCCTATTCAATGTGCGAGATTCATCTACTGCCATGGGGAGTTTCCGTGGATCAACCTTCCCCAAAGCGGTACCACAATTTCAGGAGAGAGTTATAGCCAGACTGTCCTGTATCCCACAATAACCCTGGTAGTTCATTCGGAGCACTAGATATAATATCGTTAGCACAGAAAGCGCTCCAAAAAGGTGCATCACTAGAGCAGTCAGTAATCAAGCTTTTTCTAATCCAAGTGTTATATGTAGAGCGGCGGTCTTTGCTCATCTGATAGGAGGTATAAGAGTTACCGGCAAGTGGCTGATGACTCAGGAGCATTGTGGTGCGGCTGAGCCGCTTTGGGTGTTCCATGTAGTAGAGCCTAGGCTCCATATCGAAAAATCTAGATGAGACTGCTGCAAATTCCCTCTGATTACTGGAGTATGGTGTGCCGTTCTGTGAGCCTTTAGTGGATTCCTCCCGGTCGGAACTAAAAGTGAGTCCATCTACGAAGTCTGAGGTAACTTCGATGGTACTTGGCAGAGGAGGGTGGGCTGTAGGCTCAGATGCCTCTCGATCCAGTGGCCGATGAGGGAACATGACTGCCAGCTTGTCTATTATGGCGGCTAAGTCATTCTGTAGCTCCTGGTGGTAAATTTGAAGTGATTGCTCCACCTTAGCCTCCCATCTATGCAGAAACTCCATCCTGAGTTAAAATGGCGATTTGCGCCTTTGTGGTGCAGTGTTTGGAATCGGCTTTATGAGCTATTTAACAGCAAAGCTCACGTTTAACTCTCTTGATACATGGGTTTCAAAGTAGATTCGGTTAGGATCCAAAATAATACATGAAAAGAGGTCTCCTATGTATAGATAATGTCACTATATAAGCATATAAATGAGGAGCTCTAGAAGTGTAGGACCGATCTCTTTGCTTGATGGCTCCGCCCCCCAGTAATCCAGTAGGTTTAATTGTCAAAGTAATTGAATGGATTCCACTAAACAAATTGGACCAAATAGGGTCTACACTTTGAAAAGTCTGCATCCAGAAGGATTACATATCAAGTTAGACATACAGGCTTTTCTGATCTGAATTTTATCTCATTTGTAAGATTATTTGTGTAGATGTTTCTAATTTTTATACGAATATTTAAATATAGTATCTGTTTTATTATATTATTTCCATTCTAACTTTTTATCCTCTGATACTTTCTTAGTAACGATAGGCAACCATTTTTTTTGTTTCCCCTCATTATTTTATAGATGAGCCTAAACCTTTAAATATTGATTTCAATATATATGAATTTGTTTGCATAACCTATTGTTGATATTGTATATATGACTTTTATTCTGTAAAATGTTATTAATGTTATTGCCAATTCTGGTATATAAGGGGTGGATATTTCCTATACCCACACACCTCTTGACAAAGTTCCCCAAGTGGGAACGAAACGCGTGTCAAGACTTTTACACGCCCACTACGTCCACAGCTTCACTCAGTAGGACAGTGTTTCTTGTACTTGTGGATTGCCTAACTGACCTTTGGGATTGAAACAGCTGAACTGATAGACACTGAACCCGTATTTGACATGGAAGGATTTACTGATCAAGCGGTCAAGTTTTTAGGCACTTTTACAGCATACCCTCCTCTGATGGTGAACTGGGAGCGGATCTCATGCAGTAAGACTTCCCGGCAGTCACCTGATCTGGGGAGTTTTGATGTGCTTTTAGATTTCTTTTCTCTGGTACCCAAATGGTATTACCTTATCTTTCGGCCAGATTACGAGTTTTGCGTTATGAGCTGTGTGGTGCTAACGTGCAGTTTATTCTCACCGCTCACTTACCTGCAGTGCTGGTATTACAGGTTTTTACAAACCCGGCGTTAACAGGCAAGATGTGTAATGCTTAGTTCTATTTTAGTAAGGATCTGTTTTTACAGAGTTAAGGATTAACATGAACACTAAATATGAGTAATGTAGCCAGTAACTGACACCAATATAACTTTTATATAAGAGCATCAATATTAGGCAAATTAATGTATAAACAACTGAATATAAATAAGGTTCAAGTGATTAGTTGCACACAACCTTAGCGCCACAAAGTTGTTAATAAGGATTAACAATTGTTAAACAATAACTGGTATAAGGATACTCAAGAGGAAGTAAATAGGCACAGAATGGAAGCTTAAGCCACAAGAGGTTAACCTGTTAATAACATGTTAGGTAATTAGTATGTGAATGCACATAAACAGATGCGTGGTTAACGAGAGTTGTAAATAATGTTGGAAACGGACTTATGCCTCTGATGTTATGGGAGCGTACGAAGGTAGCTGTGACACAGACACCGGTGTTGGTTTTGTGAGGGTAGGTTCTGTGACTGCTCCAGGAATGCTGGAACGCTGCAAAGCAAAACTTGCTTGTAAGGAATCTGCCTGATCCGGAAATCCTCCTACGGTGGCTGAGAGAGATCAGTCACTTGAGGTTACACTCCGAGCAGGGAAGTTGTTACTGGGAAGAATGCGTAGGGATGTGTTAAGTAACACAGATGGACTGCAGATAAGTACGTAGTACAAAGATAAACTTAATCTTCAGAAACAATGCTTGAGGAACAAGGCTTATGGTAGGTCTCACACTAAGAGTGATAGACAATTATTAGCAAGCAATTAGGATAACCACAGGTGTGTTTAAATAGCTAGAGGCAAACAAAAGAACCATGTCCTTAGTTAAAGAGACAGTAGCCTGACAATACCCCCCACACAAGGAACGCCAGAGGTGTTCATGGACAAGGTCTATCCGGATTCCTACGATGGAAGAGTGACACAAGACGGTTGGCATGGAGATTGGAAGAAGGTTCCTAAGATACTCTTCATGGGAGTAACCCTTCAATGTACCAAGATACTCAAGTATACAGCCACGTCTCCTAGAATCCAAGATCTCGGAGACTTCATATTCCTGGCAAATCAGATAGGTTAGTAGGAGGTATCGGTAAGGGATCGCCTCTTAATAGACGGTAAGGTTTCAGCAGTGAAATGGGAAATGTAGGTGAGAACATGAATTGAAGGAGGGGAGAACAAGGGTGACAGCATTTTGATTCACCACTTTGCTAATTCGGAAAATGGTCCAATTATTAATGAGGTGAGCTTCCTGGAGGGAACGCGAAGTCTCAAATTCTTCGTTGACAGCCAGACCATATCACATATTTATAAGGGGGTGACTCTCTCCTTCTGAGGTCATAATAGTGTTTTGGGGTAAGCTGAGCTTCCTGAATGTTGTTCTTTAGTACTTCATGTACATAGGTAAGACCTCTGGTGAGCTGTTCAATGCTCAAGGTCTTGTCACAGGATTGGGAAAGTGGTTGGAAAGTGGGGTTATATCCATAGATTGCAAAAAATGGCAAGAAATTTAGTGGAGGAGTTCACCGAGTTGTTATATGCGAACTCAGCATACGAGAGGTAATCGGCCCATTTGGTTATGTTGTTGGTTACAATGTGAATGTAGATTATTGTTCTTACCATTGGTTACTCTCTCAGTTTGACCGTTTGACTGTGGGTGAATGCAGTACTAAGTCTTCGGTTTATTTTTAACTGTAAACAAAGCTCTTTCCAGAATCTGGAGGTGAATTGGCTTCCTCTATCAGTTTGTTATGGATTGCGGTAATCCATGAAGCTTTACAATATTTGTTAAGAAATAGGTGAGCTATAGAGAGGCTGAAGGAGCTTTTGTGTAGGGATAAAATGAACCATTTTTGTGAATAAGTTCGATTACGACTAATTATAGTTGTATATCCTGAAGATGAAGGTAAGTCCACGATATAATCCATAGCTATATCACTCCATGGCAGTGTTAATTTCCGTCGACTAAAAACTAGACTAAAGTGACTATAAAACTAAAGAAATTCTGATGACTAAAATGCGACTAAAACTAAAATGACATTTTAGTCAAAAGACTATGACTAAAACTAAATCAAAATGACATTTTAGTCAAAAGACTATCACTAAAACTAAATCAAAATTTGCTGACAAAAACATTTTATGCAAGGTGTTATAATCAATCCATATGCAATTACTGCTCTTTTGTAAAATTTACGAAACTTAATTTTATTAAATTTTAAGATAAATAAAGACATGTTATATACCACAACAGTTAAATCTGTTAAATCTGTATTGCATGTTCAAACCTTAATACCATAAATAAAAACAGTTTAAATAAACCTTTACTCCAGGAGTATATAATGAGTATTGGAAGTTCTAGAGCAGTGCAATATTGTTGCCAAAATGTTTTCGAATCTGTGAACATCAATTGATGCTTCCTATAGAATTAAGCATAACCCACGAGTATGGGTTTAAGTTATGCTGTGTCTGTACTAGCTGAAGAAACTTTTTGTTGTGTTAAGTTACTTGATACTTGTTTTAATTATTAACAGAGAACTGTTAAAGTTTTTATATTGGGTAATATGTTCAATACAGCCATACAGTTTTACAGTTTTGTTTTTTTATATTTTAAAGTTGCACTTCTGTTTGTTTATGAAACTTGGTTTTATTTTAATTTTTAAGGTTTAATAAAGAAGTTACATATCACACGGGCTAAATCTGTGTCTTTTTATTGCATGTTTAAAACCTTAATACCATAAATATTAACAGGTGTTATGTTTACTCCTGGAGTATGTAATCAGTTTGCAAATGATAGAGAAATGCTTAAAGGGATACTGAGCCCAAATTTTTTATTTTGTGATTCTGATAGAGCATGCAATTTTAAGCACTTTCTAATTTAAAAATTGCTTGCTCTTTCTGAATCATGAAAGAAAATATTTGGGGTACAGTGTCCCTTTAAATAATGCATTACACTTTAAACTAAACCCCTTAGATTTTCGTTGACTAAAATCTACTGGAGATTCAGTCGACTAAACTAGACTAAAAACTAAAGGAATTCAGATGACTAAAATACGACTAAAACTAAAATGGCATTTTAGTCAAAAGACTAAAACTAAGACTAAATTGAAATTTGCCATCAAAATTAACACTACTCCCATGGTTTTCTGGCTTTAGGTAAAGAGAGCAATAACCATAGGGTTTTTGTGTTGTGGTTTTGTTTGTACGCAAATAGTACAAGATTTTACATAGTTGGAAATAGTTACGCTGTACTAACTCCAAAGTCCTTTTTTTCCCCAGGATGGTTAGAGAGAATTGAGTCATGAACTAGATGTAAAAATCTCATTGTGATATTCAGGAGGAAGATATAATTGGTGGTTGTGATAATTAGTCCGTCAGGATGCTTCTGCAACTTTAGTATGGGTTTTCTTGTGTCTTCATCTTGAGCACGGCTTAGTTCTTGTAGGAAGGGAATGTTCATGGCTACTATCTGTGACTTTGGGATCACAGTAGTGGGAGTGACGTACCCAGTTGGTGGTGGTGGTAGTCTGGATAGTGCATCAGGTTTACCATTCCGGGATCCTGGTCGGTGTATTATGATATAATGAAATCTGGCAAAATAGAGGCTCCATCAGACTTGTCGAGCAGAGAGTGTACGGGTGGTCTGTAAATATTCCAAGTTTTTATGATCAGTGTAAATAATGATCGGTTTTTCAGTACCCTCCAAAAGATGCCTCCGGTGTTCCAAAAAAGCCTTGATGACCAGCAACTCCTTTTCACCAATAGGATAGTGAAGTTCTGCAGAGGACAACGTCCTGGAGTAATAGGCGATAGGATGTATGGGAAGTTCCAGAGATTCATGTTGGGAGAGGATAGCACCTATTGCATGATCACTAGCATCCACTTCTAGGATGTATTGTAGCCGATGATCAGGAAAATGGAGGATAGGAGCAGAGGTGAACTTAACTTTTAGTAAGTCGAAAGAGTGTTGTGCCTGAGGAGTCCAGTGGAATGCAGTAGATTTTCCGGTCAAGGAAGTTAATGGCTTTACAATACTAGAGAAGCCTTGTATAAATTTTCGATAAAAATTAGAAAATCCAAGGAATCTCTGGACCTGCTTCTTGGAGGTAGGAGTGGGCCAGTTCCTAATTACTGATATCTTATTATCCTCCATTTGGATACCTTTTGGGCTGATTTTATTAACCTAGAAGTATAACTTAGTTGTATGAAATATACACTTTTCCGGTTTTGCGAATAACTGATGCTTCCTGAGCCTTTCCAAAACAATCCTAACGTGAAGTATGTGTTTTTCTAAAGTCTCAGAATATATCAAAATGTCATCCAAATAGATGATAATAAACACATCTAATAAGTCATGAAAAATGTCATTTACAAAAAACTGAAAGGTTGCTGGGGCATTACAGAGCCTGAAAGGCATAACCTTGTATTCAAAAAGGCCATATCTCGTGCGAAAAGCAGTGAGCCACTCGTCACAACTCCTAATCCTCACGAGATTATACGCTTAGATCTAGTTTGGTGTAAATTTTTGCTGAAGGGAGTCTTTCTATCAATTCAGGTATCAATGGTAACGGATACCTATTTTTCTTTGTAACCTTATTGAGTGCCCGATAATCTATGATTATAGGGCGTAAGGTGTTATCCTTATTGCGGACAAAAAAAATGCCTGCACCAGCTGGTGATGTAGAAGGTGTTATAAATCCCTTCCTAACATTCTCATCGATATATTCTTTAAGATGTTTTAATTCGGGCTGTGATAAAGGGTATATGTGCCCCACAGGGATAGCTGAACCAGGAATAAGTTCTATAGGGCAGTCGTACGTCCTGTGTGGAGGCAGTGATTCTGCCTCCTTTTTACTAAAAACGTCTGTGTAATCTGTATATACATTAGGGATAGTGTCCTCCGAGGTGTGTGCTATGGTGTGGTTGGAGTTACACTGTTGTTTACAGTAATCTGATTCAAAGGTAATAGTCAAAGTATCCCAATGTATGGTGGGCTGGTGTAGTTTTAGCCAAGTCAATCCCAATACAACTGGGAATAAGGGGGAGCAAGTAACGTTGAATGTTATGTGTTCTTTGTGTCCATCCCTTGTGGTGAGTAATAAAGGAGTGGTCTGGTGGGTGATAGGCCCTTTAGAGGAAGATGTACCATCAAAAACTCGCCAAACAACAGGAAATTGCTTTTTAACAGTGGGTATTTTATTTACAGTGACAAGTGAGGAATCAATAAATACTCCTGAGGCCCCGGAATCCAGGATGGCTGTGACTTCAATCTGATGTTGTTCCCACAGCAACATAATGGAGAGATGACAGAATTGGGAAATAGAGAGGTTACAACTAATATGTCTATGGTTAGAACAATGGTTACCTTTTTTATTTTTTTGCCAAAGTGGGGCAGTCTTTAACCTTGTGTCCTTTGGTACCACAATAAAGGCATAAATTCAATAGTCTTCTCCTGGCCTTTTCTTCTGGCTTGAGGGGACCTATGACCAACCCCACCTCCATGGATTCAACTGTGGATGGTGTTGCGTAAACAGGTGTAGGAGTGTAGTGTTTTTGTCTAAGTGGTTCTATAACCCCTCTTTCTTTCTTTCTTTCTTTCTTTCTTTCTTTCTTTCTTTCTTTCTTTCTTTCCCTTAATCTCCTATCAATATTGATACAGAGAGACATTAGATTTTCTAAGATATCAGGAGATTCAACTCTAGTGAGTTCATCTTTTACAGCATCAGATAGTACTATTCTAAATTGGTTTTTAAGAGCTATATTATTCCATTCACTGTCTTTTGACCATCTTTTAAAGTCAGCTATATAGTCCTCCACTGGTCTTTTAAGTTGTTTAAGTGCTCTCATATTATTCTCTGCTGTTAACTGTTTCATTGGGTCATCATACAAAAATGCCATAGCAGCAAAAATGGAATCTATGGAATTAAGGATTGGGTTGTTTGTTTCATAGAATGAATTAGCCCAAGCCCTGGGCTCTGCATGTAGATATGAAATCACTGTCAGTACTTTCTGTTTTTCAGTGGGATAAAATATTGGTTTTAAATCAAACATTAGATAACATGAGTTGGTAAAATCCCTGAACTGGCATCTATCCCCATAGAATTTTTCTGGGGGGCTCATAATGGGTTCATGTACAGGTTCAGGGGTGTGAGTTTTATGTGCTGCTGTATCTTTAATTACAGCCCTAAGAGTTTCATTTTGAATTTGTAATTCCCATGAGACCTTGTGCAAGGTGTTTCTACTCTCTGATTGAGATTATGCACATGTCTGGTTAACTCTGTAGGATCCATGGAGGCTTGCTAATTTGTAATGCTTAGTTCTATTTTAGTAAGGATCTGTTTTTACAGAGTTAAGGATTAACATGAACACTAAATATAAAGTAATGTAGCCAGTAACTGACCACCAATATAACTTTTATATAAGTGCATCAATATTAGGCAAATTAATCTATAAACAACTGAATATAAATAAGGTTCGAGTGATTAGTTGCACACAACCTTAGCGCCACAAAGTTGTTAATAAGATTAACAATTGTTTAAACAATAACTGGTATAAGGATACTCAAGAGGAAGTAAATAGGCACAGAATGGAAGCTTAAGCCACAAGAGGTTAACCTGTTAATAACATGTTAGGTTATTAGTATGTGAATGCACATAAACAGATGCGTGGTTAACGAGAGTTGTAAATAATGTTGGAAACGGACTTATGCCTCTGATGTATGGGAACGTACGAAGGTAGCTGTGACACAGACACCGGTGCTGGTTTTGTGAGGGTAGGTTCTGTGACTGCTCCGGGAATGCTGGAACGCTGCAAAGCAAACTTGCTTGTAAGGAATCTGCCTGATCCGGAAATCCTCTACGGTGGCTGAGAGAGATCAGTCACTTGCGGTTACACTCCGAGCAGGGAAGTTGTTACTGGGAAGAATGTGCAGGGATGTGTTAAGTAACACAGATGGACTGCAGATAAGTACGTAGTACAAAGACTAACTTCATCTTCAGAACAATGCTTGAGGAACAAGGCTTACGGTAGGTCTCACATAAGAGTGATAGACAATTATTAGCAAGCAATTAGGATAACCACAGGTGTGTTTAAATAGCTAGAGGCAAACAAAAGAAACCATGCCCCTAGTTAAAGAGACAGTAGCCTGACAAGAAGTGAGCGTAGAGCAAAATTGAGCTCCACACTGTACTCCAATACCAGCGCTGCTTAAGTGAGCGGTGAGCTGGTTATACGTGCACGTGCATGATTTCCCATAGACATCAATGGGGAGAGGCTGGCTGAGAAAAAGTCTAACAACCGGCAAAAAAGCAGCATCAAACTCAGTAACGCAGCCCCATTGATTCCATCAGCCAATAGGTTTGAGCTGGCATTCTATTGGCTGTTCCAATCAGCCAATAGAATGCAAGCTCAATCCCTATTGGCTGATTGGATAAGCCAATAGGATTGAACTTCTATCAGCCAATCAGAATCTAAGGGACGCCATCTTGGATGACTTCACTTAAAGAAACATTTCATTCCGAAGAAGCCGTCAATTGAAGAGGAATGCTCTGCGCCGCATGTCTTGGAGCCGCTCCGCTTCGGAAGGATGAAGATAGAAGATGCCATCTGGTTGAAGACTTCTGCCTATCTGGAGGACACTTCTTCCCCATCTGGAGGACCACTTCTGCTGGCTTTGTTGAGGACATCTTGCCGCTTGGATGAAGACTTCTCCGGTAAGTGAATCTTCGGGGGTTAGTGTTAGGATTTTTTAAGGGTGTAATGGGTGGGTTTATTTTTTAGGTTAGGGCTTTGGGCAGCAATAGTGCTAAATGCCCTTTTAAGGGCAATGACCCATCCAAAATGCCCTTTTCAGGGCAATGGGGAGCTTAGGTTTTTTCAGTTAGGCTTTTATTTGGGGGATTGGTTGTGGTGGGTGGCGGGGTTTTACTGGTTGGGGGGGTTTTTTGTATTTTTTTTACAGGTAAAAAAGCTGATTTCTTTGGGGCAATTGGTAGTTTAGTTTAGGCTAGGTTTTTTTTATTTTGGGTGGGCCTTTTTTATTTGATAGGGCTATTAAATTAGGTGTAATTAGTTTAAAGATCTTGTAATTTGTTTTTTATTCTCTCTGTAATTTAGTGGGGTTTTTTTTGGTAATTTAGCTAATTTTATTCAATGTATTTAATTGTATTTAATGTAGGGAATTATTTAAGTGTAGTGTAGTGTTAGGTTTTATTTTACAGGTCAATTTGTATTTATTTTAGCTAGGTAGTTTTTAAATAGTTTAATACTATTTAATAACTATTCTACCTATTTAAATAAATACAAACTTGCCTGTAAATAAAAATAAACCCTAAGATAGCTACAATGTAACTATTAGTTATATTGCAGCTAGTTTAGGGTTTATTTTATAGGTAAGTAATTAGTTTCTAAATAGGAATAATTTAGGTAATGATAGCAATTTTATTTAGATTTATTTAAATTATATTTAAGTTAGGGGGTGTTAGGGTTAAGGTTAGACTTAAGTTTAGGGGTTAATAAATTTAAAATAGTGGCGGCGACATTGGGGGCGGCAGATTGGTGGTTAATAAATGTAGGTAGGTTGCGGCGACATTGGGGGAGGGGATTAGGGGTTAATAAATATAATGTAGGTGGCGGCGATGTCGGAGCAGAAAGGAATAGGGGTTAATAGGTATAATGTAGGTGGCCAGCGATGTTGGGGGGCAGCAGATTAGGGGTTAATAATATTAACTAGTGTTTGCGAGGCAGGAGTGCAGCGGTTTAGGGGTTAATGTTTATTATAGTGGCGGCGATGTCCGGAGCGGCAGATTAGAGGTTAATATTTTTATTATAGTGTTTGCGATGCGGTAGGGCCTCGGTTTAGGGGTTAATAGGTAGTTTATGGGTGTTAGTGTACTTTTTAGCACTTTAGTTATGAGTTTTATGCTACAGCGTTGTAACAAAACTCATAACTACTGACTTTAAAATGCGTTACGAATCTTGACGGGATAGGGTGTACCACCCAGTTTTTGATCTCCCAGGGACATAACTCGTTAATACACAACCAGCGCTATGGAAGTCCCCTTAGAAAAAAGACTATACGCAAATTTACGTAAATTGATTTGCGTTAAGGCCAAAAAAGTGTGCAGTGCCCCTAAACCTGCAAGACTCGTAATACCTGCCGGTAGTAAAAAAGCAGCGTTAGGACCTGTTAAACGCTTTTTCAGCTTACCGCAAAACTCGAAATCTAGCCGTTTTGTTATTTATGTTATTAAATATCTTCACTTGAGTCCAGGTGGAACTTCTCCATTCTTTTGTTTTTTAGTATCTTCTCTGTAGATTTGCAGATCAAGAAAATCAATTTTTCTAATTTATCATACCTGGGAGATTATTCAGTTCATCAAACTACATTTCTAAATCTGTTACTGAGCCATTCCAAAAAAAAGAAAAGGTTGTCTATGTAATGATGATATATAGAGACTTGTGGTTTGTTCCAATATTCATGATCTCCACCTTATAATTATTCTAAAGAGTTTGGGATATAACTGGGGCCACATCCTGAAATCTGTAGATAATAGTCTGCCTCGAGCCTAAAGTAGTACTGTCCTCAGACAATGATAGAGGAGAATTAAGTAGGAAATGTATAGGTGTACCAACATAAGGAAAATTGAGCAAGGCTCTTTTTACTACTTTGATACCCTTCATCATGGGTATTATCGTGTAAAGGACTATTTACATCTACCGCTACCTATAAGGTAATCTGCACCAATTTGATATTCACTGTTCAGATTCAAATGAATCAATTTGTGTCAAAGTCCCTTAAATAAGAGGCCATTCGTGTGATTTAATGTTGAAGATAGTAGTCAACATAACTAACAATAAATAGAAATGAGTGCTGACACAATTGGGTGACCTAGAGACCGTTGTAGGTTTTTGTTAATCTTTGGCAGTGTATATAGTATTGGACACAGTGGGGAATATTTAACAAAGTGTGAGCGGACATGATACGAAGTAGCGTATCATGTCCGCTGCACATCGCTGCCCATCGATAAATGCCGACAGCATACCTTTTCGGCATTTATCATTGAACCAGCGTACTGTTGGGTTAGTGCGCAATCGAAAACAAATCGTTTTTTTGTAGCGCGTCCTATAGAAGTCTATTGGGAGAGGGAGTTAGCGCGTTTGAGTCTTACTTTTTACTTTTAACTTGAATATGCTCGTAAATACGGCCTGTCATTTTTACTTTCAACTTGTAATACCAGTGCTAACGCAGCCACACTAATTTTTTACTTTGAGCACAGTTAGAACACGAGCGAAAAAAGAAATCGTCACTTGTAACAAAATTAACTCCACTTAGGACAAAATAACGACTAGATCACGAGTTTTGTCGGTAAGGCTGTGTGGGGCTAACGCTCCTTTTTTTCTTACCACTCACTTAAGCCAACGCTGGTATTACGAGTTTTCTGCAAGCCGACGTTAGCCTCAGAAAAGTGAGCGTTGAGCAAAATTTAGCTCCACATCTCACCTCAATACCAGGGTTGCTTAATGTCAGCTGGATAAAAGATGTCTCCGCTCCGGAAGGATGAAGATAGAAGATGCCGCCTGGATGAAGCCTTCTGCCGGCTTGGATGTCCTCTTCTGCCCCGATCGGATGAAGACTTCTGCCGGTCTGGAGGTCCACTTGTGCCCGGCTGGGTGAAAACGGCTCAAGGTAGGGTGATCTTCAGGGGGTTAGTGTTAGGTTTTTTTAAGGGGGGATTGGGTGGGTTTTCGAGTAGGGGTATGTGGGTGGTGGGTTTTAATGTTGGGGGGGTATTGTATTTTTTTTTAACAGGTAAAAGAGCTGATTACTTTGGGGCAATGCCCCGCAAAAGGCCCTTTTAAGGACTATTTGTAATTTAGTATAGGATAGTGAATTTTATTATTTTGAGGGTGCTTTTTTATTTTATTAGGGGGATTAGATTAGGTGTAATTAGTTTAAAACTCTTGTAATTCTTTTTTATTTTCCGTAATTTAGTTCATTGAATTTAATTGTAATTAGTTTAATTTAATTTAGTTAATTTATTTATTTATAGAGTAGTATTAGGTGTAATTGTAACTTAGGTTAGGATTTATTTTACAGGTAATTTTGTATTTATTTTAGCTAGGTAGTTATTAAATAGTTAATAACTATTTAATAACTATTGTACCTAGTTAAAATAAATACAAAGTTGACTGTAAAATAAATATAAATCCTAAAATAGATATAATGTAACTATTAGTTATATTGTAGCTATATTAGGGTTAATTTTATCAGAGTATTTAGTTTTAAATAGGAATAATTTATTTAATTGTAGTAAATTTATTTCGTTTAATTTAAATTATATTTAAGTTGGGGGGTTAGACTTAGGGTTAGACTTAGGTTTAGGGGTTAATAAATTTATTATAGTAGCGGCGACATTGGGGTCGGCAGATTAGGGGTTAATAAATGTAGATAGGTGTCGGCGATGTTAGGGACGGCAGATTAGGGGTTAATAAAATTAAACTTAGTATTTGCGAGGCGGGAGTGTGGCGGTTTAGGGGTTAATACATTTATTAAAGTGGCGGCGATGTCCGGTCGGCAGATTAGGGGTTAATAAGTGTAGTTTGGTTGCGGCAACGTTGGGGGCAGCAGATTAGGGGTTAATAAATATAATGTAGGTGTCGGCGATGTTAGGGGAAGCAGATTAGGGCTTCATAAGTATAATGTAGGTGGTGGCGATGTCCGGTCAGCAGATTAGGGGTTAAAAAAATATATTATAGTGTTTGCGATGTGGGGGGGGCCTCGGTTTAGGGGTTAATAGGTAGTTTATGGGTGTTAGTATACTTATTAGCACTTTAGTTAAGAGCTTTATGTTCCGGTGTTAGCCCATAAAACTCTTAACTACTGACTTTTAAATGCTGTAGGAGTCTTGATAGGAGAGGGTCTACCGCTCACTTCTTCCAAGACTCGTAATACCAGCGTTAGGCAAATCCCATTAAAAAGATAGGATACGCAATTGACGTAAGGGGATTTGCAGTAGCCTTGAGTCGCGAAATAAAAGTGAGCGGTACACCTGTACCTGCCAGACTCGTAATACCAGCGGGCGTTAAAAAGCAGCGTTGGGACCTCTCAACGCTGCTTTTTAAGGCTAACGCCAAACTCGTAATCTAGGCGTAAGTGTGCTGCATAAGGAGAAGCAAACTGACTGAAACTAATTGACTTACAAAACCACTATGTTTGAAGCACTGGTGTTTTACTGCTATTAACCTGTAAAATGCCATAACTTCACTGAAATTACCCCCCTAACCAATAAAACCCACACTGCTATTAGCTTTGCTTGTGCACCTGGCACTGCCTATTACAATATTCTTATACGGAGTATACTGTGGGAATGTTATCCATACTTAAAGGGAAAGATAAAAACCGGAAACCAAAGACAATGGGGTATATTTATGAAGCAGCGGATGCTGCTTATTCCGTGCGAGTCTTCTGGCTTGTCGGAAATGTAAGTTAAGAAGCAGTGGTTTTAAGACCGCTGCTCCTTAACTTGTCCGCCACCTCTGAGGTGGCGGACAGCAATCGTTCTGATCAGATACGATTGGCATGATTGACACCCCAGGCTAGCAGCCAATTAGCCTCGAATGTGCTGGGGACGGCATTGCACAAGCATTTCTCTAGAAATGCTTGTGTATATTAAATGCCGACGGCGTATGCTGTCGGCATTTATCAATGTTAGGCGGACATGATCAGCTACAGCGGATCATGTCAGTCTGACATTTGTTAAATCGGGCTAATTTAGTGAATAAATTGTGTACTAAATTGAATTATCTAGGAAACAAATTAACATAAACATACACTAGAAAAGCCAGTCACATTAAAGAAAACATTAGCTTACTTGGGGTCAGTAACAGTAGCTCCACTAATCCTATTATATAAAAGGCCAAGTGTGTTTGTCCAAAGCTGTCATGCGCAGTAGAGACAGCACGAGGACAATCACGCCTGTCCTTACCTGACAATCCATGCTTTTTGCTGCAAAAGTGGGTGTGACCGGGTGTGGCCGGGCTGGACGGTGGTCGTGGCCGGGTGGGGGCGTGGTCGTGGCCGGGCCCGGGCATGGTCGGGGCGTGCTGCGTATGGTGGCGGGTTTGACCAGGCACGGTGGGGGTGTGGCCGGGCGCAGTTGGCGCGACAGAGAGGGGAGAGAAATAGAAAGAGAGGGGGAGAGACAAAAAGAGATAGAAAAGAGCTAAAGAGAGGGGGAAGAGCAGAAGAGAGGGGAAAGTGCAGAGAGAGGGGGGAGAGAGAGCAAAAGAGAGGGGAGAGGGGGGAGAGAAGGGGGAGAGAGAGAGCAAAAGAGAGGGGAGATAGAGAGCAAAAGAGAGGGGGGAGAGAGGGAGGAGAGACAGAGCAAAAGAGAGGGGGAGAGAGCAAAAAAGAGGGATGGAGAGAAAGAGCAAAAAGAGGGATGGAGAGAGAGAGCAAAAAAAAAGGGAGAGACAGAGCAAAAGAGAGAGGGAGAGAGAGCGCAAAAGAGAGGGTAGGAGAGAGAGCAAAAGAGAGGAAGAGAGAGAGCGCGCAAAAGAGGGGGAGAGAGGGCAAAAGAGAGGGGGAGAGAGAGCACGAGAGGAGGAGAGAGAGAGTGCAAAAGAGAGGGGGAGAGAGAGCGTGCAAAAGAGGGGGAGAGAGAGCGCAAAAAAGAGAGGGAGAGAGAGAGCGCAAAAAAGAGGGGGAGAGAGAGAGCGCAAAAGAGAGCGGGAGAGAGAGCACGCAAAAGAGGGGGGAAATAGAGTGCAAAGGAGAGAGAGAGAACGCAAAAGAGAGGGGGGAGAGAGAGAGCTTAAAAGAGAGGGGGGAGAAAAAACGCAAAAGAGAGAGGGAGAGAGAGCAAAAGGGAGGGGGAAGAGAAAGCAAAAGAGAGGGGGGAGAGGGAGCAAAAGAGAGGGGGGAGAGAGAGAGAGCGCAAAAGAGAGGGGGAGAGAGCACAAAAGAGAGGGGGAGAGAGCGCAAAAGAGAGGGGGGAGAGAGAGCAAAAGAGAGGGGGGGAGAGAGAGAGCAAAAGAGAGGGGGGAGATAGAGAGCAAAAGAGAGGTCGAGCGAGAGAGAGCGCAAAAGAGAGGGGGGAGAGAGCACAAAAGAGAGGGGGAGAGATCACAAAAGAGAGGGGGAGAGAGAGTAAGGGGTGAGACCACTGTACTGCAAAAAATGGCCCATGTGAACGGGCTTTAGGACTAGTCTATCATCCGAAGCCTAGGGTGTCTGAGGTATGGCTGGATTGGGGCTCCTCTGAGTCTCTGACATCACCATCTGCTTTTCCTACCTCTGGTTTCTATGAAGTCTGACATCCTATGATCCCTTCTGTGATGGCGAGCCAGCTTCTAATGTTGATATCAATAGCAGTTTGCGAGTGATCAAACACGTATAAAATTGCAGCAGCTGAAGCACTGTGGCAGCACCAAGAAACAGAGACTGCTATTACTTTCTTTGAGAACACATTAGCTATAGTATCTCATGACTGTTATCAGTGGAAGGCTATAATGCTCTCCATAGGGAGCCTTTGAAAGATATAATCTTGCTGTATTAACAAAAAAGAAAAGAATTTGAGCTTAAAGGGACACTACAATGATTTTTATTTATGCATCAGAAATTATTCACTGCATTGCAAAACATATGCATGCAACACAAATTTCTTAGAAGCATCTGTAGCTGTCATATTAGAAAAATATCCATAGCTTTGCAAACTTGTGACACATCCCTTAAAAAGTCTCTTACATTTTGTTTATATTGTTTCAATTGTTTTCATTTATTTAGCCAATAAGACACAGATATAAACACACTTCTGCACATTTCAGCCAATCACTGTGCAGCATGTAGTTGTACATTCAAATAAATAAACTCCCCCTATTTTAGTGATAAATTACAGTGAAAGCTGGCAAAATAAATAATGAAAGTGAATTGCATTTTTTTTTAACAATGCCTAATAAAACATTTTGGCCTAGATGTCAAGTATAAGTGCATTATTCCTTGTGCAAAGTCACACAGAAGATCATTCAACCTACACTATCAATTGAGTTCCACTTGTAATCTAGTCCTTTAGGAGTTTTATTACATGGCACATCAAAAGAAAAGACTATTTACAGGTAAATGTAAAACATTTTGGGCTCCATTTGCCAAACAGTGATTGCTGCTTCAGGGGCCCGTCGTTTCAGGGTCACCTTAAGACCGCTGCTCCTTTACCTCTCCGGCATCTTAATCATTCTGGTCTGATCCTATAGAGATGATTGACAGGCCCTGCTTGATTGGCTGCCACTGACCAGGGGGTGTTATTACACAAGCATTGCTGGTGCAATGCTTGTGTAATGTTAAATGTAGCGAGGTCCGGTGGACTTGATTAATAGTAGCCCATTAAAGGGCCATAATACCCAAATGCTTAAACACTTGAAAGTGATGCAGCATATCTGTAAAAAGCTGACTAGAAAATATCTCCTGAACATCTCTATGTAAAAAAGAAAGATATTTTACCTCAAAAGTTCCTCAGTAGCCACCTTCCATTGTAAAGGATTTCTAAGCAGCATTTTAGTGTGTCTGTCCTGGGACATCTTAGGGGATGAGCCTCGTGCACTCTCATATTATTTCACCAATCAGGTAAAGGAAGCTTACTATGAAATCTCATGAGAGTTAAGTGAAATCTCATGAGATCACAGTAAGAGTTCATTACCTCAGCACTGCTGATGCTGATTGGCTGCTGTTCATTTCTTCATTTTTTTTTATTTTTACCTGCAGCTAGGAGCAGGTGAAGTATAACTTTACACAGAACTTACTCAGCTGAGCTGAGGAGATTGTGAGGTAAAATATCTTCCTTTTTTACATAGAGATGCTCAGGTGATATTTTCCTGTCAGCTTTTTACAGTTATACTGCATCACTTTCAAGTGATTTAGCATATGAGTATTATGTCCCTTTAAGTTCACATAGTTGTCATGATTTTTTTTTTGCTGGGAATAAAGAAATAGCTGGATTCTCCTTTGTAAAATTAAAGATATAACTTTATTACTTCATTAAAAATATACACGGAAACTCCAAACATAGGCACATAACAGGCGCAGCACCTGTGCTTCTCCCCAATTGCTCTGGCCGTGAGTGTGATAGAGCAAGTGTGTCGCATAAGGAGGAGCATCCTCGTGACTGAGACGTGTTTTCCTCAGCCGAACATGCCAAGACAGGCGAGACAGGCGACTAGACGCAGACTCCGGTGTTCCAGCTCCCCTTTGATTGTTTTACTATAATACAGCTGCATATTCACACACGACTATAGCGGAGGAGATTATCCCAGCGCGAGGCGGGTAAATCAAAGATTGAACTTTTTACATATATCGGGAGTGAGGGGTTAAAGCAGCCACAGGACACTCAAGTGTGTGCATTCACGAAAACAGTGAATAAGTAAGTACTAATAGTCCCTCTAACTCTTTCTTATATAAAATTTTTTTTTTTGCTGGTCATAAATCCAGCTGTTACATTTTTTTTTTTGTAGTCACCAAAAGAATACTTTAGGCACAGTTCACATTGAGCTTATTAATGACTTTTGGCTTGTGGAATATGGCTCAAAATGACAACCTTTCTTAGGAGGTAAGGCTCAAAATACCCTTTCCGACTGGTACTTCAAAATATAAAACACATTTAAAACATAAAACATGCAAATATTCAACAAAATCATACAAAATACTTAAAAAAAATGTATCTATAAATATATTTAAAATATTAAGGGCCAGCTTATGAGTGGAGCGCAAATGTTTATGCGCAGGTTTTCACTTTTTACTTTCAGTTAATAATACAAGCGCAACCCTAACTTCTAGCGCAATTAGTGCTCTAGTGTAAGCACTAAAGAGCACTGCACTCATAATCTGGTCCTAAATAATAAAATGTTATACATTAATTTTCCTCTTAAAACCACCAAGTTGCTGAACAGTAAATGAAGATAGGGGAAGGGTAATACTTGACATCTTAAGAATTTTTTGTTTAGCTGTAAAATGCAAAAGGAAAGTATGTGAAACAGATATCACTTTACACCAGTTGAACATGTTAAAGGGACATGAAACCTCAATTTTTTTCTTTCATGATTCAGATAGAACATACCATTTTAAACAACATTCCAATTTACTTCTATTATCTAATTTGCTTAATTATTTAGGTATCCTTTGTTGAAGAAATAGCAATGCACATGGGTGAGCCAATCAAAAGAGGCATCTATGTGCAGCCACCAATCAGAAGCTACTAAGCATATTTATATATAAAGATAACAAGAGAATTAAGCAAATTAGATAATATAAGTACATTAGAAAATTGTTTAAAATTGCATGCTCTATCTGAATTATGAAAGAAAAAATGTTTGGTTTCAAATCCCTTTAACGTTTCCCACCTTAAAACTAACGCTACCAATGTGAACTTGGCCATTGTTTTTTGGATTGCACGATATACTTTCTTCTTTTTTATTTAGGCCATAGCAGCTCTTAAAAGTTGATGTAAAGTCTTTACAGAAGACTTTAAGCAGCATAAAACTCATTGTTGAGAATAAATAAAAAATTATATGCATTGATAGGTTACCCTCTGCAAATAAATCTAAACCATAACCTTAACAGCTACTGACCTGATTCCCCCATCTTACCACAATTAAACTTAACAGACCCTGTCCCAATGCAGTTAACCCAAAGTGCATCTTTTTATAGAGCTTTTGGCCTAGATTCAATAAAACTAATTTCTAAAACTAATATCTCAATGAAAAAAACACAACATTGCTGATGGACAGTGTCAAGTTTTAAAGAGATGTGTACCCTCCTCTCTTCAGAGAAGAGAGCGGAGCTGATTCGATCTAACTGTTATCTTGCGGCCACATAGAACCACTTCTACGGTCAAGGATACACTGGCATCACAAAAACGTTTTAAAAACAATACTTAACAAATTAATAAAAAAAAAAAGAAAAAAGCAACAAACAAAATAAGAGCCTCTATAAACAGACCACTTTAATATGTGCAAAAGAGAAATAAGTTGAAGAACATAAAAATAAAAAATAGACAACCACATTACATTTGATATAGTGAGACATGACCATGAGACAATATTTCACAAGGGCAACCATGCTTAGAGAATTCCACGAAGCACACCAGAATCTACATGGTCAATCCCTTGTTTTGGTTCTGTGTGATTGCTGATACAAATATTGTTCTATGCAGCAAGATTACTGTAACCAGCCATTACAAGTGTCTGGTTGTTGCTACGGCAAGTTTGCGGTAGCAATTAGTGCTCAGAAAATTAACCAGAAATCAGATCACGGGTTAATTTTCAAAAAGTGCCCCAAATGCCCTCAAAATAGAGGGAATGATAGCTTTTAATTAAAAACAACTGCACTAGGCAGTTTTTGTGGTATAAAGTTGGTAGGAGTGGAATGTTAGAAAAATAAACGGCACTAAAAAGTGGCTTTACATTGCGGTCTATGGGAACTGTGTGTTCACAGTAAATATATATGTATATGATTATATACATATATATTTATGTGCTAATATGTGTATATACACATATTGACACATAAATATATATGTATATAGTCATGTACAGTATATTTATATTTGCTAACAATTGCTGCATGACTTACGGTTCTGATCAGTCATTGCTGTTAACTTGTAATACCAGTGCACATTAGCGTGCACTGGTATTACACAGTGGACCGCTAATATCTCTTTATTGCGTTGGTGGTTATGGCAAGATGAAGAGAGGGATTTTATGTGGGGGATGAAGGATAGATTGGAGATAGATTGGAGATAAGTGGAGATAAGTTTAACTTTGAGGCAACGGACTTGGGGTGATGGGGAGATAGGGATGTCGCCAACAGTGATAGAAAAGTCAGAAATCATAGTAGCACTAGAGGGAGGATAGAAAGGAGCTCAGTCTTGGATATGTTAATCTTTTAGTTGGTGAGATGTCATCCAAGAAGAAATGCCAGATAAGCATTTACTGGTGTGAAAAGACAGAGGGAGAGAGAGCAGGGGTGGAGAGGTTGATCTGGGTGTCATCAACATAGAGGTGATATTTTAAAGACATAGCTGTTCATCAGTTTACCCAGTAAATAAATAAAAATGGAAAAGAGTAGAGGACTCAGGAGAGAGCCTTGAGGAATTGAAGAGTAGGAGTTGCCAGCAAATGACACAGAAAAGGAAATGTTAAAAAGATAAGTGTGAATCCAAGAGAGAGCAGTGTCACAGAGACCAACACCTAGATTACAAGTGTTTGGCTAACTGCAATACAAGTGCGGTAGGGTTTTTGTTAGGCTCCCGAGAGTGTTTTTAGCCTCGCCAGCCTCACCAGTCCTTATGTTATTAAATATTATTTAATAACATAAAGACTGGTGAGGCTAGCGAGGCTGAAAACGCTTGTGGGAGCCTAACATAAACCATACTGCGCTTGCGTTGCAGTTAGCGCAACACTTGTAATCTAGGCACAAGAGAGCTGAGAGTCTGTAGGAGGAGGATGTGGTCAACGGTGTTAAAGGCAGCTTATAGATCAAGTAAGATAAGTATAGCTTAGTGGCTTTTAATAGCAGAAAGAAGATCATTAGTAACCTTGGTGAAAGCAATTTCAGTTGAGTGTTGAGGATGGAAACCAGATTTCAGGGGGTCAAGCAAGGAGTTGGAGGACAGAAAGTGGGTTAGGTGGTCATACACTAGATTTTCCAGGAGTTCAGATGTTAGTGGAAGCTGTTTTATGTGGGGCGGTAGTTTGCAGGACAATTAGGGTCAAGGGAGGGTTTTTGAGTATGGCAGTGGCCTTTGCATGTTTGAAGGAAGATGGGAATGAACCAGAAGAAAGGGATATGTTGAAGATTTGAGTAAGAGCAGGATGGAAGACAGAGAAGGTATTAGATTTGAATGGATAGGGTAGAGCGGGCAGGTAGTGAGGCGTGAAAAAGATAGTAACGAACAAACTTCCGGCTTGGGCTGGGTCGAAGAAGGGGTGACTGAGGGTGGAGTTGGAAGATTGCAGGTTTTGTTGGGATGTGGTTTCGGATAGTATGTGTTTTGTATAAAAGAAGTCTGCCAGGTCTTGAGTTATTTATGGTTGAAGGAAACAGTACCTATAAGAGAAGTAGGTTTGTTTGGCTAAGTGAAGAGTGTAGAATGAACTTAAAGTGGATGAAATCAGGTTCAGAGTGAAATTTCCTCCAAACATGCTCAGCATTTTTGCAAGTAGCATGTTTGCTGAGAGTGCCAGGTCTTAACTGACAGAGTGGGGTTTTGCATAGCTGGGGACTTTCTAGTGCAGAGGAGAGAATATTGTTATAGGTGGCATTAGCAAGATCAGGGCAGGTTAAAGTGGATGTGTGAGGAAGAAGATGCTGAATAAGTATGGATAATTAGAACAGATCAACAGCGTGCAGATTTCTACAGATGCTGGGGCGAGATTAAGGAGTGGGTTTAGCTGATACATTAAGATTATAGGTGAGCAAGTGGTCATCTAAAATGTGAAAAGGGTGACAGGTGAAGCCAGATATAGAGCAGCGGTAGGAAAATACCAGGTCAATAGAGTATAACGGTGAGTAGGGAATCGGGTGGATTGTAAGAGACCAAAGAAGGATGAGAGAGAAAGAAGTTTTGAGGCAGCAGGGGCAGATGTGTTATCAATGGGGATGTTAAAGTCCCCAAGTATTAAAGTCGTTATATTCATAGAGATAAAGGGAGAAAGCCAGGCATCAAAGTTGTCAAGGAATTTGGAGGTTTGTTCAGGAAGGCAATAGATGACTGCCACTCCGAGACAGGTGTGAGAACAGACAAATGCAGTGGACTTTAAAGAAGGAAAGATGGGAGCAGAGGCAGGTACTAATAAGTGCCGGAGGGGGAGAGCAAGAACCCAACACTGCCACCATGTCTCTCACCTTGCCTAGAGGTATGGCTAAAGTGGAGACCACCATGTGTGATAGCAGCAATGGAATCAGTGTCAGAAGAAGATAGCCAGGTTTTGGTAATTTCTAAATGGGTGAAAGTGTTAAAAGATATTATTTATACATTAATTACATAATTACTTAAAATTTTATAAAATTGCTTATCGCACATACCATAAAATTATATTATTGTCCATCATTGCCATTATGTAATTAATTAGCTGTCCATCTTTTGCTTCAATTAAGGTTTGTGAAAAACCCTGGGAAACCCCATTGAAAACCATGTTATTTATTTTTCTTATAACTGTGTTAACTAGTGCCTAGATTATGAGTCTTGCGTTAGCCTTAAAAAGAAGTGTTAAGGGGTCCTAATGCTGCTTTTTAACGCCCGCTGGTATTACGAGTCAGGCAGGAAAGGGTCTACCACTCACTTTTTTTCTGCAATCTTAGCATACCGCAAATCCCCTTACGTCAATTGCGTATCCTATCTTTTTAATGGGATTGGCCTAACGCCGGTATTATGATCGCCTTAAAAAGTGAGCGGTAGACCCTCTCCTGTCCAGACTCCTACCGCATATAAAAGTCAGTAGTTAAGAGTTTTATGGGCTAATGCCGTAACATAAAGCTCTTAAATAAAGTGCTACAAAGTACACTAACACCCATAAACTACCTATTTACCCCTAAACCGAGGCTCCCCACATCGCAAACACTATAATAAAATTATTTAACCCCTAATCTGCCGACCCGACTTCGCCGCCACTTTAATAAATTTATTAACCCCTAAACCGCCGCACTCCCGCCTCGTAAACACTAGTTAAATTTTATTAACCCCTAATTTGCCATCCCTAACATCGTCAACACTTACCTACATTTATTAACCCCTTATCTGCCGACCCCAACGTCACTGCTACTATATTAAATTTAATAACCCCAAAACCTAAGTCTAACCCTAACCCTAACACCCCCTAACTTACATATAATTTAAATAAAACTAAATACATTTGCTACTATTAAATAAATTAATCCTATTTAAAACTAAATACTTACCTATAAAATAAACCCTAAGCTAGCTACAATATAACTAATAGTTACATTGTAGCTAGCTTAGGATTTATATTTATTTTACAGGCAACTTTGTATTTATTTTAACTAGGTACAATAGTTATTAAATAGTTATTAACTATTTAATAACTTCCTAGTTAAAATAAGTACAAAATTACCTGTAAAATAAATCCTAACCTAAAGTACAATTACACCTAACACTACACTATCATTAAAACTAATTACCTAAACTACCTACAATTAATTACAATTAAATTAAATAAACTAAATTACGAAACCCCCCCCCACTAAATTACAGAAAATAAAAAAAGAATTACAAGAATTTTAAACTAATTAGACCTTATCTAATCCCCCTAATAAAATAAAAAGCCCCCCAAAATAATACAATTCCCTACCCTATACTAAATTACAAATAGCCCTTTAAAGGGCCTTTTGCGGGGCATTGCCCCAAAGTAATCAGCTCTTTCACCTGTAAAAAAAATACAATACTCCCCACAACATTAAAACCCACCACCCACACACCCAACCCTACTCTAAAATCCACCCAATCCCCCCTTAAAAAAAACTAACACTAACCCCCTGAAGATTACCCTACCTTGAGACGTCTTCACCCAGCCGGGCACAAGTGGACCTCCATAGGGGCAGAAGTTTTCATCCAGGCGGCATCTTCTATCTTCATCCTTCCGGAGCGGAGCGGGTCCGTCTTCAAGACATCCAACGCGGAGCATCCTCTTCAAACAAGGGCCGACGACTGAATGACTGGTCCTTTAAGTGACGTCATCCAAGATGGCGTCCCTTGAATTCCGATTGGCTGATAGAATCCTATCAGCCAATCGGAATTAAGGTAGGAAAAATCTTATTGGCTGATGCAATCAGCCAATATGATTGACCTTTCATTCTATTGGCTGATTGGAATAGCTAATAGAATGTGAGCTCAATTCTATTGGCTGATTGGATCCTAGGATTTTTCCTACCTTAATTCCGATTGGCTGATAGGATTCTATCAGCCAATCGGAATTCAAGGGACGCCATCTTGGATGACATCACTTAAAGGACCAGTCATTCAGTTGTCGGCCGTCTTTTGAAGAGGATGCTCCGAGTCGGATGTCTTGAAGATGGACCCGCTTCGCTCCGGAAGGATGAAGATAGAAGATGCCGTCTGGATGAAGACTTCTGCCGCTTGGAGGACCTCTTCTGCCCAGGATCGGATGAAGACTTCTGCCCCTATGGAGGTCCACTTGTGCCCGGCTGGGTGAAGACATCTCAAGGTAGGGTGATCTTCAGGGGGTTAGTGTTGGGTTTTTTTAAGGGGGGATTGGGTGGGTTTTAGAGTAGGGTTGGGTGTGTGGGTGGTGGGTTTTAATGTTGGGGGGGTATTGTATTTTTTTTTTACAGGTGAAAGAGCTGATTACTTTGGGGCAATGCCCCGCAAAAGGCCCTTTTAAGGGCTATTTGTAATTTAGTATAGGGTAGGGCAGTGTTTTTCAACCAGTGTGCCGTGGCACACTAGTGTGCCGTGAGAGATCCTCAGGTGTGCCACGACAGACTGACAACAGTGTGACATATTTTTTAAACTTTGCTTGTTTTTTACTCCCAGTGCAGGGGTAGTTTGTAGGAGGCATGGCATAACAGCACAATACATACAGTATGTGTGTGTTTGTGTGTATGTATATATATATATATATATATATATATATATATATATATGCTGTATTAGGCTACAATGTGTGATTTTTTTTTTAAATTTTGGGATGGTGGTGTGCCACAGGATTTTTTAATGTAAAAAAGTGTGCCACGGCAAAAAAAAGGTTAAAAATCACTGGGGTAGGGAATGTTATTATTTTGGGGGGCTTTTTTATTTTATTAGGGGGATTAGATTAGGTGTAATTAGTTTAAAATTCTTGTAATTCTTTTTTTATTTTCTGTAATTTAGTGTTTTTTTTTCTTCGTAATTTATTTAATTTAATTTAATTGTAATTAATTGTAGGTAGTTTAGGTAATTAGTTTAATGATAGCGTAGTGTTAGGTGTAATTGTAATTTAGGTTAGGATTTATTTTACAGGTAATTTTGTACTTATTTTATCTAGGTAGTTATTAAATAGTTAATAACTATTTAATAACTATTGTACCTAGTTAAAATAAATACAAAGTTGCCTGTAAAATAAATATAAATCCTAAGCTAGCTACAATGTAACTATTAGTTATATTGTAGCTATCTTAGGGTTTATTTTATCGGTAAGTATTTAGTTTTAAATAGGATTAATTTATTTAATTATGTTAAATTTATTTAGTTTAATTTAAATTATATTTAAGTTAGGGGGTGTTAGGGTTAAACTTAGGTTTAGGGGTTAATAACTTTATTATAGTGGCGGCGACATTGGTGGCGGCAGATTAGGGGTTAATAAATTTAATATAGTTGCAGCGACGTGGGGGGGAAGATTAGGGGTTAATAAATATAATGTAGGTGTCGGCGATGTTGGGGGCAGTAGATTAGGGGTTCATAAGTATAATGTAGGTGGCGGCGGTGTCCGGAGCGGCAGATTAGGGGTTAATAATATAATGCAGGGGTCGGCGATGTCGGGGGCGGCAGATTAGGGGTTAATAAGTGTAAAATTAGGGGTGTTTAGACTCAGAGTTCCTGTTAGGGTGTTAGGTGTAGACGTAAAATGTATTTTCCCATAGGAAACAATGGGGCTGCGTTAGGAGCTTTACGCTGCTTTTTTGCAGGTGTTAGGTTTTTTTTCAGCCAGCTCAGCCCCATTGTTTCCTATAGGGAAATCGTGCACGAGCACGTTTTGCCAGCTTACCGCTACCATAAGCAAACCTGGTATTGAGGTGAGATGTGGAGCTAAATTTTGCTCAACGCTCACTTTTCTGAGGTTAACGCCAGCTTGCAGAAAACTCGTAATACCAGCGTTGTCTTAAGTGAGCGGTAAGAAAAAAAGGAGCGTTAGCACCGCACAGCCTTACCGACAAAAACTCGAAATCTGGCAGTAGCTTTTCCTGTTATAAAACTCAAACAGCTTTTTTTTAATTTAAATGGCAACTTTTCTAATGGTTTGGAACGTCCATGAGCTGCCGTACAATGTTTGTCTGTGCATGAGAATCTTGGTGGATTAAAATGAGGCTGATATCCATAGGGATGATTTTCAAGTTCCTTCCTATAACTATCGCAGCCTCACCATTACAACAACTACCTTTAGGCTTCAGAACTCATTACTACCGCTTACCCCACTATGCATTAGTGGCTAACACATCTGATTACCCCACCCAGTGTATTTTAAGTCACTGTATTATTCCTTACTATAGTTTATTCTCAGAACTTTTAACTCATCTATGGAATCCTACTACCCCTCTTACAAAATACCTACTACCCAAGTTGTGGTGCTCTAGGCAACCAGTTAACTCTCCAAACACTAACTTTCTTTTAGTCCATACTTTGTGCTTCTCCATTTATTAAGATAACAGCTCTGAATCTTTTCCTATAATTCCCGATGAGGTTGGAGAATACATGGCAAGGGTTCTGAGACCATTCCTGTTAGGCTTCTTACTTTGCTCCTGAAACCAAGGATACTTACCTTAATACCTATGTATGCTCACCTTGCTCATGAGACCAAGCATACTTACCTTGATACCTATGTATGCTCACCTTGCTCATGAGACCAAGCACACTTACCTTGATACCTGTGTATGCTTACCTTGCTCTTGAGATGAAGCATTCTTAACTTGATACCCACAATTGCTCACCTTGCTCCTAAGACCAAGCACACCTACCTTGATACCTGTGTATGCTCAGTTTGGTCCTGAGACCAAGCATACTTACCTTGCTCCCATGTATTCTCACCTGGATCCTGAAAGTCAAGCAGAATAACTAACCTGATACTGGTGTATGCTCACCCTGTTCCTGAAGCTGTGTCTGCTCTACAAACCTGGTATGCCGTGACAGTTTCACCAACAGTACCTGCTGGGTATCCTGTGCCTGCTGAGAAACCTGCGTCTACCATACCCGTGACAGCCTTCTTCAAACCTGCTGTACCTGCCTGGTATGCTATGTAAAGAAAATTGGATTGTGAAATATTGATATTTTCATGTTGGGTTAGTGCACTTGAAAAAATGCGATTGGGTTTGCGTGTGAGTAGGGTTCCCCCCCCCCTTTTCTTGCTCTATTGACTTCTATGGGGGAATACGTTAACATGGTTGTGATATTCTAACTTCCACTTTTTGCGCTTGTCAGGTTATAGCTTGTGTAAAAAGTTTTACTTGTAATACGTGTGCTACCCGCCGTGTGTAAAAAGGTTACTTCTAGCGCAGTTAATGCACGATAAATAGAGATTCACTCGTAATCTAGCCCTTTATAAGTAGCTGATGTTGTCTAGATCTTTGTGAGCACTTATAGGCATAATATGACTGCACAACACCCATTTATTGTAAATGATATAAAGCAACAGTGCCGCAGCTTGCTAATAGCCAGTTACTTCACCTAGGAGATAAGGATAAATGTTACACACTTTTACCAGTCTATTCAGCTATTGCAGATTTCAGCAATTTCCCTTCACATTCAGGAAATTGTTTAGTATTTCCAGTGCTACTGCAGGTTCATTTTCATGCAAGGACTAAAAGATTTATATGCTAACCTCACATAGATATGTCATTAAGGTTCTTATTAGTGTTACAAATATAAATTCACGAGGACTGAAATATATTTGCTATATTAAAATACTTACCAATTTTTGAGTTCCAGTACTTTGACATTTGCCAAACCAAAGTTATATACTTTCCCAGTTCTATCATATAACTTGCTCCAGGAGAAAACCTTTGCACCCCAATTTGTTGCTTTAAGATTAAGAACACCAGACCTCAAAGGAGCCAGCTGCAGGTAATGAAAGGATCCAGGGCATTTCCAAATAAGTAACAGGTTCCTCCACTAGAATATCCTGCACCTATTATTATCTTTAGCTCTCTTGTCAATTGTTTGCACCCTCAAAATTGTATAGAACAGAAGAATGCTGATAATAACCATGTTTGTCTGCTGAAATATCTCACCATTCATTGTTACCCTTATTACTATACCCGCTCATACACACATGGTTTTGGCCTTAGCTTGCTGCCTCCTGAGAGAGTATATAACTGATTTTATCGGAGGTACTGTATCTACTTGGTACCGAACACTTTCTCCAAGTTGTTTGAGACTATAAAGTTACCTCATTAAAAATTGTTTAGTGTAAGGTACTGCAGCGAGGTAAACCCTCCGCTACTGGCCGCTAGATGAAGGGCTCCCAAACATTGGTATAGTTTATAATGGAGAAATGGCTGAAGGCTAGGTGAAGACGTAGTGGAACAGGTAAGGTCGGCAACAGGCAGGCAAAGTGGCACAAAAGGCCAATCCAAGAGAGAAGTCGAGTTAGGCAGGAGGTCTATACATAATCCGGCAGCGACGTATAGAATCAGTAAGCAAAAGAGTAGACAAGTTCAGTCAAAAATGTTCAGAGGAATAATTCAGCAATGCTAAGAATACCCTAGGAGCAAGTCCAACAAACAGGCATTGAGGACAGAAGTACATATACGTACATATAAGTTACATATACGGCGTAGCATAGAAGTTACGCGCCTATTTTTCACCCTTCGGACGTATTTTTTTTAGCCATAGACTAACATAGAACAGACGTGCAATTTGGTATCCAATATACAGCGTAAGGACTTACGCGCACATAATTCAGAAAATCTACTCCATTCTCATCTCACCACAAATTGCAGGCGCAGCAACCCTTGCACTGACTTAAAAACCAACGTAACTCTCTGAAGGCCTAACAAACGCATGCTCAATCACATACATATCAGCCGCTTGATGTCAAACAGTTAAACCTCTTCTAAGCAGTTATTATTCCTGCCCCTGCAAGTGTGTCAAACCAATCACAAACAGCACAACCTCTCACCCGGAAGCATTAAAACACTTGCCAATGCACACCCTCATTAGCCACCATGTTTCCCCTGCTTTACATAGATAGACAGCATTGTGGGGCACAAGGGGTGCTGGAAGCCCTACAAGCCCCTGTTGTTCATGATATACCTGCAGATGCTCTATTTGCTGCTGAGGTCCCTGGTCATGGTGCTGTAGCCGTCCCTGCTCCTGCTGCTGCTGCAAGTGTTTTAAGGCTTCCCTGGTGCTGCCCCTGCTGCTGTTGTTGCTGCAGCTGGTCATAGAATTACATACTCTGTATTTACACTGCATGTAAGTGAAACTACTACATCCCACCCCCATTCCCTTAACCACCCTAATTACTTAAAATGTCTCATTTGTTTAATTCATGTTTAGGTCACTAAGGCCTAGATTTAGAGTTTGGCGGTAGCCGTGAAAAAGAGGCTCCTAACGCTGGTTTTTACCGCCCTCCGGTATTTAGAGTTTAGTTACCGACACTCAAAAATCTCCCATTGCACAAATCTCTACCGACAGCTCAGACCCAGTAGTTAACATCTACCGACAAAATAAACATCTACGAATCACAAAACAAATATTACACAAAGTACACTTACACTCATACAAACACTACACTATTTTTATTTTTCAGATTTAATATTTTTTCATCTAAATAGAAAGGATCAAAGTTGCGAGATCTCGGGTGTTAGAAAAAAAACAACAAAAATCCATTTTGCCATTGACTAACATTGACACACGGGAAAACTCACTCATATATATCTACATCTAACTAATAATATTATCACAAACATACACTCATCGATGCATACAAACAATATACACCACATTACATACACAAACAAGTTATTTATTACAAAATTAACACGATTTCGCTTCTTTTTCACACAAGACCATGACGTCACTCACTTTACGAGGAAAACCAGTCTTTGATTTTTTTTTTACAAAAATTGTGAGCCTCCATTGACTTCTATGGGGAAGACGTGCTCGTGCACGCGACAGACAGATTTCCCTAACGCACGCAAAAAGCGTAGACAAAAAAACTCCAAATACCAGCGCTAGAAATCGGAAAAAAAAACATGCTTTTCTGCGTTAGACACAGCTATGACAAATAGATCAAGAAATGACTATTTCCCTATGGTGGACTTATGGATTTTACTTATTGAATATTCACAACAGCATTAAATTGTTTCATACTTTTACATTACATGAAATACAAATCAACATCACTAGTAACAAACATTTTTAAAAATAAAATCAAATGTAAACGGACACAAAAATAATTACAACATTTCAGGATTCACAAACAGTACACAATGGGAAACACCTCTCATTTACCTTTATTATTGCATTTCATTTATTCAACTCATATGCTTGCAGCAACAGCATATCTACATAGGCTTAACACATGATCAGTCATGGATGCACATACATTACTTTTAGCATTCACTCATACATGTGCATTCAAATGATGGGGGAAAAACACATTACATTCTCTCTAGGAATCACAAAACAGAACATATGGATTTTAAAGTACTTTTAACATCATGATTCCATCACAATAAACCATTAGGAATTACGTACAAGAAGAACATCATTACACCGGATTACAGATGTCACTTTATGGGAAGGAACAACAATGCCAGACCGCTATATAGAAGTCAGCATATGTGGGACACAATCACAATATATACGTATATGTACATAACACGCATCACCCATCACGCAACCACAAAGCACACATTTATATTTTATTCAGCACACAATAACAATGTAGCACAATACAACAAAACAATGAGGATTTCAGAACTACATATGCAGGTTAATAATATGATGACGTCATTAGAAGATTCAACCATACACATGACAGATTCACGACTGTACCGCCCCTTTCAGAAATTTAACACTCAATACTACAATACAACATATACATAAACAACAGTTTGGAACAGCATTATTAGGGCGATTTGAATGGGACAATTAATAAATATTGTCAGCTCGCAAATCACTTATATATATAATACTACAGATGACAGCCGGAAGTTCTTCAGTATTAGTGCCATTTTAATGGGACGCATACAATATTGACATCTCGGCAATCACTTATATATACAATACTACAGATGACAGCCGAAAGTTCTTCAGTATTAGTCCCATTTTAATGGGACACATACAATATTGACATCTCGGCAATCACTTATATATACAATACTACAGATGACAGCCGGAAGTTCTTCAGTATTAGTGCGATTTTAATGGGATGCATACAATATTGACATCTCGGCAATCACTTATATATACAATACTACAGATGACAGCCGGAAGTGCTTCAGTATTAGTGCCATTTTAATGGGACGCATACAATATTGACATCTCGACAATCACTTATATATACAATACTACAGATGACAGCCGGAAGTTCTTCAGTATTAGTGCGATTTTAATGGGACGCATACAGTATTGACTTCTCAGCAATCACTTATATATACACAATACTACAGATGGCAGACGGGAAGTTCTGAATTATTATTGCGATTTTAAAGGGACACATACAATATTGACATCTCGGCAATCACTTATATATACAATACTACAGATGACAGCCGGAAGTTCTTCAGTATTAGTGCCATTTGAATGGGACGCATCAATATTGACATCTCGGCAATCACTTATATATACAATACTACAGATGACAGCCGGAAGTTCTTCAGTATTAGTGCCATTTTAATGGGACGCATACAATATTGACATCTCGACAATCACTTATATATACAATACTACAGATGGCAGATGTTACTTTATCGTTTACAAACAATGTTGCAGCAACATTGATCGATCACATTCGATGCACATTATACACAACTATGCACTTTCATTCATGTTAGCCTGGACGTGTGCTTGTTACTATAAGATCGCGTTTAAGAAATATCAATTACGCATATGAACAAACATTACAAACATGCACTGTATGTGTGATATTTGACACTTTCACATTGAGATTCATTGGGGGAAAACAACATTTCAGCAAACACCAAAAAAACGCCCACTTTGAAAGCATTCGCGCCGCTCACATACAAACAAGTGAATACAATTAGCAATCATTACAAACTCACTACCATTGGACTAATTGTACTATAAATCCCCCAAACAACATGGCCAAAGCATCACTTGTGATCCACATCAGATCAATTTGCATACCTTGTTACGCCTTGCTCTGCTGTTTGGAAAGATGGATGATGACGATATGGTAGACGCTGCTGGTGCTGCTATTGCCGAACTAGCTGTTGATAGAATCAGGCAGCCTCGGCGGCTCCGAGTGAGACGAAGGGCTCGTCTGGTTCGCGGTCCTCGTGTCTACAGGGTGAGACCCACCTTGGAAAACATGAGCGACTTTGAGGTTTATGATAAGTATCGGCTCAATCGCGAACAGCTCATTGGCCTTTACGATCTTCTTAAACCTCATTTGGAGCCACGTATAAGAATAAGGACTGCTGTCCCTGGCATGAGTAAGATGCTAAGTTGTATTTACGTCCTGGCCTCCGGGAGTTTTCAATCTGGAGAAATGTACATGCATGGCCTGTCTCAAGGTACATTCTCTGTGGTGTTTGATAAATTTCTGGACGCCATGGTACGGATCAGTAAGCAATACATAGGATTCCCACAAAATGATGGTGATTGGAGGCGCCTGAAGCGGGAATTCTTTGATATTGCTGAATTGCCCAATGTCTTGGGAGCCATAGATTGTACCCACATTGCGCTGCATGCTCCAATTGATGACTCGCCCTTCAGAAATCGCAAACATTTTCATAGCCTCAATGTGCAGTATGTTTGTGACGCACAGATGAGGATTATGCACGTGTGTGCGAATTTTGGAGGAGCTTGTCATGATGCCCGCATCCTCTCTCTGTCGTCCCTGTGGCGGCCGTTTGAGGAAAGACAAATGCCCCCTGGTTATCTCGTTGGTGAGTATTTGTGCACAACATGGTTAATTAGTTAGACAATTGCCACTGTAGTCTTAAAATGTTAGCTAATGTTCAGCTATAGGATGCAATTTAACCATTTATTTTTTATTTCCGAAAATGTCTACTTTTAGTTCAATGCAGATATGTAGCATGTCTTACCTTAAATGCTCAGATAGAGAATGCAATGTAACCATTTAGTTGGTATTTTACACAAGGTCTGGTTTAGGAGAAAAACGCATATGTAGCATGTCTTAGCTGAAATGGGAAGATAGCAGCAAATGCAATTTAACCATGTCATTGTCTCTTTCCGCTAATGTCTACTTTTAGTTCAATGCAGATATGTAGCATGTCTTACCTTAAATGCTCAGATAGAGAATGCAATGTAACCATTTAGTTGGTATTTTACACAAGGTCTGGTTTAGGAGAAAAACGCATATGTAGCATGTCTTAGCTGAAATGGGAAGATAGCAGAAAATGCAATTTAACCATGTCATTGTCTCTTTCCGCTAATGTCTACTTTTAGTTCAATGCAGATATGTAGCATGTCTTAGCTGAAATGGGAAGATAGAGAATAATATTGAACTAGATTATTATTTTAAAAAATAAACATTTGTTAGTGGATTATCGTGTACACAAACTTTTTTTGGAATCAAAATACAATTTTGAATTATGTTCTGTTCATAATTTATAGGTGATTCTGGGTATATGAGCCGGCCTTGGCTTATCACTCTCTTGCATAGGCCGACTGATGTGGCTGAGGAGGGCTACAATAGGGCTCATAAGAGAACCAGGGCGGTGGTTGAACGAATGTTCGGGCTCCTGAAGATAAGGTTCAGGTGCCTTGACAGGTCGGGAGGAGCCCTCCAGTACAACCCAAAGAAGGTGGCTAAGATCGTTATAGCCTGTAGTGTCCCGCATAATATTGCACAGCGGGCTGGGATGCTGCAGGCTGTCCAGGCGCACCGAAACCTCCTCAGAGATGAGGAGGACGATCCAGTTCTAGAGGGGCCATTCCGGGACGAGGGGCTCAATGTCAGAGCAGACATCATCAACCGCCACTTTAGATGGTAAATAATAGAAGTTAGATTGGAGTATTGTCAATAGATGTGAACTCTAGGGAAATGACAAGTAGAGAATTGTACAAATATGTTTGGATTGTTCATCAAATGCTAAAAATGTGTTTCATTTATTAATATAGGTGATGCTCTTGTCATTGGGTCCTGTAGCGAGTCTTTGCCACCTGGTTTTTAAAGAGGACATCAGCTGGTAAGTATAAATATATGGACTGTTGCTGGCATGAATTGTACACAAATACATCATATGGCATACATTTTCAAAACTAGTATTTAGTTTACACATTACTTAAAATGTAAATACTCAGAAAGGGATCCTCTAGCATAACTATCCTTTAGCATGACTATGGTTAAAAGTCACACAGAGGTTCGTTCTGCTCAATATGACTCATCTTCACACTTGATAGAACATAACACAAGATGCTACACACGCTTAGTAAGCTAGTGACAGAAATTGATTCAGAAATGGGGGGTGGGAGAGGGGTACAGAACTGATTCACACACTTGTAGTAATAATTTTTATTAAACTTTTTCTGCCATTAGGGAGCTGACTTAATCTAAAGACTGAAAGGGAAGAATTCGAAGCCTGACAGTGAAGATTGCCCAGACTGAGAGTGGAAAAAGCCAAGATTGAAGTTGAAGTATACCAATGGGATCATGTCTGGCATTATCTTTCCAATCTGCTGACCTTGAAAACCATACAAAGACATGTTCACATGGTAAGTGCCAACTATTTGATAGAATAAGGCTGTGGAGGCATCCTATTGGAGACACTTAGATTATTTTTTAAATTTTAGATGGTATTTCACAGTCCTCTATTTTTGAAATGATGAATAAGACACCTATTGAAGATCAACTGTTTTCTCCAGAATTGACTTTCAAAGACCATGCATTATCCAGGTTGATTTACCAATGCATGATAGTTAAGAATCACAGGAAGAATGTAGAATATTTGTAGCTTACATACATTAGTCAGACTTTGTTCATAATTAGATATTTAGGTATCACAATCAGACACTTAGATTAATGTTTTAATTTTTAGATGGGTTTTCAGTCCTCTATTTTTGAAATGATGAAAAAGACACCTATTGAAGATCAACTGTTTTCTCCAGAATTGACTTTCAAGGACCATGCATTATCCAGGTTGGGTTACCAATGCATGATAGTTAAGAATCACAGGAAGAATGTAGAATATTTGTAGCTTACATACATTAGTCAGACTTTGTTCATAATTAGATATTTAGGTATCACAATCAGACACTTAGATTAATGTTTTAATTTTTAGATGGATTTTCAGTCCTCTATTTTTGAAATGATGAATAAGACACCTATTGAAGATCAACTGTTTTCTCCAGAATTGACTTTCAAAGACCATGCATTATCCAGGTTGGTTTACCAATGCATGATAGTTAAGAATCACAGGAAGAATGTAGAATATTTGTAGCTTACATACATTAGTCAGACTTTGTTCATAATTAGATATTTAGGTATCACAATCAGACACTTAGATTAATGTTTTAATTTTTAGATGGGTTTTCAGTCCTCTATTTTTGAAATGATGAATAAGACACCTATTGAAGATCAACTGTTTTCTCCAGAATTGACTTTCAAAGACCATGCATTATCCAGGTTGGTTTACCAATGCATGATAGTTAAGAATCACAGGAAGAATGTAGAATATTTGTAGCTTACATACATTAGTCAGACTTTGTTCATAATTAGATATTTAGGTATCACAATCAGACACTTAGATTAATGTTTTAATTTTTAGATGGGTTTCCAGTCCTCTATTTTTGAAATGATGAATAAGACACCTATTGAAGATCAACTGTTTTCTCCAGAATTGTCTTTCAAAGACCATGCATTATCCAGGTTGGTTTACCAATGCATGATAGTTAAGAATCACAGGAAGAATGTAGAATATTTGTAGCTTACATACATTAGTCAGACTTTGTTCATAATTAGATATTTAGGTATCACAATCAGACAAAGGAATACATATTATAGTTGATATAGAGGTATTTGAATGGACATTAAATATTACATTTATGTTCAGCATACATATATATTTATTATTTAAATGTGATATACATTATTATGTATAAGTAGAAATGCTGATATTTAAATGTAATTTTTATTACACAATATAATGGTGTATGGTTTTTTTGGTTTTTACTCCAAAAATTTTATTAATAAATATCTTGATAAAATTTAGCACAAAGTTAGAGCATAGACACAAGATGATTGTAAATGTATTTTATGAATATTTTACAACGTGTCTATTAACTTTGTAAAATATGTTTTTTTATTTTCAGATTTTCATCTGATGACTTCCAGGAATATTTTTTTTTGGTTTTTGTTAAAAGAACTTTTTTTTTTTTTAATGGTAATAATCAACATTTTATTATTAAATACCCTCTTTTGAACAGATTATAATAAATATCCATATAATCTGTCAATAAAAAACAATTTGACTCCCATGACTGGTAGTTGTCTATTGACAAGCACATGCATAAGATCAAATTAGGCATCATGTATAGCATTCATTTTAGAAAATCCACTGATTCAGAGAATATTAAAGTCAACTATCTTTTTTAAATTAATTGGGGAGTGAAATCCATCGATGCTTTTATTGTGTAATTTTTAGATGTTAAAATATTTTCGGATATGTAGTAAGAATTTGAGAAAAATTTATTTGTTTCACTTTTAAGAAGGGGAAGTGGTTCACTTACATTAAAGTGACAGTGTTGTTGAATGTAAAATTTATTTTATAAGGTCTTGTATCTTCCTTAGGTATCTAAAAACATTATTTTAATACATTTATATTTTAAAAATTTAAAAATGGTAGGTCAGTTAAATTCATATTTTGCACAAGCTAGTTATTGGATGCCATGTTAATAGATTTTATTTTCTAGTGGAGTCATTTAAAGGGTCATTTAACTATAGTTATTAATATTATGTATTTTTTTTAATCTTACCTCTTGGGTTAGACATCACATATCTATATATAATTTTCATTCCCCTTTAGTTTCTTTCGACAATGTTAAATCAACATTCAGAATGTTTTGGTCCTTAAAGGGACATTCACAAAATATATTGTGTATTGAATTTTAAAAAATCATAAAAGAATTTTAACATATTTATAAAGTAATATTGAATTACATTCAGTCTTTAAATATACTTAGAAAAAGATACATCAATGCACATATCTTAGACAATTACATAAGGCAACTATGTGCAACCAACAATCAGCATCAAAATAGCCTATGTAGATATGTATTTAATCCAAGAATATATAATTAAAATCTAATTATCGAATAACAAAACATATTAAGTTGTTCAAATATTATATTCTTATCCAAAATGCATAAATAACATATAGCTTAATGTCCCTCTAAGCTGAAGACTGCGAAATACATCCATTACAATATATATTTCAATCAGTGTGTAAAACAATCCAGAAGTTAATCTAAATATGCTTTACTCATATGTTATACTAATTTTGACAAAGGAAGGTGCCTAGGTTTATTATATTTCAAGCATTATTGTGAAATGTCTCCTTAAAGGGACATGAACTCAAAATATACTTAAAGGGAGACAGTAAAAAAATTAATTATTTATACATTCAGAACGAGTATTCTATTTTAAGCAACTTTATAAATTGACTCATAATATCAATGTTCCTCGTGATGTTGCTTTCATTACTTTAAAAATAAGGCATTAAATTTAAAATTTATTTTATTCAGTACTCTGGACAGAACTTATTTTTTTTGGGTGGATTAATTTATCCAACAATCATCAAGGACAACCCAGGTTTTTCACAAAAATTGTCCGTAATATAAAATATCATTCTTGATTTGCAAAGAAAGATAACAATATAATTCTTAACATTTGAAAATCTGATTAAATTATAAAGTTGCTTAACATTTCATGCTCAATCTGAATCACGAACACTAAATTTGTTTGGACAGTGTCCCTTTAAGAGATTTAAAGAGTGCATTTACTTCTCTTCTTATCTTGACATACTTTGCTTGAAAAGCATATCGAGATAGGCTCAGTAGATGAAGATTGGTGGATGCACAGAGATGCCTTATGTGATTGGCTCAACCATGTGCATTTAAATTTCTTCTGTTGAGGATATCTAAATACAAAGATAAATTGAGTTACATTTTAAAGTCTAAACAATTTTTTATCTCTACAGATCATTTGATACAATTGATTGGTTGTAATGTCTCTTTAAAAATAAAGACGTCATTGCACAATAACATATATGAGCAGTTCAGACAAATACAAGCTCGAGGTTTATTTACTAATAACAAACAAACCTGTAGTTTAACATCTATAAACATATTATCCAAGTTACGGACATTATAACCTGAATTTGAACATTCAGAAATGTTGCGTGGGAAACGGATCTTGAAACACCAGATTTGCATCTTTAAACATTAGAGTCTAATGTCACACAATAGCACACAATCAATGTGCATTATAAAATAAATTTAATAGAGCAATGTCAATACTTCACAATAAGTCACGAAATTGATTTTATGAACAATAAAGACATACAATATTAAATGTGTATTAATCCAACGTATTTGTATTAAAGAAACAGACCATTATTAAACCGAGAAATGTCTACAACATTTAATAATGTGACAGTATTAGATTTTAAAGATAATTTAAACATTAATATTTAACGGATCACGTATATTAAATCTGCGTCACACATATCCGCATGACAGGCCCATGAGTTACAAATAAGTCTACATGAAAAATGAAGTAACAGCACCACCAGGAGGTATGTGTAAGGAAGTTACTAAGATATGAAACATTAAGGAACGGCCAATCAGAGTTCATCACACAAACACAACTTGAGTCAGGATGGTCTCACAGACATTCTAACAATATTTCAAACTTTTATCCAATCAGATGTACAGATAACTTGTCCCATGGTGCATCTCATGTTTACTTCACCATATAAAAGTCCATTACACGTTGCCATCTTTGTCAGTTCTCTAATGCCTGCAGGTAGTATATATTCTAATTATAATATACCGGGATTTATTATACAACCCAGCAGGCATGTCACCTCCCAGGTTTACCAAGCAGGAGAGCGCTGCACTGGTCCACGCTGTCAAGGACTTTTATCCACAGCTGTTTGGGAACAAGAGGAGGTCGACAGATGCGCCTGTTAAGAAGGCCCTCTGGGAGTTAAATTGGTGTGTGGCGTCCAGAGGAGCCAGGATCAGATCATGAGGAGATTCGGAGATATGAGGTTGCACTTGACAAAAAAAATCAACCTCATAAGGGAGTGGGTACAAGCCCGTAAAAGAGGGGGCCAAAGAAAGGCCCCGCGGAAACTATACCTACTCCCTTATGAGGTGACTTTATGCAAGCTCCTCACTCTCCGGGTCCCCAAAAGATTTAGATCCTCGCCATCCTCGGCCTCCTATTCTTCCCTCCCAGCTGCTGGATCTGAAAGTCCTGACCCGGGGGCCAGGGCAGCTGCTTCTCCGTCCGGTGGCCTGGGAGGAGATGAAAGAGAATCTGAACCAGGTAACTATCCAACTTCATATAATATCTTAATATTTGATTAGAATTTTAAAAAATGTGTATATAGTCAGATACTAAACCTATATAGATCTCACAACATACGCTACATATGATGTTTAGATATCTTATTTTAGATTATTGACACATGAAATAGGAATGATGTTTCTTGCGCTCTACAGAATATGCGTCACAGAGCGAAAATTGAATTGCGCATACACGTTAACATGGGTTTGCTGTAAGTTGCATTGCTTTACACATGTTGGTCAAATGACGGATGCGTAATTCCGCTTGGAATCATTGCGCAATGATCGCGAAAATTAGAATTGCGCATACACGTTAACATGGGTTTGCTGTAAGTGGCATTGCTTTACACATGTTGGTCAAATGACGGATGCGTAATTCCGCTTGGAATCATTGCGCAATGATCCCGAAAATTAGAATTGCGCATACACGTTAACATGGGTTTGCTGTAAGTGGCATTGCTTTACACATGTTGGTCAAATGACGGATGCGTAATTCCGCTTGGAATCATTGCGCAATGATCGCGAAAATTAGAATTGCGCATACACGTTAACATGGGTTTGCTGTAAGTGGCATTGCTTTACACATGTTGGTCAAAATGAAATGTGAATTATTATATATGTGAAGAATACAGTATTCTTATTTTCAATATTATACATAATAAAAAAAAAAATAGCAGAATAAAAACAAACAAACATATGTCCATCAATTGATGAGAATGAAATAACACAAAAAATTAATTAAAGCTACAGTAAACAACACAACTGATTGAAAATAAGAGTACAGGATATATTTATCATGAATTTAATTGAGGAAACAATTAACTCATGGGACTACCAAAAGATTAATAGTTTTTAATTGATTTGCTAATAATTTAAAGATTTTAAACATGGCATGATTTGTATTAATGATATCCAATCCTCATTTAATATATTACAGATCTGGATGTTGGTGCTGGAACCTCAAGCCAGGGCTTGTCACAGTATGGTATGTCTCATTTTAATTGACATTTGTCTTAGAAACATGGACAGAACATTACATACTAAATCCACATTGTTCAATATTTATATGTATCTGCAAAATGTATTAGTAAAATATTTACAAATAAGAATAAAAAAAAAACCCATAGGATTACATTGTAATACTAATCTGAATTTTTATAGATTTTAAGATATCCCATCTATTCTTGATATCTTCATTTTAATGTAAGATTCTTTGAATGTCCAATTTATATTCTTCCCCTGTGTATTGCTTAATCTTATTTGGATACATTTTGATAAAATACACACACTTTTGCATATGTTTTGATTTTAAAAATATAGATTAAATTTTTTAAATTGATCACGTCATTTAAGGGACATGCCAACTAAATTTTACATTGAATGATTTGGAAACATGATTTTATTGTTTTGTTTAAACATTTTATGAGCTACATTGGTTCAGTCTATTGTTTTAGTTCTTCTAAAAAAATATTTATTTTGGATTAGGTTAAACAATGCATTACTGGTATTATCCGGCGTTTTTTTTCTGCATAAATTGGCATTTTGACAAAATTTAAAATCATGTGTTCAGATAAAAGTAGTACATAGTTTCAAAAAGTATACAATTACACATTTTGAGCTTCATGTCCCTTTAATAGAGGAAAATTTAATAATTCTTAGGATATCCTTAACTAACATATTAGATTGTAATTGCATGCTCTATCCCATTCATTACATCAACATATGGAGTAGAGAATTCATTAACAGCAACATTGTCAAATCAATATATTTTGATATTAAAGGGACACTGAGCTAAAATTATTAATGTTGTCATTCAGATAGAGCATGCAATATTAATCAACATTTAAATATAATACTATAATCATATTTTAAATATTCTATTGCTAAATGTATTTTAAAATCAAGAATGTACGTTTATCTGCAGCTCCATTTTGGTTGACCAACCTGGGTTTTTATTGATGATTGGTGGATACCTTCAACAAACAATATTTATTGAATCCAATATTGCTTATCTGCCTTTAAGATTAAAATGTAGCAAAATTAAAATTATAATAGGAGTCAATGTTAAATCATTTGTAACAGTTTGAACAGTGAAATCAATGATTGAAATAAATCATGTCAGTGTCCCTTTAATAAACAATAGATTAATTAATCCTTACATTCTTTGGATTATACAATATTGATATATAATTCACATATTCACTGTTGGAGTTACTTTCTAGATATAAGCATACTCTAACAGCACCATGATTACATATTTGTACTAATCAATTTGGTTTTGTATTGTGATCAATATGTGTTGTGTCCTAAACAAGATTACTGTACATTGCACAAATCGCTCGATGTGCCACATGTCTTTGTTTATATTTGTCAACAGCTGTTATTCAAAATGTGGTTTGTGTGTATTCTTTTAAGAACATTGATCAATGGGTATATTTAGATATGCAATAGCATCGTATGAGATGCTGGACTGTACTGTGAAGTCAGGATCAGACTGATATGCTTCAGGAAAGTTTTTCTCTGTGAAAGGCACATGTTGAGCAAAAAGAGGCTGCTTCTTGGGTGGTAACTAGCCATAGAACAAGCTATTATGCTATTGTTCGTTTCCAGGTTGAGCGCTTCTCTCTTTTTATTTATCGTATGAGATGAGTTTGATGTCTAATATAGTCAGAAATTAAACATATGTTAAATACATAATTTTTAATATAAATATGTTTTTACATTTTTTTTTTTTTATTTATTAATTTTTTATTGAGGAGTTGTACAATACAGTTATTACTTAATAGTATACAGTAGTGTTGAAATGCAGAAGAATAATACAAACATTGCTCATTAAAAATACAATCATGCATTTTTGCACATCTTAAGTTACATCTTAAGTTACAACCCTCATTTTCTTATTTTTATTGTCCCTAATTGCTTCAGTTCAGACCACTTTTGGGTCTATAATTTTTAGTATATATATATATGTAAAAGGGCAAGTAGGGAAATGATAGGTAAAACAAGTCAATAACCATATTAACAATATATTCTGAAGCTTTTAACTTAAAAGCCAATACCACACCTTATAACATCAATGTTCATTTTATTTTTATAGCACCCTATGCAAATCTATGTTGGGTGTAGGGAAGGAGCACACCCACCCCGCTGGAGGGGATCTATAAGTACATAGCTAGGATCATGCAACCCAAAGTGTTTACTAAGGTTGGGGACTGGTGACTAGTCTAATGTTTGATTAATAATCCCTGTTTATTGTTCAGGGTCGGTGGAATGCAGACTGCAATATTAATCCTGGAGATAGGTAGCTGCAGGAAGCATCATTTTCTAAATCTCCAAGGGATGTGGACTTAAATGTGTAGATCTTGTCTGCTCTGGATCCTAACCTCATGATATTACATAATTAGCCCTCATTCTCCGCACTATTCTTTTCATGCCCTCTCCCGCGGCTTCAGCCGCTAGCCACGTGGAGAAGGGGGTGTTTCAATATTGTGCATGTATAATGAAGGAATGATAGAGCCTCTAAGCAGTGGATATGCCTTTCTAATGTGAGAACAGTGTAAACAATATAATACATAAAATACAGTACAGCAGAACTATAGAGAATAAACTGGTTAAATAAAACATCCAGGAGGAAGCTAGAGCATTTGGTTCAATACATACTGCATAGGAGTCCCGGTTTGGCATTATTTATGGTATAACGTAGGCAGCAATGAAGGCAAGCTGGTTCTGCTCTATTATATGTATCTCCCTTCTGCTCACTACTATCTATCCTGCCGTTTCTCAGTTAGAGTACGAAGATTCAAGAAACAAACAACAGATCAAAAACAGTTTAACATACTTGAATGTCCCGGCAATGTCCTCACTATTATTGTGTGACAAGGGGTGAATATAGCATTATCATCTGTTCTCAAAGTTTAGCCCCAAGAAGTTGTCCCTGACAGAGGCTGGGTTTTCCCCGCTGTATGGAAGAGATCCTGGAAGCCGTTGGTGCAGTGCCCCAAGATCGATTGTTTGTTCTGGTCACTCTGTTCTAGTGTCCCAACGTGATTTCCAGGGAGCAAGATATGACCAAGTTGTTTGCGGCGGGCTTCTGGTTCCTCCGGTGTTCCCTTTGTAAGAAGAGCTGGCTTTATGTGTACAACCTTCTTGTGCAAAACAGTGTTAGGAGCCCTGGGGTAATTCCGGTTTGCTGTCTTGGCTTCGTGGGGCGTTCCCATTGACTCCCCCTCGGCTGCACTATGTGGTGGTCGTTCTCCCGCTTGTAGCCAGCTTTCCCCAGCGTCCGCTTTAATGGTGATCTTTGTTTTCAGCCAGGATCCTGAGTCTGGGCACTCAGGCGATGTTCCATATAATGTCTCCAACTTTGCCTCCCTGTGCTGTAGCTTATGCAGTATTGCAGGCTTGATCACCGGGTGTCGGAGGTTGTCCTGCCATGTGTCTGATTCTGGTGACAACGTAATTTTCTCGCCCTCATTAGGTGCATTCACTGTGCTCACGGCATTCCATCGACTCATCAAGTAATCATATGGAGCTCCAGCAATAAGTCGTTCACACCATTCTTCAAATCTGGCCATGCGGGAGTCTATATTATTTTGTGGTGCGATTTCCTCTGCGGGGGCCATTTTAATTACAGGAGTGTATAAATCTCTTGCACCCAATACCCCTGTTGTTACCGTCTTTGTTGCGAGTATGCTCCCCCTTGTGAGAAGATGTTGTCTGTGTGGGCTATATCGAGATGGTTGGTGACGGCAAAGAACCTCGGCGTACCGAGGGGGTAGCGCTAAATGTAATGAGCCGCCGCTCCAGGCCTCTTCTGTCTTGTCCCCTGCTCCGGTGTCAAAAATACAGTGCAGTTAAAAATATACGGTATGCCACTGAATGCTGGTGTCCAATGATGGGCAAAGCAGATATTTGTACTGTAAAAAGGCTCCCAAAATCTGCGTTTTTTTAGAATATCAACAGGAGCTCAGGGAAAGTGCGACCGACCAGGATCGCTGCTAAGACACGCCCCCCATCTAGCATTTTTTTTTTTATATTGACTGCTCTATTCTTCACATTTTCAAGTTGATTATTCTTATAAATCGAGACAGATGTGATTTAGTGCTATCCCAAATGTGTTCACTAATATATATCTATATCATTCATAGAGAGAGTTGTTGTGGGGAGCCCAGAGGGATCCAGCACCAACACAGAGCTGCCTTTGCAGTCTTCTGGTAAGTCCATTGACTCATTTATGTGTCATTGAAGGTGTACTGGTAATCAATATTATGAGCATGATTCTGATGAAGCATAACATTTGAAACAAACATATAATTTACTCCTCTGATTATATATTAATTTTATTTAAATATTGAAAGATTAAGAATTAAAACTTTCTTAGTCTACACCTTTGTTATTCAGAAGATGTATAGCATATGTTTGTTTCCATGTTCAATTTTGACAACAATCATCAAGTGATACACACATGAGAAATCTTAAATGTTCAATGTACTATGCTTTTATGATTTTTTAATTAATACAAACAATAAATCGAAAATCAGAATCATTGAGAATAACAAATCTAATGTCATTTGTATGCTCTATCAAAATGATGTAAATCATAACTTTGGGTGTGTATATCTTTAATGCAACATTGATGTGTGTCTTTGAGCAACAGTAACATATGTTATAATATCTGATCCTAACGTGTACACAACATGTTATGTTTTACAGAGATTGATTTAACATGTGGGACGGAGGAGGAAGAGGCTCCCTTGAAGTCTGATGGTATGTGAAATATATCTAACATGTATCCAACATGTTTCTTTATTGGAAATCATTTTATTGAAGACATTCAAAGTCTACATCTTTTGCACTTTAAAAAGGAATATTATTTGTCTGTTCAAATACACTACTGCCCCCTTTATATATCAAGCAGCATGAAGATCTGCTTGGATTTGTTTAAATATTTGGATTTCTAATTCATGCCATCATGATGTCACATGCATATTCCAGGCCAAACCACAATAATAATTTTATAATTGTACAGACAGTCATTGCTATTCATCTGAGTGCCTATATGCATACCATATCCTCATATCCTCATGTCATCATTGTTTAGAAATTCAAACACACTTCTGAGTATATAGCAAACATAATCAAGTTGAAATGCATTGATTTGATTTCATGATGTATGAGATGTTAATATATTTGTAATAATTTTTTCAGATGGATCCTCCGCTTCTGGTCATCAGTTTTCCGCCCCTGCCCAATACCCTGCCCAGTCCCCTGCCCAGTCCCCTGCCCACTCCCCTGCCCACTCCCCTGCCCCTCCACAGACCACAGACCCTCCCGGCCCTTTCCATTTGTCCTATCCTGTCCCTCCCAAAAAACGCACCTTCCTCCCCCTTCGCCGCTCTCCCCGTCTTTTGGCCCGTACAGCTACCCCAGCTGCCCAGCCCCCAACTCACCACTCCCCAGCTGTACGGGCTACCCCAGAGCAGCAGCCCATCCCTCCCCAACCCAATCCCATCCCTCCCCCCTGTCTCAACCTTCATTGTCCTGGGTGTCGGATTGTCCTTCCCAGGCACAGCTGTAAGTATCATTCAAAATCAACATTATAAGATACTTAAAGGTACACTGAAGGAAAATTGTTTCTATTGTGATTCAAATAGAGCATGCAATGTTAATCAAATTTATAATTTACTACTCTTATCAATTATTCTTCATTCTCTTGCTATCTTTATTGAAACAAAGAAATGCCTCCAATTATTTTTTAATAAAACAAAATCTGGACATCATTTCTTTATTGTTGGATGAATGTATCCATTAATCAGCAGGGACAACCAAAGTTGATACCCAAAAATGGCCTGCCCTATAAACTTACATTCTTGCATTTCAAATATAGCTAGAGAATTCAAACATTTAAAGAATACGAGTAAATTAATAAATCTTTTTAATGTCATGCTCTATCTGAATCAGTAACTAAAATAATTAGGTTTAGTGTCCCTTTAATTTGATATCACTACATATACCAATCACCACTACTTGGATCCAACAATTTATGTACAAATGTTCATACATTATCTCTTGTATAACCCAGTGGGAATGTAATTTCTTCTGGTTGCTATGTTTACACAGCTTTTCCTCAACGCCAACATGTTTAAGGATAGGTGTGCCTACCACAGTATAACTAAAATATTTAAATTGCTAAAGTACAATGTAAATCCTTTGACAAGATTTTAGACACTCAAGCTGTAAAAGTGGATCATCAAAAACCAATTAAAGGGGACAACATGTTGGAGTAAAATGTCCCTTTAATGGTTTAGGTCTGTCTGAATAACATATTTCATGTGTAAATAATCAATTTCATCAAATTAATTTAAATAATGATTTGTCTTTATGATGACAATGTATCTTTGCTTATTTTTTTGTCTGTTGTGTAATTATCCTTAATATATTTATTTTTCTTTATTTTAGGCTGTGACTCAACATGGCTCACGCTAGAAGGTCTAGCACGCGTAGAGCAGGCCGTGTTGAGGAACGCAGCTGTCCTGAGAGGGATGAGCGACACTATGCAGGCCCAGCTACAGGTTCAGCATTTGACTCTCCATCAGATGAGACGGTGGAATTCAATGCTTGAATCTGTAGCTGGACAGGCACAGGACAATGAAGGGGATGACCAGTAAGTGGAGGATCTGGAGATGCTCCAAGGGCGCAGATAAGAATCCTCCGTCCACATGTTGATGTTTGTTTTTATGGTTGTCATTTGGCCTTTTTTATTGTTATTGTTGTGCCTGTTGCACTCTTTTACCTTGTCATATGTCTCCAATGGGGCTATGCTGGCCCTTGGCATCTCTCTTCATGGACTGTGATGCACTCTGTTACCTTGTCATATGTCTCCAATGGGGCTATGCTGGCCCTTGGCAACTCTCTTCATGGACTGTGATGCACTCTGTTACCTTGTCATATGTCTCCAATGGGGCTATGCTGGCCCTTGGCAACTCTCTTCATGGACTGTGATGCACTCTGTTACCTTGTCATATGTCTCCAATGGGGCTATGCTGGCCCTTGGCAACTCTCTTCATGGACTGTGATGCACTCTGTTACCTTGTCATATGGCTCAAATGGGGCTATGCTGGCCCTTGGCAACTCTCTTCATGGACTGTGATGCACTCTGTTACCTTGTCATATGTCTCCAATGGGGCTATGCTGGCCCTTGGCAACTCTCTTCATGGACTGTGATGCACTCTGTTACCTTGTCATATGTCTCCAATGGGGCTATGCTGGCCCTTGGCAACTCTCTTCATGGACTGTGATGCACTCTGTTACCTTGTCATATGTCTCCAATGGGGCTATGCTGGCCCTTGGCAACTCTCTTCATGGACTGTGATGCACTCTGTTACCTTGTCATATGTCTCCAATGGGGCTATGCTGGCCCTTGGCAACTCTCTTCATGGACTGTGATGCAATCTGTTACCTTGTCATATGGCTCCAATGGGGCTATGCTGGCCCTTGGCAACTCTCTTCATGGACTGTGATGCACTCTGTTACCTTGTCATATGTCTCCAATGGGGCTATGCTGGCCCTTGGCAACTCTCTTCATGGACTGTGATGCACTCTGTTACCTTGTCATATGGCTCAAATGGGGCTATGCTGGCCCTTGGCAACTCTCTTCATGGACTGTGATGCACTCTGTTACCTTGTCATATGTCTCCAATGGGGCTATGCTGGCCCTTGGCAACTCTCTTCATGGACTGTGATGCACTCTGTTACCTTGTCATATGTCTCCAATGGGGCTATGCTGGCCCTTGGCAACTCTCTTCATGGACTGTGATGCACTCTGTTACCTTGTCATATGTCTCCAATGGGGCTATGCTGGCCCTTGGCAACTCTCTTCATGGACTGTGATGCACTCTGTTACCTTGTCATATGGCTCCAATGGGGCTATGCTGGCCCTTGGCAACTCTCTTCATGGACTGTGATGCACTCTGTTACCTTGTCATATGGCTCAAATGGGGCTATGCTGGCCCTTGGCAACTCTCTTCATGGACTGTGATGCACTCTGTTACCTTGTCATATGTCTCCAATGGGGCTATGCTGGCCCTTGGCAACTCTCTTCATGGACTGTGATGCACTCTGTTACCTTGTCATATGGCTCCAATTTTCCTGATCTTTAAAAGATTATTTATAAACGTTGTTGATGTTTTCTGACATACTAATAAAAGACATGTCATTGCACGATTCTCTTTATTCATGTCATTGATTGAAACCTCTAGTTTAACTGGTTGATCCTTAAAGGGACCTTACCAAAAATAAAGGTGTTTCCTGAATCATATATGTAATACAATTGTAAATGACTTTAAGATTAACATCTCCAATGTAATTTTATTATTTGTCTTTATATATTTTTAGTAAAGCTTTATCATTGCATGATTATGATTAGCATAGTAATTCTTTTATATATGTATATATAGATTGTTATTTGTGTATATATATGTATATTGCAAATTTCACATCCATGTGTGTATTTATAAACTCTGCATGAATTGATGCACCTTTATCAAATGATCTGAGGATTGATACAATGATATAATCCCTGTAAAGTGTTCATTTTATTTAAATAGTATTGTCTCTGTGTATCCTCTTTTTACAAATAAAAATCATGTCCCTTTAAGTGATGCTGAGCACAATTGTTAATGAATGGATTTCCATTTCTAAAGCGTTTTTGTCCTTTTTACATGAACAAGGACATATAATCTTATTAATAAACAATCTTATTGTAATGTTGACAGCACATGTATTTCATTTTCAATTCTATCTTATTGTAGTAGTGTAACCAAATCAATCTCTGTGTGTAATGCACATATTTTAGATGAGGAATATGTTTTTTCAAATATTTGAACAAAAATACTTCTCCTCCCATATATGGCTATAGGTAGGCTGGACATATTTCAACTTGAATAAATGACACGTTTGATCAATACATGTGTCATTATTGTTATTCCAAAACAATCTTAACATATCTTAAAACATCAATGGAATATGTATTTCTCATGTGTATCTTTTAAATGTTAAAGATATACACCATAGCTATAGTTAAAGGGACAGTCAAGTCCGAAAAGATGCTTCATGATTTTGTGACATTCCTAGATAGCAATATAGACACATACTAGTTACTGTCAGTATATTTATGAAAATCTTAGCAGTGCTATCCAAATAATATATATAAGTTTATGGCAGGGTTACAAACACAATAAAAAAAAAAAAATAGAAACCCTAATTAACCATGCATCTACTAGACCATACAATTAATATAAATACCTGAATTCTTTTATTTAGTTAATATCCATGAACATATTGAACTATATTTGCAATAAAAGGAAACTAAATAAAAGTTTATATGCGTTAAAACCAACTCTTAAGATATGCTATCCTTCTTACAAAACCCAGAAAAATATACCTTCACAATTCAGCCTTTTATTTATTTAACACAATGGGACTAAAAACCTTTAACATCTAAGCAATACAATTCTAAACAGTGTTTATAAAACAATAGGATAATATATATATTCTGCTATTTAACTGCAATTTATCCTAATACAAAATTAACTGACAATATCAGAACTTGCATAGATGAGTTACTTGGTCAATCAGACGCAGATTTAAACAATATATGTATATAGGCTGTGAAATGCTAACTTGAGAAAAACACACTGCTTCTTTAAATCTATTAAATACAAATTAACTATGCATATAACTTATCTTACAAAACCTTGAATACGTTACCAAAGTAAAAAGCAGTCGATATCCGATATTCCTTGGTAGGAATTATTTTACCTCAGATCACCAATAAGTGTATATCGCAATCAATGAGAAGGGTAGATTAGCTTTGCTCAAGTAAAGTGGTATCTCACACCCAGCGGGAACCAGTTACAAGTTTTAGCTTCAGCAGAAAATCTGTCCCTTTCTCTCCATTGCATTCACTTTTTATTTGGTTTTCCCATCACTGGTAAATTGTGGGTGGCCCTGCGGGAGCTGACCTTCCCATTGGTTATCTGGGAAGTCTAAATCGGATTGGCCCTTGGAAATTTCATTTTTAACAGCCAGAGAGAACCTTCTGGCTGTAGTTCTCGCAACATAACACCAGGTGGCAGCACAAACAGACACAGCAACATTTGAAACAACTTAAGTCAGTATTTCTATGAAATGGTTATTAATTTTATCATAATTTACTGCGACAACTATTCATAATATTTGTTTTGGATAAGTTATATCTTAATGAATTTTCTGATCATTTTGATATGAAACATCACATACATCTAGCATTATATTAAAATAACTTATATTTCATAGTTATATCACATCAAATATATATCTCATAGTCATATCACATCAAAGTAACTTCCATATTTTCATCTCACTATATTTTAAAAGATGTATGTGAAACTTTATAAACATTTATTTGCACGTTTATATGATATGACTTAATTCATTTCATGCGGCATTCCGTCTCTTTCTAAGTGCATAGATTGATGCTCATGACCAATGGTTGTCTGCAATAAAAATAGAAATAATTATTAGAGATGATCCAAGCATTAATATGTGTATGGTCCATAAGTATTTATTTATATTCTTAAAAACACAGAGGCTAAGTAAGATCTTTTGTGTTTTCAAAACATATATATCATTTCTATGTATATCTGAATTTATCTGTCTGAAAAATATAAGCAAAACAGAGGTTATTACACATTTTTGACTGACTAAAACAGTTACCTCTCAAGCTTAGCAAATACCCATGTAATAATAATATAGAATTAGACAATTTCCCAAATTTCTATATTTAATACATTCTGGGGCATGTATTTAAACAGAGAGAGAAAAAAAATGTTTATTTGCTGTCTGCTTACGTGAACTTCCAGAGTCACACCTTAGCATTTGTCTGTGTTTCCCAAGGCCTTTATTGCTCCACATGGGGTCAATCCATGAGGAGTTGTAAAAGTCTTTAAAACAGCATATTTCCTGTTTAGCCAGCAGTGCAGATGTGTATTTGATAATTAACACCCATGTGCATAAAAGCTGCCTCTATGATTTTGATCAGTTCCAAAAGGGTAATTCAGACATTTCGTCTCCATATATTTGCCTGTATCCTGAAACTATGTTATATTTTAGTTCCTTGCTAAATTATACAATTGCATAATTTAACATATTGAGTGTGTGAGATCTCCCAGAGATAATCCTTTGTTCTCCTTTCAGCCAAGAATGTCTCCTGTGCAATTGGAGTGGGGGAGATCTAATCTTTTGTCCTACAGACCATGTTCACATCCACAGATTTATTAAATAAAGCTAAATATATATCTATATATTATTTAATAATATTTCAAATACCTTGACATAAATCCCCCTTTCCAATTCAAAAATATGTAGGACACATGTATTTGAATTGGATCAAAGTTAGTGGTATTTGGTGAGGATGTTGACCGTACACATCATGGACAGTCTTCTATGTAGATAGTCTGTCAATTTTGAACCTTCATGTTTATCAGTTAGGCATCTTTAAACTATAGTATGTCTTTAGTTCATTTGGGGATATGACACTTCATTCTCCCTCTATGACTTGTAGTTGGGATCTGGGATGACACGCTCGCAATTGATTGATATGGACCCATTTATCTATGAAACTTTCATTTTTGGGGATCCGTATTTTATAGGCCACTGGAGATATTTTGTCAGTAATGACGAAAGGACCTTTCCATGAGGGAAGAAATTTCTTCTCCCTAACCTGATCTCTTCCAAAGTTATAAAGATAAACTTTATCATTTATTTCATATTCCTTTTTGGATGTTTTGAGATCATAATAGGTTTTAGTGGCAGTTGCGGCTCTTTCTAAATTCCTTTGAGCAAATGCAAAGGCATATTGCAGGTGCTTTCTTAAGTTTTCCACATATTGATGTGTATTGGCAGCGTCTATAAAATTTTGGTCTGATGTACGGTACAGCAGATGCTGAGGTAGAACCATTCTTCTACCAGTCATCAGCTCAAAAGGTGACATCTTGGTAGCACTACTTGGAGTTGCTGTTAATGCCATTAAGACTAGAGGTAGTTTTATATCCCAGTCTTTACCTGTTTCACTCACAAACTTTTTGAGGATTTTAACAATGGACTGGTTGTAACGCTCTACACCACCACTTGAGGCAGCTCTATAAGCAATATGGAGCTTTCTTTTAACCCCTAGTATTTTCCACATTTTTGTCATCACTTCGCTAGTGAAGTGGGTCCCCCGATCTGATTCGATTCTTTGGGGCAAACCAAATCTGGAAAATACATGGTTGATGAGCAATGCTGCACATGTTTCAGCACTATTGTTAGGTGCACTAATGCACTCTACCCATTTAGTGAACAGGCATGTCACTGTTAACATGTACTTGTTACCTCTTGATGATCTTGTTACTGGACCGATAAAATCAATTTGTATATCTGACCATGGCATTACCATCCCCCTCTTCTGCAATGGCGCTCTATGCGTTGGTGCAGTGGGTTGGAACTGTGGACAGATTAAACACCCTTGACAGTAGGTTTGAACATCTTTCAACATGTGTGGCCAAAAAGCGTAATCACGCAATATTTCATATGTGAGTTTGGCACCGCGATGACCAGATGTGGGAGCATCATGGGCATGTTGAAGCATTAGACCTCTGAACTTGGTGGGTACTACCCACTGCTGGATGCCAGTTTTGGAGGTTCTAATTAACAAACCATCCTGTAACTTGAATTGTGATTTAGATTTTATTAAGATTCTAAGATCTTCTTTGCCAATACAATCATCTTTTGAGATGGGGTTGCTTTCAGGATCTTCTATGTGTTTATAGAAGATGCCTACAATGGGGTCTTCTTTTTGACTAGTGATCAGATCCTCACTAGGAGAATCCTGACTCCATTGTACCAAGTTAGGCTCACTCTGTTGTTTTGCCTGGTTTCTGGTAATGGCTTCTACCTGAATTGCACCCATTAAATGGTCAATATTAAGGAGTTCTCCAGTTATGGCTCCTTGTTTGGCTAATGAATCCGCAAGGTCATTGCCTTCCTTATCAGGACCTAAAACTCTGGAATGACCCTTGGTCTTTTTCCAGTGTATGGTTAAATCATTGGATACTACCAGATTATCAATCTCGCAGAACAATTTGCCATGCTTGACTGGTTTGTTATTGCTTTTCTGCATGCCATTTCTTTTCCAAGTTGGCAGGTATTCAACAAAACTGTCACGCACATAATTTGAGTCAGTTATGATCACAAATTCATGAATACCATGTTCAATAGCCATTTCAATGGTTTTGAAAACAGCAGTTAGTTCAGCAACTTGACTGGATCTTGGTCCAATGTTGAAACCTATAGATAAATTTGGGAATCCATTTGCCCCAGTTATACCAATGCCAGCTACTAATCTGCGCTCATTATCAATAGTGGCATGGTAAGAACAACCATCAACATATACCCAAGGTAATGTTTGACAATGGTCCTCATTGTACATTTTATATGGGGAAAGCAATTGTTCCTCCAGAAAATCATCTTCTGATAATTCTTCCCCAGTATCTCTAGTAGTACAGTCGTGGAGCTCAGCAAGTCCCTGTGCAACTGGATTCTTTTTATTCTGCTTGTAGCGAATTTCTAATGGCCAGCCTTGCAAGGAAAGCGTCCATGCTGTTATGCGGCTATTTGATAAATTCCCATCTCTTATTCTCTCACTTTGCAAATATAGCAAAGGCTGGTGGGCCGTTTCTACAATGATTTCCTCGCCCTGTATATAGCTGCGGAAATTTTGTAGAGCCCATACAGTAGATAAGAGGGCTTTTTCGCAATCGTTGAACTTTATTTCTACTGGGGATACATTTTTGCTCGCATAAGCAATGGCTTTGTTCAAATTATCATGCTTTTGGTATAACACAGCACTCATGCTTACATCTGTGTACCCTGTTTCTAAGTAGAAAGGTTTACCACCTTCAGGGTACGCTAAGCAAGGTGCTTGAGTGAGTTTTCTCTTCAGCTCTCTGATGGCTGTCTCTTGAGACTCACTCCAGTGCCATTTCACATCCTTCTTTAGAAGAAGTAGTAGTGGTTTAGCTAATTCCGCATAATTATCAATGAATTTGCGAGAATAATTTGTCATACCCAGGAATGATCTCAATTCCTTTAAGTTAGTTGGGTTTTTAGAATTCACTATAGCTTCCACCTTTTTCTTTTGGGGATTTAATCCGTCAGAGGTAACTTCATGTCCCAAGAAGTTTACACGAGTGCGGCACCATTGAGCTTTTTGCAGGGATAATTTGACACTTGCCCTTTTAAGTTGGCTGAGGACGTGTTTAAGTTCTGTGATGTGTTTTTCAAAGTCTGTGCTTTTGATTAAAACATCATCAACATAAGATAAGGTCCCCCTTTCCAGTGCGTCAGGCATAGCCTTATGCATGAATACAGCAAATTCATGTCCAGAATTTATGTATCCAAATGGAAGTCTCTGGAATGCATATTGAACCTTTTGGAAAGAGAATGCTAGCTTATATTGGTCCTCTTCATGTACCTTTATGGTCCAATATCCCTGTGCACAATCAATGGCAGTGAATATTTTGGATCCTTGCATTTGTGCTAGGCACTGGTCAATGTATGGTACAGGCCAGCCAGACATGTATACTCGTTTGTTTAGTTGTCTTAAGTCAGCACACAAACGCCATTGTCCATTGGGCTTAAGGACACCTAGAATAGGATTATTATAAGAGCTGTGCACCTGTCTGATAATACCTCTTTCTTCCAAATTCCTTATGATCTCTGCAAGAGAATCATATGAGGCTAAGGGAAGTCTGTATTGTTTGACAAATACAGGTGGCGCATTAGGATCTGTTTGTATTCTTGCAATGTGCAAGTCTGTAGTACCACAGTCATAAGAATCCTTAGCGAAAATATCCTTGTATTCCATTAGGAGTTCTCGCAGCTGTTGGCGTTCGTCATTGCTGGAACAGCCATTAGCTAAGGATATTTGCTCTTCGACTATTTGCTGAAATCCTGGAAATATTTCAGGCTGTCCTATTTCATAGGCTTCTTCCAGTCTAGAGGTGAGATCCCCTTGATTATAATTTACATTGCTCCCATGACTCTGGGTATTGGGGTAATCTTGCTGTTTGATTGGCTGGTCAAACACTAGAGAGGCTTCTTCAATTTTACAGATGCCTTCCTCTGAGCTGAAGGGATAAATAGACTGAATATTAAATAGACCCTCTGGCATAGATGCAAAGGATTGTTCTATTAATTGTTCTTCAGTTAGGTATCCTTCAGGTATTAGCCCAATTACATTATTCTGGAATCCAAAAGTGTAATAACTTGATTCCAGTGCATATCCTATGGTAGTTCCCTTGGATAATGTTATATCCTGTGGGGTCATGTTATGCACAATAATATTTATTGGAACAGTTCCAATATTCACCATAGGAGTGTAGGTTACTGAGACACCCAGATTTTGTATTCTATGGGAGAGGCAAATCAGTGTTTCAGAAGTTTTTAATTTCTGACCTCTCTTTACCTGTAAGGGTAAAAGAAATTTATCAGCCCCAGCAGGAATTATAACATCGCTAGATACCTGCATATTCACAGCATATGGCAATTGCTGGTTTGATTTTAGGGCTGCATTTTCATCCTGAAATACTTCAGGGTCCCCCTTTAACCTGCTCCAAAGGCAAGAATTAATCAGATCTATTTGTATGGCATATCTATGTAAGATATCATTGCCAATGTATATTTGATTATGGGGAGTATTTAAAACTAAAAACAGGTGCTTCACTGACTTATTACCAATAGAGATAGATAATAAGCACTTAGCTGTGATGTTATAGTTTTCAGACCTGTCATCCAGGCCGTTGACACTGTGGTCTTGGGGAGAAAGATATTTAATCACTTTAGGTTCAGCTATTTGCGCTAATAAACCTTCGCTTATATAGCTAGCTTCCTGTTTTAAGTTTATTTTAGCATACTCGGTTTTACCAAGGTCATGCACTTGTATAGGGATAAATAGATCCTCTTTAACTCTCTCAATCCCTGTGAGGTATTGAGTGTGGCCTCCCCCCTTAGGGATTTTATGATCCCCCTTGTGGAGTGATATGGTTAATACATCGCTATCTAGGGAAATATTCGCTATCTTTCCAGGCGATATTTTAAAAGTATTACCATCAGAGCCACTAAAAGGAGTCTGATCATCTATTTGTAGAATAGTGATTTCAGGTGTAGAGTTATTCCTGAAATGAATCTCCACAGCATCTGGTTTCTCTTCCACCACGTGACAGCTGTGTCGGGTGCGAGATATACCAGATTTTTCATAATTGATAGGCCGTTTAACTTGCAACCAAATTACATTATTTATGCAATCAATTATGGTGCTTAATCGTTTCAGGAGATCACTACCAATAATTAAACGATCAGTTGGCAGATCCACTATAATGACAGGGTGTCTTATTACCCTATTCCCCAATTTAAATTTTAACCAGGCAGTACCGTAGACTTTTAGGGAGTCACCCCCAACACCTATTAGAGAACCGTCAAATTCTCTTATTTTGGGTTTGTGGGGTGTTAGCTCATTTAGCTGTGTGTAGTACCTGTGGGATAAGATAGTTGCCTGTGACCCAGTGTCAATTAATCCCCTGATAGGGTTGGAGACTGAATCTTGCAGCTCAACTAGTACATAATATCTTCCTGCAGTTTCTATCATTTCACACATAAAATTTGCATTCTTGTACATCTGTGGGCTTCGCCACGTTTTACCTGGATTCGCTGTGTCATTCGATGCAGAGGAAATTTCATACCTACCTGTTTCCCCTATGACAAGGTCAGCTGGGTTCTTGTGTACTGCATCTGTGGAAATAATGTTAAGAGAACACTGCAGAGGAAAAGTTTGGTTAATTTTTCCCGGCTGATGTCGCTCATTGTCACAGCTAATTTGTCCGTTTCCGGTCTGTGGGGAGATAACATGATTAGTATCATTAATATTTATTACTACATTTTGTATATCTCTCCCCTCCCCTTCAGGTGATACTGCAGTATTTATGACTGTGCCTGTGGTCCACTGCTGACCACTGGCTGTACCCCTAAAAAAGTATTGTTCGGTTGCTGAGCCGTAGATTTTTGACTCATATTAGCGATTTGTTCGCTCAACCGATTTAATTGGGTAAACAGCATATCTACCTGATTGTACAAGTTACCTCTACCCCTGGGCCTATCTCTTGGTGCCCCATTGTACTGATTCCTGGACCATTGGGTTCCCTCAGAATCAGGGCCACTATTTCTATTCTGGCGTGGTTGCCCCTGGGGTTCAGCTTGTTCAGCATTAGTACTTTGGGGAGCATTATATACCTGGGGTGTCAGGTTACCCTGAGAATATCTTCGCCGTCTATTGTATCTACCCTTGCGCGGATACCAATTATTTGATGAGTATTCTCTTTGTGAGTAATTATTCACCTGATTATGTCCCCCACTTTGGTTATAGTCTCCCTGCGCCTCAACCTGTGTAGGGGGAGGGGCAGAATTAAACCTCTGTGGAGATGGCCTGTTTTGACTGGCCACCTCTGCATAAGTCCTCTTGTTAGACTCCAAATTGAGGGGGCTAGGTGACACCCTAGTTTCTGCCACAATTTTGGGTTTTGACTCCTTTTTAACCCCCTGCTCACTGGACTGCTGAATAGAGTATAACTTCGTACTCTCTTTGATCAGCCATTCCAATGAGCAGTCCTCATCAAAATCTCTAGCTAAGTTGATTTTGATGGGTGTAGGCAATGCTTCAAAAAATAAATTTACAAATTCTGAGCCATCAAATCTGGGATTATCTTCAGCCATACTGTACGCATTTTTCAATACAGAAAGGAATTCGACTGGACTCTGATTTGCACGACACTTTAAACCATATACCGCTATTTTCGCGGCAGTTTTAGTGCGATATTGCCCGAATTCTTTTCTGCATTGTTGTTTTACCCCATTCCAGGAATGAATATTCATATCCTTTAGTGAAACAAAGAATTTCTGATGCCTACTGTCAAATACCCAAGGCAGAAATTCAATTTTCAATTTCTCACTTGTAACATTCATTATAGCTAACGCATTTTCAAAAGCCTGTAAATGATCAATTACAGATGTTGTTCCCTTATTGGAGAATATAGGTACTGCGCGTTGTACGAAGGTGATTATTTTATGGGAATCATAGACTTTATCAGACTTATTTTGGGATTCTCTGTTAGAGTTTCCCTCCCCCGCATCAGCTGCGCTACAGCTGTCCACTGGATTTATATCCTGAGGGGATTGTCTATTTGGGAAATCTACTTCTGACCCGTTAGGGGTCATTTGTCTATGTTGTTCTATATATTTTCGTACCTCGTCCCTGACGCGTTCGCTAAAGGAGTTAGCATTATCTGTATTATTCTCATTGCTAATATAGGGGTTTTCATTATGGCGATATGACCTTTTTAAATCGCTTAATTCTCTCTGGCTTTGCGCAAGCTGTTTATTTAAATCTTGTATCTGCGCGATTAAGTCCATATTGTGCTTATCTAAGGTAGCTAGGTTTTGGGCAAATTCATCCATTTTATTTTTGGCTATTTTTAAACCCTCTTCGCGTCTGCGCGAGGAACGAATACTATTTTCTAGCTCCTGTATTTGCAATCGTTTGTCTGTGACACAAAACGACATTTCGTCAATTATGCATATTAAAAGGGGCCAGGATTTTAGTATTAGTTCGTCTCGCTTTTTGGGAGCTTTGCATTGATTAATCATTAATAATTCCTGGAAGAATTCATTCTCTTCATTCCACATATTATTATTAACGGTAATATTTTTAGCCCTAGTTTCAAGCATATCCATAAAATCATTTAATTCACCCGCAATATTAAACTTCCCTTTAAGGTAACTTAAGATATCTTTCTTAAGGACCTGACCTTTAGTAATAGGTATGGTTATGGGACCAATTTCATTGCTATGTATAGAATTAAATGAGTCACTTCTGGCTACAGACATTATTGTATTGGTTTAGTATTTATTTAACTAAAATGCTAATACAATTTTTGCCAATAAAAAGAGAGAAAAATTTTATATTTAAAAAAAATATATATTATTAATTTTGAAATATGAAAAATTAATATTCCGAAATATGAAAAATTAATATTTTTGATTAACTTTGAAAATATGAAAAATTAATATTTTTGATTAATTTTGAAATATGAAAAATTAATATTTTTATTAATTTTTCAAAATTAATCTTTAATAATATTTCAAGATATTAATGTCAATCTCGAAATATGAAAATTAATATTTCAACTTTTCAAAAAAAAATTATATCTTCAAAATATTAATATCGAAATATGAATTTTTTTTTTTCTCTTTTATAATAATTTCTATTTACTTACAAATATATTATATCAATTATGATGGATATTATTAAATCTCAGAAAAGTGCCTCCAATTATTATGTCAGTATATTTATGAAAATCTTAGCAGTGCTATCCAAATAATATATATAAGTTTATGGCAGGGTTACAAACACAATAAAAAAAAAAATAGAAACCCTAATTAACCATGCATCTACTAGACCATACAATTAATATAAATACCTGAATTCTTTTATTTAGTTAATATCCATGAACATATTGAACTATATTTGCAATAAAAGGAAACTAAATAAAAGTTTATATGCGTTAAAACCAACTCTTAAGATATGCTATCCTTCTTACAAAACCCAGAAAAATATACCTTCACAATTCAGCCTTTTATTTATTTAACACAATGGGACTAAAAACCTTTAACATCTAAGCAATACAATTCTAAACAGTGTTTATAAAACAATAGGATAATATATATATTCTGCTATTTAACTACAATTTATCCTAATACAAAATTAACTGACAATATCAGAACTTGCATAGATGAGTTACTTGGTCAATCAGACGCAGATTTAAACAATATATGTATATAGGCTGTGAAATGCTAACTTGAGAAAAACACACTGCTTCTTTAAATCTATTAAATACAAATTAACTATGCATATAACTTATCTTACAAAACCTTGAATACATTACCAAAGTAAAAAGCAGTCGATATCCGATATTCCTTGGTAGGAATTATTTTACCTCAGATCACCAATAAGTGTATATCGCAATCAATGAGAAGGGTAGATTAGCTTTGCTCAAGTAAAGTGGTATCTCACACCCAGCGGGAACCAGTTACAAGTTTTAGCTTCAGCAGAAAATCTGTCCCTTTCTCTCCATTGCATTCACTTTTTATTTGGTTTTCCCATCACTGGTAAATTGTGGGTGGCCCTGCGGGAGCTGACCTTCCCATTGGTTATCTGGGAAGTTTAAATCGGATTGGCCCTTGGAAATTTCATTTTTAACAGCCAGAGAGAACCTTCTGGCTGTAGTTCTCGCAACATAACACCAGGTGGCAGCACAAACAGACACAGCAACATTTGAAACAACTTAAGTCAGTATTTCTATGAAATGGTTATTAATTTTATCATAATTTACTGCAACAACTATTCATAATATTTGTTTTGGATAAGTTATATCTTAATGAATTTTCTGATCATTTTGATATGAAACATCACATACATCTAGCATTATATTAAAATAACTTATATTTCATAGTTATATCACATCAAATATATATCTCATAGTCATATCACATCAAAGTAACTTCCATATTTTCATCTCACTATATTTTAAAAGATGTATGTGAAACTTTCTAAACATTTATTTGCACGTTTATATGATATGACTTAATTCATTTCATGCGGCATTCCGTCTCTTTCTAAGTGCATAGATTGATGCTCATGACCAATGGTTGTCTGCAATAAAAATAGAAATAATTATTAGAGATGATCCAAGCATTAATATGTGTATGGTCCATAAGTATTTATTTATATTCTTAAAAACACAGAGGCTAAGTAAGATCTTTTGTGTTTTCAAAACATATATATCATTTCTATGTATATCTGAATTTATCTGTCTGAAAAATATAAGCAAAACAGAGGTTATTACACATTTTTGACTGACTAAAACAGTTACCTCCCAAGCTTAGCAAATACCCATGTAATAATAATATAGAATTAGACAATTTCCCAAATTTCTATATTTAATACATTCTGGGGCATGTATTTAAACAGAGAGAGAAAAAAAATGTTTATTTGCTGTCTGCTTACGTGAACTTCCAGAGTCACACCTTAGCATTTGTCTGTGTTTCCCAAGGCCTTTATTGCTCCACATGGGGTCAATCCATGAGGAGTTGTAAAAGTCTTTAAAACAGCATATTTCCTGTTTAGCCAGCAGTGCAGATGTGTATTTGATAATTAACACCCATGTGCATAAAAGCTGCCTCTATGATTTTGATCAGTTCCAAAAGGGTAATTCAGACATTTCGTCTCCATATATTTGTCTGTATCCTGAAACTATGTTATATTTTAGTTCCTTGCTAAATTATACAATTGCATAATTTAACATATTGAGTGTGTGAGATCTCCCAGAGATAATCCTTTGTTCTCCTTTCAGCCAAGAATGTCTCCTGTGCAATTGGAGTGGGGGAGATCTAATCTTTTGTCCTACAGACCATGTTCACATCCACAGATTTATTAAATAAAGCTAAATATATTTCTATATATTATTTAATAATATTTCAAATACCTTGACATAACTAAAATATAAATACGTTTCTTATTGATATGCCAAGCTGTCAACTGAGTCCTTGTATTGGCTGCGGTTTTTCAGCGATCTCGGATGCGCCATGTTGCTTAAGATGTCACCTGCCAGGCTGTCCAATGATTCCTTGGATTGACTGATGGTTTTACGCGATCAAGGATGCACCTTTTATTGGATTGCGTTCTTACGTGATCAAGAATGCGCATTTTATTGGATTGCGTTCTTACGTGATCGAGGAAGCGCCATGTTAATTAAGACGTCACATGCAAAGGTGTAAAAAACGTCTGATTGTATTACGTAGTCCCGCAATATTTGTTTGTGCACGTTACACACGCTTGTGAATGAGAAGACAAGTTTAAAACCATGGCGAATATGGATTGTGTGCATCATGTTACATTGTTGACCCATAGCTGATAAAGACCACCACATTCTCTTTTGCTGGATGTCTAGTTGAATAAACGAACGTAAGCAAAATGTTTTCAAGCATAAGATATTTTGAGGCAAGTGCAAATCTCTATAGTTCATCTTGTTTAATATGTTTGTCAACAATATGTTCCTTTTTATGAAAAATGACTGTTGTGTTAAAGATATCTAATTCATAAAGATGCGCTATTGTATTATAATAAAGTAATCAATATGCATTTATCTTTATCATATGCTAAATATATGATGCCGACTTCTAAATGTAATTTCGTCGTATATTTTATTAAAGGTTCATTAGACACTCACATTAAAAACCAAAATATTTTATTTGGTCTCTAATTATATAGTCCATTGTTTACCAAATACAAGTCTACTTTTGCTTCTGTTCAAATAAAATTGAAGTAATTTTCAGACTCCTCGCCAAGCCTCAAAGTTTCATGTGAGTACCATCTCCAGCTTTCTCCTGTTTATGTAAAGGGTTTTTTCATATGTTAATGATGGGGTATTGTCTTGTTTTACGGTTGTAATGGGGGTTCATCTATCTTTTCAATAGAGATAACCCGATTTTCTTTGAAAGTGTTTAAAGCTTTTTAATATTGATTTTGATATCAGTATATGTTAATCTTGTTGTTTTTAGTAGTGTCTATTACATGCAGTTCTGTGCAGTTCTGTTAAAAAGATTGTATGCTGTCCCTTTAATGCAAATGTTGATTTTTGTATCATGTATGAATTCCACATTGGTTAATCTCCAAATATATTATTGTTAGCATATTTTTTTTTGTCACTCCTAAAAGGAATTTAAACCATATTCATTGTTAAAACAAATGTGTTTCTAAAAAAAAATAAACACAATAATGTCTCTTTAAGAAAATAGACTTTATTTAACACGTCAATATAAATCTTTTTTCAATATTTCTTGTTTGAACAAGTACATGTAGATATACCAACAATCACCAAATATTATATGTTAGCATATGTAATTTTGCTAAAGAGACAGTTTAGAAAACAAATAATGTTTAGCATTATTAAAAAAGTCAATTTTGTAATATCAATGATATCAAAGGTTTCTCACCAATTAATCATTTGTCTGTGTTTATTTTAATTTGCTAGCTAAACCTATGATGTTCGTGTGCTCATTTGTTATAGCTTGAAGAGTGCATGTAATCAGAATGCAATTTGACCACTAGAGGGCATTTGGATAGCATTTGTATATCTAAAACCTTGAGCTCATACAGCATATTTACCATGTATTGATCATTGATTGTGTAAAATGTTGTTATGTCAGAACAACAAATAAGTGGTCATTTTTCATAGGCATAGATACAAGGGTAAGCACATAAGTCACACGTATTTCTCCATGTTTTGTTGTTTCCAACTTGATAATGCGTAATACAGTGTTTTCTTTGTAATCAATAATGTTCTGACTGTCCCTTTAAGCTGTGTTATTGGCATTCAAACAGTAATATGCCATCATGGATAATTGTAATGGTCATTTTGTTAGTGATTCGGGAAACAGTTTGGACATCACATCACAGAAAACAATCAATATCATGAACAAGGATAGGTATGTGATGTGGTTTTCACACACGTATAACCCACACTCTGCAAACAATCTGCCTCCATGGACCCGGTCCCATAGAAGTAGATTATATACAGAGTGTGGTCCACAAGTGTATGAAAACAATCACATACCTATCCATTACACATTAAATAAAAAAACATTAAACATGAAAACAAATACTTACTTCCTCTTCCTTCCCCTCTTCCCACGGGGCTGAGGCTCTGGGAGGGTCAACTGCCGACTCCGACGAGTTCTCATTGGAGATGTTGTGGGAAGAGCGGAAGGAAGAGTACTGGGACGACCAAGGTGAGGAGGAGGAGATGGCCGAGGAGATGGCCCGGCAGGAGAAGATGGCCCGGCAGGAGAAGATGGCCCGGCAGGAGAAGATGGCCCGGCAGGAGCAGGAGGCCCGGCAGCGGGAGGCCCAGCAGCAGGAGGCCCGGCAGCAGGAGGCCCAGCAGCAGGAGGCAGACCAGCAGATGGCGGACCAGGAGCAGGAGGCAGACCAGCAGGAGGCAGACTAGCATGCGCCTCCCGGAAGAAATTAAACATCTCTTGTTGTAGTCTAAAGGTTCGGTTTTGGGCTTCTTCTATTCGAGTAAGGAGGTGTATGATTTGGGTTTGGCCTTCAATAATTTTGTTTTGTCCTTCAATAATTCTATTTCTGCCTTCTATATTTTGGATCCGGGAGTTACGCATCTGGTCAATGTAGTCTAGTAGAACCCGCACCTCCGCTATTTCCTCTTGTTGTGCACGGCGTGGTGCTCGTGCACGGCGGCCTGCTGGTGCACGGCGGCCTGCTGGTCCTTGAGCGGCCTCTGCTTCCGCGGCCTCTTCCTCTGCTTCCGGGGCCTCTTCGTCAAGGGGGGCCTCTTCGTCAAGGGGGGCCTCTTCATCAAGGGGGGCCTCTTCCCTCCGAGGTGGAGATTCATCCCCACCACTCTCATCCCGGGGAAAAGGAGGAGCCGGTAGTTGCTGTGCTGCCTCCTCCCCAGACTCTGTATATTTGAAAAATAAATAAATGTATATATTAGCATATTTCCAAATAAAGCTTTAAATTACTTAGCTTACGATACAATTACAAATGCAGCCTCATTAATCTACTTTGAAATCTAACAATCAATACGATGTCCGCATTTTCTAAACCGTGTTTGTGATATCTCTGGTCAATCTGAATGTTTGAGCGTTTGTTTTCAGTCTGTTTAAATGCACACCTAACCTATAGCCTAGATACTAATGTAACCGCAAAGTAATTGTGAATGCGTGTAAACAACGTAATAGCATTAATCTGATCCTTAAAGGGACATGAAACCCAATGTTTTATCTTTCATGATTTAGAAGCATACAATTATAATCAACTTTCTAATGTACTTTTCTTATCTAATTTGCTTCATTCTCTGGATATTCTTTGCTGAAAAGCATATCTAGATATGCTTAGAAGCTGCTGATTGGTAGCTGCATATAGCTGCCTCCTGTGATTGGTTCACCGTGTGCATGGCTATTTCTTCATTAAAGTATATCTAAAGAATGAATCAAATTCGGTAATATAAGTAAATTGGAATGTTGTTTAAAATTGTATTCTCTACCTTAATCATGAAAGTAAATGTTTGCGTATAGTGTCCCTTGAAATACATTCGTATGTTAATTTTTTCTTAAATGAGCTTACCGTCAGATGAGAATGGCAGGTTCCCGGTATCAATTCCTCCGATACCGACTATATCCACCTCGGAGATGCTGGGATGCAACAATTCCTCCCATCGTCAGTAATCGATTTCCAGTGCAGGGCCGCCACCGGTTCCTGCGGCATGTTGGGCCTCCCGGCTTAACTTTTTTTTAAGATCCATCTTGCAGTCCCGGTAGCGATGTTTAATAGAGTCCATATCTCTGTTCCGGCCACCCACTGCATTGACTGCATCCCTTATCTCCTGCCAGAGCTTCTTCTTCTCAGTCGGGGTGGTCTTCTGATGCTGCAGCCTCCTATACCTGGCCATATAGGCTTCTACGAGGGCCTCCTTCTCCTCCATAGAAAACCTCGCCTCCCTAGTTGCCTTGGCCTTCCCCTGTGACGATGCCCTCTGTTTCCCGGACTGTGAAGCCCTACTCTGTCCGCCACTGGGCCCAGCCACTTGTTCATCTTGAACCAAGTGGCTGGGTCCACCCACCGCTTCCACCCCCGCTTCCTGCCCCCCTTCCTGCCCTGTTCCTCTCCCCCTCCCTCTCCTCCCCCCTCTACCTCTCCCCTGCCTGCCCTCCATCTCTTCCCTAAACTAAACCCCAAATAAGCAAATCAAAAGTGAGTGTGATCAAATGAAAGGGGGTCAAAATAAAGAACTAAAAAGACCAAAAAAAAAGTGCAGAAAATGTGAAAGGGATATAAATAAAAGAGGGTAAGGAGTATTTAAATGAACAAAATGAAGAAGAAGACTAAATGGAGGATATGTAAACTAAATGTAACTAGGGGATGGGATGGGGTATGGGATAAGAGTAAATGGGATTACAGGGAATGGGACTACAGGGAATGGGGTATGGAGTGTAGTATGAGAGGGTATGGGGTATGGAGTGTATGTAGTGTTATTGATTGTTTGCGTGTAAATGTGTTAAGTGTACAGAAAAAGCACTCGCACACTCACCCAAACCAACTGTCGCTCACTAACTCACACTACCACTAACTAACTCTCTCACACTACCACTAACTCTCAATAACTCACACTACCACTAACTCTCTAACTCACACTACCACTAACTCTAACTCACACTACCACTAAATCTCAATAACTCACACTACCACTAACTCTCTAACTCACACTACCACTAACTCTCTAACTCACACTACCACTAACTCACTCACGATAACACTAACTGACTCACAATAATGCACCAAATCTCTAAGCTCCAATCTTCAAAAACCCACCAGCAACACAGTGAAAGAAGCCCTGCTTGTGTGTTGCTTATATACCCTGTGTAAATGTTTAATGATGTACCGGTTTGCGTTGTAAATTGTGTTCAGGTGTGCTTTATTCTTACTTATTATTTGTGCAATGTGTATTAGGTGTGTGAATTTGCGCATGCTCATTTGGAGTTAGTATTTGTGGAATGTGTAGAATGCGAGGATGTCATAGTGCTCGTTTTCTATAACATTGACCAATAGTATTATGGTTAAATGTTAATTTGCGATGGTGTGGTATTAGTGAAGTACTGTATATGCATGTTTGTCCTAATATATGGTACTATTGAATGCGAGTATTTTGCTAGTGTATGATTGTTTGTTTATTTTTCCTTGTTGTTAGTTTCCGTATTTCCACATCTTAAATGATATGCGTATTCCCTGTATTTTATTTTTTAAAAATCCCCCCGCTTCTGAATGTGTAATGCTTATGTGCTTTGTTTAGTGATTGTTGTTGTGACTTTTGCGGCGTGTTATTGTTGTGCATTATGTGGTATGCGTCATATGACCGAGCTGTGCGTATTTCTCGCGAGATCGAGTGTTAAGATGAAAAAAGCTTGTTTGTTTGCTTTTCCATTGATATCTATGGGAGACTGTCTAACGCGGGCAGGATTCCGCGTGTGAAATACACGCGTTAGGAGTATCGTTAGAAGGTTGTTTTTCAACTCTAAATACAGGCGTTAAAAAATGTCATGTGTTAGATATAAACCACGCGTAGCTAACGCACCCCATCTACCGCAAAACTCTAAATCTAGGCGTATGATTTATTGATAAGATTTATTAATAAGAATGAAAATGGATGTTTATACCTTATGTTCACACCTTCTGTAAATACATTATTATTTATATATATATACCCACGTGGCAATTTATATTGGATGTGAGAAACCTTGATTTACATCTTATAAGTGAATATTACTATATGTACCCTTCATACACAACTATGTGATGTGGTTTATAGAACATGAATATGTCATAAACATGATAATATTACCTTTTTTGGGCCATTTCCACACAGGCCTTATTATATGTTTTAACAATATTAGTGTACTAAAACATACCTCACATGGATTTGGATGACAATTATATGGTAAATAACAGAGGACAAGATTTATGGTGAACTATAATAATATTTATTTATTTTTAGGCTTCTTGGATGAGGGGGGTGAGGTGACTGTAGTGGATTTCCTTGTTCTCCTGGTTTGAGAAGGTTCAGATGTTTCTGCTGGTGTGCTGGCCACAGATGATAGGCTGGAGGCAGTGTCCTGCTGGTGTGTAAAGTGCTCAACCAACACACCCAAGAGTTGATTTTGTTCCCGCCATCTATTGTCGATCTGCATCTGCATATCAGACAGAATTTGCATCATCTGTGACTGGTTTTGAACACTTCCACTTAATGATGCTGCCATGTCCCTCTGCAGCTCTATGCTACGTTTCTGTAACCTCTCTTGGCTCCTAAAGAACCTCTCTTGGCTCCTGAAGAACCTCTCTTGGCTCCTGTGAAACCTCTCTTGGTCTCTTTGTCTGCTCTCGGAGCTTGTTATGAGCCTCCTCTGGAGTGCAATGTATTCCTCACCCAGGGGAGTATACAATGCATCCACAGGCTCTTGAGCAGCAGGGCTTCTAATTGCTTGAGGTGCAGGTTCAGCTGCATCTGCTGGTTCTTGTGGGACAGGTTCAGCTGCATCTGCTGGTTCTTGTGGGACAGGTTCAGCTGCATCTGCCGGTGCTTGTGGGACAGGTTCAGCTGCATCTGCTGGTGCTTGTGGGACAGGTTCAGCTGCATCTGCTGGTGCTTGAGTACTTTCAGCTATATTTTCATCTGCAGATGGTGGAGCTCTCCCAAGTGATGAGGATGGTGGAGCTCTCCCAAGTGATGAGGATGGTGGAGCTCTCCCAAGTGATGAGGATGGTGGAGCTCTCCCAAGTGATGAGGATGGTGGAGCTCTCCCAAGTGATAAGGATGGTTGAGCACTCAGGGTGGATTGATAGTCCCACTGATGACCAGTGTGTGACCACTCAGCTTGTCCAGTTGGCACTTCTTGTGACATAGTCTGTGTGTAAAATCCATGACTGCCTTGAGATTGTGTTGGGGGGGGGGGTAAATACATGGACCCTTTGTGGCTGTCTTAGTTCCCCCTCAAAGCCAAAAGAAGAATATTCCTCTGGCCAGGAATCTTGCCAGGGGTCATATGTCAATGGTGGTGGCATCACTTCCGGGTCCTTAACTGAAGCCATCCAACCCTGCTCATGCCTGGGAGCATACTGTTCATGTGGTTGCCTGAAGACTGGTGGTGGTGGCTGCATGCCTGTGACTGGTGGTGGTGGTGGTGGTGGCGGCATGCCTGTTTGCATCCTCGTGACAGGAGGTTCTGTGGAGGAGTCAAATGATGAGAGGGATTAGTACAGTCATATATATGTCCATGTGGGCATACAATGTACATTGATACATGCTAGGGCCTATACTGATTCTCATGTCAAACTCTATAACATGCATGTGCACATTATGATTTGTGATATGAGGGATTTTAATATGCGCAGTATACAGGTATGTGTTTCATACAATAGTTATATGTACATGTCAATGATGGAAAAAATGTGTTCTTTAAGTGACACTATGGTCACACAAATTACTTTAGCCTGATGTAGGCACAGAACCTGCTTTCTTGAGCTAAAAGTATTGTGATGGCTATAGTGTCCATTTACTGAAAACTCTAAATGTGGCTTGTGGCCTGTGTTACTCTGAGACATGTTAGTATTGCACTATTCCACCTCATATCATGAATTGCATTGTGTTAAGTAGCATTAATGTCAAATATAATTGTAGACGTTTTTGTTAGTAGGCCAAATACCATGCTCCTCCTTGTGTACATGAATGTGTGATATTAAAGGATGTTATATCTCAAATACATATAAAACTGGTGTGTGGGATGTTACTCACCAGCATGATGTGCTGTGGTTGCAGCCCCTGAGTCACGAGCCCCTGGAAGTCCACGGGCTGCTGTGATACTCAGGGACCTGCATATCATCTCCTGCCAGGTTTTATATTCTATGTCCAGGGGTGGACCACGCCTGTTCCCCTCTGGTGCATAGCTTCCTGCCCCATCTTTTCTTTCACCCGCCTCTTGCAGTCATTCCACCGCTTTTTAAGACCCTCAACAGTCCTCCTCTGTGGGGCCACACTGTTGACAGCATCCTCTACCCCCAACCATGCTGTTTTTCACCTTTTGGCACAGCCTTTGCCCTTCTCCTGCCCAATGAAGGCACTGTAATTGTCCATGATGGCCTGGACTAGGGAAACATTTTCATTGAATGAGAAGTTTGGACATCTCATCCTCTCATCCTCCGTGGACACCTGGCTTGCTCCCTGTGATGTCCCTGGTGTGGGTTCCTCCCTATCCTCTCCCTCCTCCCCCCTTCTGTCCCCATGAGCACCCTCTGTCCCTCTTCTAGATGTGCCTGGTCTCTGGGGCTCTCGGGCATCTCCCCTCCCATCATCCCTTCTAGCTCTCCCTCTCCCCACTCCACTTACTCCCTGACGGGGACCCCACTGCTCCTCCTGTCCTCTACAATACTCCTCTCCCTGCCACTCCTCTCCCCTCCTTCCCTCCGCCCTACCTCTCCCTGCCATCCTCACACTACACACACTCACATGCACTCCCAGTTCAATCACACACAATCGCAACCAAACAGTCAGCCTATCACACTGTAAAATTGAAATATAATGTGTGAGGTGTTAGAAAAAAAAGTGTGGTGTCTTTGTATATGTATGTATGCAATATGTAAAAATATGTGTAAGTGTACAAGCTTAATCAACCAACAATGCGACCTAACTAACTCCTCTGTTTGCGCCTCTCTCTCTACTCTGACTAATCCTCCACTCCACTATAGTGTGCTGTAGCTCAACGAACCATCCAAACACACTGAAGAAAATGGCGGCTGCGCATGGGTTTATATATGAATTTTGAATAGCATAATTACGTGTCGCATTTTTAGATGAAGTCGCGGTTCATTTTTACGAGTGTTAGCCTAATTTGCATAAAACTACTCTTTATTGAGACTTTACGTGGATAAAATACTGGCGTAAGTTACTTGGGACGACTAAAATGTGTATTTGCGCACATTTCGGAAGATCACCAGTTTGTCCTACTTACGCCAGTTTAGCATCTAACGGCGCAGTATATGTAATACCCCAATGTGCGAGGTGAAATTACGGGCGGCGCGGATCCCACGCTTGCACCGAAACCTACGCCGTATATTTGATCGCGCCCCTAATTCATAAGTTCTTATACGTTTAGATAGTAGTATTACCAGTTGAGGTTACTTTTCAGGGATAACTTAGCAACTGCTTAATTTGACAATTCCATTGACTGACTCCATGGGGCATATTTAACAATGTGAGAGCGGACATGATACGAAGTAGCGTATTATGTCAGCTGCACATCGCTGCCCATTGATAAATGCTGACAGCATACGCTGTCGACATTTATCATTGCACCAGCAGTTCTTGTGAACTGCTGGTGCAATGCCGCCCCCTCCAGAATCCCGGCCAATCGGCCACTAGCAGGGGGTGTCAATCAACACGATCAAATTCGATCGGGTTGATTTCTGTCCGCCGCCTGTCCGAGCAGGCGGACGGAGCTTGATAAATATGCCCCCATGTATTAAACAACTACCATTTCTTGATACTCAGCATTGTGCTAAACAAAATGTTACTCAGAGTTTGGCAAATACATTTCTTATAAATTAGTTACCAACAACCTTATTTTGTAGAGCAGAGAAGTAGTCCAATAACCTAAACCACCCAATAACATAATATAATAAAGTATATGGCATAATGAATGAATAAAAAAGGTTTGCATCTGTAAAAGTAACACAAAAATCAAAGCAGTACTGTACTTGTTATCTACTTCTCGTATCTTTTACATATGTATATGTCACTAGACATGTGCAATTCGTTTCAGCCATATTTAGTTTTTGGACAAATTTTGGCTGATTCGGAGATTCGGATGAATCTGAATTTCTGAATCAGCACAATAACTACAGAATACAATTTAAAGTATTAGCCCTAACCTACAAAGCACTCAACAGTCTAACTCCCAACTATATTTCCTCTCTCATCGTGAAATACTCCCCATCCCGTCCTCTTCGATCAACCTCTGACCTACGTCTCTACACTCCTGTTATCTCTACATCCCACTCCCGCCTCCAAGAATTTGCACGTGCTGCTCCTGTCCTCTGGAACTCCCTACCCCACTCCATCAGACTGTCTCCAACCTTGTATAGCTTCAGAAGATCCTTGAAAACCCACCTATTCAGAGAGGCTTACCATCTCTCCTCCATCCCGCATCCGAACCAAACTAATACGTGTACATGAACTGCCTGACTCACTGCTGCAAATACAACCGATGTAACAAGCTACCCCAACCTTATGTCTCTGCACCCTAAACCTATAGATTGTGAGCTCTCCGGAGCAGGGCCCTCTTCCTCCTGTGCTAGATTTGTTTAGTCTTGTTATGTTTTGTATTGTATCACAAATCTTTGTCATTGTATACCCCTATCATTGTACCCAGCGCTATGGAATTTGGCGGCGCTATACAAATAAATGATAATAATAATAATAATAATAATAACTAAAATTCCGATATATTCAGAAAATGAATACATCAGTTTCCGAATTTTCTGAAATTGAAAACGCCTAATATTTCTACCATTAAGGATTGGAGAAATAAAACTTTAGTGTTGAGACACGAGAAAATATCACTACTTTAACCCCTTCATGCCCTTAGGACATTCAGTGCCATCCTAACAGTGCTGGGCTTTAAGGATGTCCTGGAACGTCCTAGCTTTTTTGCCATCCTGCACCCTCCTGCTTTCACAACAGTAAACATCCGACTGGTGGACATACCTAGCATTGCAGGCAATCCTCCAGGATCTAACCCCAGCATTGGAATAACGTGATCGCAGCAACAATCATGTGACTTCCTGTTTCCTCTTAATGTTTACATTGGAACTTCATTCGTTAACACTTGCCCCCCTGAACGGGTTAAAATTAAAAAAATGGCTTTGTATTACAACATTAAATTGTACTGGAAAGAACTTCTCACTTCTCCTGCCATCACTATTCCATAATCTTTGTTATCAGGTTACCCCGTGACATATTTGCCCCCTATCCAACCCCTACTCCTATTTCTATTATTATTCTACTATGCTGACTTCCCCCCCGATCCTATCTTGCTCTGTTGCTCTTCTCCCTCCCTTTCTTCTTTTTCTCCCCTTTCCCTTTCTAGATTGGTTGTTCTTTACTGAACTGTTTTTCCTTACTGGGTGATCTCAGTATAATACGGTATGTAAGGATAAACCTCTTCCTCAGTTCACCGAAAGTATAAGATTCACTTACTCCGGAGTGTATAGACAGACTATCCCCCTGTAAGGGCCACTATGGCAGAGTTAGGACCTCTGACTGCGCCACGCCTTCATCGTAAGTTATGATTGAATTGTTCATTTTGTATTCTGTATTATCTTCCTTTATATGTATTTCGCTATTGCACTAGGACTTGGAGTGTGTGATTTGTTGTAAAGTTTGTTACATGATAAATTCTCATGTAACAAGCTTTAATAAAAATGGTAATTAAAAAAACGTAAAGGGTAGGTAAGAAAAAAAATGGTAGCATTTGCTATGGGCAGTTAGAGATTTTTTTTTAAAAGATTGCCATCGGTTTGGGCACACAATTGAAGAAACATCTTTATCTAGCATTTTGGGATGAATCCTTTGTCAAAAAAAAATCTGGTATTACTATTCTTGGATAAGTAATACATTTACCAGAAAAACCATGATTCAAGTCTAGTAACTGATAAAGAGCAGCAGATAAACAGATTAGAATAATTATTTATAGGTTGTAAAACAGTGCTATCATGAAATACAGTGGTGAGCAATTAAATCAAAGATTCACATGTGTGGCCTTCTTGAGCAGCATAAATCCTATCATTGGCTAGGAGAAAAGAAAAAAACTGTATAAGGCCCCGATGATCGAAAGTGCTAAGAGGCGGCAAAATATTCCAAAGGATCCGCCGCTATGTCAAGCAAGCCTATCGAAATTTTCCATGCTCCCGCTATGCCGGCATTGCGGCATCACTGAGAGACGTTTAATATACATGCCATTGGTTGGCAATGTTGGCTATAGCCCAACACCCAGCATCAACGTCCATATTGGCAATGTATAGTAAAGGATTCTTTGAAATAGAACTGCAGTGCCTAACCAATAATCCTAATACACCTAAACCGAAGTACCCCACAAATGCAAGCTAACACTGCACTAATAAAGATCTAAATTGCCACATGCCCACCTCAAGTACCTATCTTATTAACCCTTATTCCAGCCACACACCCATCGCAAGTATCTATCCTTTTAACCCCTAAACCATCATACACCCACCTCAAGTATCTATCCTATTAACCCCTATACCGCCACATACCCACTGCAAGTATCTATTTTATTAACCCATAAACTGCCACATTAACCTACTCTACCTAACCCCCTCTAAAATAAATCCCCTAAGTTACTTCAAAATAATAAATATTAAACCTAAACCACCACAACCACAAATGCAATCTAACCCTACTCTACCTAACACATAAACCCCACTCTAAATTAAACCCCCTTTAAACTAAAGTCCCTAAGTTACAATAAAAAAAATCTAAATAAACTACAGTATCCAAGCCATTAAACTTCAACTATTCCATTACAAGCATGTCCAAATTAACCCAGCTGTGCCCACAAAGATCAATAACGAACCGGAGCTGATGGACATTATTGAAATTCGAAATAGCATGCAAAATTTGTAACGTAATTCAGCTGCTGAATCTCACCGGGCAGCATAACTGAGCAGATCTCCTTCCGCCATTGACAGGAGCACACCGACCTCTCAACGGAGCATGGCAGGAGGTTCACTGGCATCGGACCACACCGGACAGTCATAGCTAAAGGCAGACCAACCCCCACACCGGGGCCACCAACAGCAACGCAGGTATCTCTCTAGAGGCGCTGACACCGCCATTACCGCCGCAATATATCAGCTGCTAAAAGTACGCTTCACACATTCTGCATAATTACCGCTGCCCCATCCTGTTAACTAACCCCTCGGCCACTTACTTAGAGAGACTTCAACAGATGGTACACTTCTCCTAGCTATAGGCCATAGCGCCCGAGTGGCTGCAGGGGAGGAGCATCCTCACGGAAGCGCACTGGCCGCCATAACAGCTCCTACACAAGAAATACAAATAACAGTGGCAATACACGAAAAGCATTATAAGCTAATCAAAACTAACTCATAACAAAGCCGCCAAGACCCAGCTGCTAGAAACAAGCACCTAGGGCTAGTTGCTGGTCAACTACAAATAAATTAAATGCAATAAAGGAAAAGGCCCATTTTGATTTGATATCAACCTATTAACCCCTATACACTTAAAAGTGCACCTGAAATACCACCATCACAACAGAAAGATACGCACCTGCATGGTCAGAACTATAGGTTGAAAGCTACAACACAGAAAGGACTAAAGCAACCACACTTTCAGAGCCTTTCGCCTCACCTTTATTATCCCTTATACGACTGAAATCCTATGAGAGACACTTGCAAATCTGAATCTCTACTGATTATCATTTCCCAGAAGCAGTACTACAAGATCTGACCTCAAAAGATCTCCCATACCCTCCCCCCTACTTAGTTCACCATCATGGCATCGAGGAGGTTGAAACATGACAAACCCCTAAAAACATCTGCATTAAAAACAGCTACCATCTCCTCCTATATGCAAACAACTGAGGCATCTGAAGCAAGAGACAAGAGACTCTCTACAGACCAACAGGCCTCAAATATGCCTACATCGCAAGACGAAGACACCAACCCCACCTCTTTAATTCTTCAAGGTTTACCCTCTAAGCAAGACATCGCAGACATTGTCCGCATGTGTATCCGCGAAGAGCTAGCGGGTATGAAACAAGACATCCACACTATCGGTATGCAGGTAGACTCTCTCAAAACTAATCAAGATGAGATAAAAGAAGATGTTCAGTCTCTCACTGATCAAGTAACCTCTCACCAAGAAACCATCACCCTACTCCAAGAAAAACTTGAGGACTTGGAGAACAGGAGCCGCCGAAAAAATATAAGGATTAGAGGTGTTCCTGAGAGTGTCCTACCACGCGACTATCCAGTCTATCTGCAGTCTCTATTTCAACAAATAAAGGAGTCTGCCTGCACCACGGAAATCCAGTGGGTGCGAGCCCACAGATCTCTCCGGCCTAAGCCCCCGGACACTGCACCTCCAAGAGACATCATAATCCGCTTCAAAAATTTCCTAGAAAAGGAGATGCTCCTGAAACAATCCAGAAAGCTACAACCAATCAGATTCTGCGGCAATGTTCTCCAATTCTACCAAGATCTGGCCTCACAAACACTACAGAGAAGAAAGGAGTTTAGCCCATTGACCACCCTCCTCCGCAACAAAAATAATTCCATACAGATGGGGTTTCCCCACGCAGGTCTGGGTACTAAGAAACAACACCCGACTGACATGCAGATCCCCAGAAGAATCGGACTCTTTTTGCAAACAATTGGGGATAGACCTTCCGCCTGACACTACCACACAGAACAAGTCGGGACCCTCAACATCTAGAGATAACAGAGACCTGCTCACACTGCCTCCAACAGACAGAGCAAAAACTATACCCAACCACAGTCCCCTCATGCTCACACGGCACTACTATCTGCCCCAAAACAAGGCCATGATACCTATAGAGACTCAACCCACTGAACTCTTGAATGTCTTACCACATGGACTGAAGTTGAGATAAGTATATAGAGATTGCCTCTATGCTTGCTTCCAGTTGATTGTTATTATGCATTGTTTTGTGTTAGCAGTTATGTTTATTAATGTTGTTATAAGATAACCTCACACCTTGGCACCAGCCACCCTTGTAGGCTACCGGTGAACTAACCCTCAACCTACATAATCTGTAAATGCGGAAGGCCCCAACCCACCAGTGCTCATTCTCTGTAAAGATAAATTTAAGTTAAATCTCTGGAGGGGATGTATATACCCCACCTCACCTCCATCCCCATCTACCGCATCTACAGAACATATAGAACCTACATTACAATCACACAGCTAGAATAGAAAACCCTCGAGCCATCAGCATAGAATACATTTATCAGCGCTTAAGGGCACATGCCTCATACTAAGAGGAAATAACTCCCTGATACACTTGATTGCGCCATGTTTAAACATTCCCAAAGTCCGCTAAACACAGAAACCATTAAGCACCTGAGCTACAAACTCTATAAAAGCTACTGAGCCACTATAAACTATGGAATAGACAACCAAGGGTATATCCTCCAGGATTAGCCAACAATTTTCCCCTTCACGAGCGCTCTCAAAAATGACCTATATTAGGCAGAGAGCTAAATGTTTGTTAATTTTGTTCATTATGTTTAATATGTTTGTTATGCTTTGTTTTCAGAAAAAATGGTTTTACTGTTACAAGATTCATGTATACCTCTTTGCAACCTCTCCATTAGTTACAATTACCACTAGCATACAGATCACTCTCGAGTCCAGTACCAATCTATGCCCCAATACTCAAACATATCATAAGCACCCACAGCAATGCAATGCTAACACCGACACGTAGACCGGCCCCTCAACTGACCCTCCTGACTCAGAATGTAAAAGGGTTTAACTCACCGATAAAGAGATCCAAAGCCATATCCGATTTAACAAAGCGACACATAGATATTCTCTTCCTCCAAGAAACGCACTTCAAAGCACAACATATACCTAAGTACTTCGGCAAGCACTTTACCACACATTTCCACAGCACAGGCCCTACAAAAAAATGGAGTGAGCATTCTAATACACAAATCCACCCCTTTCACCATTATCAAAAGAGTCGCAGATCAAGAAGACCGCTTCCTAGGCCTGATGGGCCTCCTGTATGGGAGACCTATAACCCTCATAAATATATATGCTCCAAATACCCAACAGCTTCCCTTTTTTCGCACTATGTTCACAAAGATTTTAGACCTAGCCAAGGGCCCAATCTTTCTATCCGGTGACTTCAACATCCCTATACAGCCTACTATAGATAGTACTAACACAAACATTCAAATCCCTAAGAAACTGTCCAAAACCATCTGGCAAGGAATGAAAGACATGACCCTTTATGACACTTGGAGATTCATGCATAGAGAGAGAAGGGATTACACCTTCTTCTCCCACCCCAACAAGTCTTACAGTAGATTAGACTACATTTTTACTAACCAGAATGGCCTCTCCCATATAAATAGATGCAACATAATCCCCACCTTCTGGTCAGACCATTCATCGGTCCAACTTAAATTTACCTGGCCCAACACTCCCCTCACCCCTTACCAGTGGAAACTGGATGATAGTCTTTTGGACCATCCGGACTTAATCCCTAAACTCACTAAATCTATTGAGGAATACTTCGTCGTAAACTCACACTCAATTGATGACGATTTTGCTATTTGGGAGGCACACAAATGTGTAATTCGGGGGGAATTAATCAAAATCAAAGCCCATTATACACAGACTCACCGTAAACAGTACCTTGCACTCACAACTAGATACGCACAACTTGAACACGCACATAAGAAATCTCCGGCAAACGCTGAGATTCTAACCGAAATCCAAACAACCAGAGATGAACTGGATAACTTTTTAGATATGGAATACCAATCACAACGTAGAAAAACCAACAGCATGTTCCATTTCGAGAACAATAGGGCAGGTAAACTTCTAGCCAGAGCACTAAAGAAAAAAAGATTCAAGTCACACATCCATGAGCTACAAAACCCAAAAGGGAATCCACACCAATCTACCCCAGAGATCCTTCAGGCCTTTCACGAATACTATACCTCACTATATAACCTGCAAAAAGATACTCCTGCCATAGACCACCCTAATACACTAGTAGAATACATCACAAAATACCCAACGCCAGAACTGACAAATGACCAGAAGAATCAACTTAACCAGCCAATATCCTCACGGGAAGTACAATTAGCGGTTAAATCCCTGAAAACCGGGAAGAGCCCTGGACCAGATGGCTTTACAGCCAAATACTATAAGACCTTCTCATCCACATTAACACCCCACCTCACCACAATGTTCAATGAAGTGGCTGACGATAATCCCTTTCCATCCTCTATGCTAGAAGCCCTAGTTGTAGTACTCCCGAAACCAGGGAAACCCCCAAATACACCTGCAAATTTCCGCCCCATTTCCCTCCTAAATTTTGATATAAAGCTCTTCGCAAAGATTATAGCCACAAGAATAAATCTAATCTTACCCTCTATCCTGCACACAAACCAAGCAGGCTTTACACCCTCCAGAGAAGCCAGAGATAACACCACCAAAATACTAGACCTTATGGAATATACCTCCACCCAAAACATTCCGTCAATATTCCTCGCCATAGACGCAGAAAAGGCCTTTGACAGGCTTGACTGGTCTTTTTTAAAACAAACCATGTACACATTTGGCTTTCCCCAGGAAATTGTAGGCAAAATATTCACCCTTTACAACAACCCACAGGCCAAAATCAAATTAAATGATTCTATCTCACCTCCCTTTAAAATAAATAATGGCACCAGGCAGGGCTGTCCGCTCTCGCCTCTTCTATTTATATTGGCAATGGAGGTGCTTGCCATACATGTTAGACACAATACTGACGTTCACGGAATAGAAATTGGACCCGTAACATACAAAATAACCTTATATGCAGATGATATCTTCTTAACGCTAACAGATATCGAGACGTCGCTACCCCCTTTGATCAAAACATTACAAACATACGGTAAATATTCCAACTTTAAAATTAACAACACAAAATCCGAACTATTGGCCATTCATGTACACCCAGAGGTAATAAACAACATAGAGCAACAATACCACTTCCATATACAGCCCAAGGCTATCAAATACCTAGGGGTTCACATCTCACCATCCGCTGATACCATAATATCTTTAAATTATAAGACCCTTAATTCGACAATTCAAACCACTCTCGGGGCATAAAAACCGCAAACCCCTTTCCTGGTTAGGGAAAATCAACGCAGTTAAAATGATCTTACCAAAAATTTTATACTTTTTACAGACTCTCCCAATTCCCATCCCAGATCATATCCTATTCTCCTTACAAAAACAAATCAACTGTTTTATCTGGACACACAAAAGACCCCGCATTGCCACTTCCACTCTATATCGCCCGAGGGAAATGGGGGGGATTGGAGCCCCAAACCTAACACGGTACAGACAGGCAATTTTCCTCACACGAGTCGTAGACTGGTGCAAACATAGCGCGAACAAAGAATGGATCCAATTAGAACAGATACTTTCAGATACACACTGCCTGTGCGGGAACTGTTGGATTCCCAAAGCACAGCTCAAACTACTACACACAACTCCTAGACTAGTGCATGAAACCTTTAGGCAATGGGACAAAATACTCCAGAAACACCCCAAAATCTCCACTATATGCTCTCCCTTGACACCAGTCAGCAAAAATACACCATTCTCATCCAAAATAAAAATAGTGGCCACAACCCATTCCACCCCCCCTTTACAAAGCTCAATCCCGCACCATCTTCTATACAAAGACAGAGAGATCCAACCACAACAGGCAATTTGCGACATCCTGGGGACACACTTTCAAAATTGGTACACCTATATACAACTGAAACACTATCTAACCACACCCCCCCTCAAACTCCAGCTACAAAGGCCCCTCTCTCAATTCGAGGCAATATACTTCCATTCCCACCCACAAAAGGGAATATTATCCTTAACGTACAAAATGTTATCACAGGTAGCTCATCTGACACCCCCTACATACGTAGCTAAATGGGAGGCGGATTTAGAGGCTACCCTAGACCCATCTGAGTGGAAAACCATTTTCCAACAGATGACGAAAGCTTCTTCGTCCATCTCGACCTTAGAGATGAACATCAAACTACTGAGTCGATGGTACTACACACCTGGTAGACTGCACCACTTATTTCCCAACACAACAAATACATGCTGGAGGGAGTGCGGGGAAACAGCAACTTTCGCACACATATGGTGGACATGCCCGAAAGCAACCTCCTATTGGGGCTCTCTCAAACCAGAAATTGAAAAAGCTCTAGGCACCCCGCTCCCATTCACGCCCTGGGTTTTTCTTTTCAACAAATATCCTAAAATCCCCTGCAAATTGAAACAAGCACTCCTCACTGTTATGATAAACTCTGCAAAAAGGCTTATCCCACTCAATTGGAAAAAAACAGATTTACCACCTCCAGCCGTCTGGAAAACCAAAGTCACTCACTACCTCCAACTGGAGAAATACCATTATACTTGCACCAAGCGAACAGAAGAATTCCAAAATATAACCTTCTTGTGGGAAGAATATGTAAACAGCCCATAGAAATCCATCCCCCCCTCCCCCCACACTTTCAAAGACCAGACTACATAACGAGACTTACACCCTCGATACCCATAGACCCACCCATCTTACGTGACATATATGTACAGCAGGGCCAGTCCATAGTAGCAGAGAGGGTGACAGCGCCATTCTACTTCTAGCCATCTTATACTCTCAAGTATCGGCAGATTGGTACTCCAGACCTAATCCACTTATAATAACTGATCTCGAGCTCTATCAACATGAATATAATCACTGTAAACATAACCGTATAAATGTAACAAAGCTTTATTTTTATTTTTCTTGTAACAAAAGATGTTAATTTGAACGTTTTCCTTCTGTTTTACCTATGTATATCATGGAAAATTCTTAATAAAGCATTTGAAAATAAAAAATAAAAAAATAAAAAATAAAAATAAAAAAAAAAATAAAAAAAAACTACAGTATCCAAAATAAAAAAAAAACAGCATTATACCTAACACTAATTTACATGCCCCATACAATTAAAAAAAAACAAAAAAAAACAAAAACAAAACCCTAGCACTAAAATAAATTACAATAGGGCCTTTTTGTGTGTAGCATTGCATACTATCACTTTAAATATTGTTAACATGATTGGTGCAGCTGTGTATAAAGTGAGGCTTTGTTACCTGTGTGACGGACTCCGGATACCCTGACTGGGTATCTCCACCAAAAGTGACCTTCTTTACCCAGGAACCTGTAGCTGTAGATCGGGAAAGTGATTATAGCAAGTAGGCCACCCTAATAACCAGACAAAACCAGTATTAAGGTGAAACATGAACAGGCTTTATTGATACAAACACACAGCTTATATACACAATTGCCATATGATAAGAGCCCCTCCAGACAGGTTGGCGCCTCCATATTGTCCATAGGTGAATAGAGATCCCAAATATCTTGGTCGTAGTTTTGGGGTAATCCCGAGGGAGTGGCAGCTATTCCAGGGTACCATTGGAGAGCTCCAGGCCGCTAGATATCCCATTCTAAAAAGCAACATGATCTGTGTCTGGGGACCATAGCGGTACCCTGGCAAAGGGTACTCAGGAACAGTCTGAGGTGGGGGGGGGTGTCAAAACCCCAGGTTCCCAAGTGAACTCTCTTTTAGTAATCACCCCAACCCATGCCCATCAAAGGTATGACAAGTCCCCAGAAGAACGGAGCTCGGGAGCAAAGGGCTTCGGGAGCAACCTAGGTTAAAGTTCAGTGGGAATCTCTAGTGATCCCAGCCGGGGAATAGTTCCCTAAGATTCCGGCTGGGACTCGGCAAGGCCTGAAGGGGCAATGCGTGGTAGCGAACAGCTCTTTCAGGGCAAAGTTCAATCACTGTAACAGACAAGGGGTAGTGGGTGGAAAACACAACAATCCAAATATGGAAGGGGTTTTCCTGGCAGCCTGGTATCTGTGACAGTGCTCCCCCCCTCACAGTCCGGCAGACCTGGCTAGGTCTTGTATGAAGAAGAGGCTGCACAACATATCCTAATAAACAATGCTCAGGTTTATTCTGAAGATATATAACCTAGACAGACATGGACAAGTAAGATAGACTGGAGTGTTTCACGCCCTCTAGTGGCGCTTCATCAGAGACTCAACTATTGTGTAAAACAACCATCTTTAAATAGGGCTTCCCTTGCCCTCACAATTTGCCCATACATGACAAAATAATAAGTACATATAGACAAATATTTAAAAACATTAAGTAATACACAACATGTACTGTGTCATCTGTTATTCAATAATGCTGAAGGCTATGTTTAAAGTAATAAGGCAATCAATTACTTAACTCTTAGATATCTTAATTCAAGAAGGAAAAAAAGGGGGGGAAAAGCTAGCTAAATACGGGTGTGATAATTATGGTAAGTCATTATAAATATTAAAGGTTGAAACCTCTAAGGACTGAATCCTATTATGCTTATATCCACACTAGATATACATTCAATAAGTTACCTCATAACAGTTAGTGTGAAAACACATACCCTATGACGGTGTTTATATTGGATATAAACACATGTACAAAGTTCTCAATATGTTTTAACATATGAGTTATCTCAATATTCCAACTTAATAGACAATCCCATAAGATAGATCTAGACAAAATAACTTATGTCCCATTCTTTGTTCAAACCTAGTGGGACTCTCGTTTTTAATTTAAAGATCCAATAAAGTTCTTTTTTATCTAGTATCTTATATTTATTGCCTCCTCGAATCGGCATCTGTGCTACATCTATAGCTTTGATTGAGAATTTTCCCACATTAGTTAGGTGTACGCTATTGAAGTGTTGAGCCACACTTGAATCCTTATTGAAATTTTTGACATCATTATAGTGTTCACATTCTCTCGTGCCCAACTGTCTTGTTGTCTTACCAACATACTGACTGTGGCAAATTATACACTCCAATAGGTACACCACAAAGGTGGTTTTGCAGTTTGCAAAAAATCTATACTATATGTATGATTATCCACTGACGTTCTAAACTCACTACCTACTTCTATCATATCACAAGTAAGACAACCTCTGCCCCCACATTTGAAATTGCCAATTGTATTTAACCAAGTCCTTGAATTTTTTTACCTTAATACCATACTGGGTGCTAATGTAGTGGCTAGTGTGACTGCTTTTTTAGATACAAAATTACAAGAACCTATAGATTCTTTTAATATGTCATCAGTAGATAGTATAGATAAGTTATTCTTGAGTATTTGTACAATTTGTGGGAATTGTTCAGTATATTCAGTTGTAAATAGTATATCCCCTTGCTGTACCCCTTTACTCTTAGTTTTAATTTGATGTGTATTCTTGTGACTGACCAATTTCTATTCTTGCCGAATTCAGTAATTTTGGATTGTAGCCTCTGGCCTCCAGCCTCTTACATAATTCCAAGGACTGTTCCAAATAAACATCATGATTTTTAGTGTTCCTCTTTAACCTGATGAGCTGACCCCTGGGTATGGCATGGATTAGGTGACGTGGATAACAGGATTTTGCATGTAAAATGGTGTTCCCTGCACTTGATTTTCTAAAAGTACATGATACAATCACATTGTTCCCCACGTCACCCTCCAATGTCACATCCAAGAAATCAACCCCATGGTTACTATGTGTCCCCACAAATTTGAGTCTCATATCATTATTATTTAGAAATGCTGTGAATCTCTCAAATCCTTCATCCCCAAGAAGTCCACTGATGATTAAAATGACATCATCAATGAACCTCCTGTAGAATAATATGCTGGCTGAAAAAGGATTATGGGCGTCATAAATATAATTAAGCACCCAAAAACCAACATAAAGATTTGCAAAAGAGGGGACATATTTTGCCCCCATTGCAGTTCCACGGCATTGCAAATAATAAGAACCATCAAATAGAAAGAAATTGTGTGTTAAAAGAAATTCCAATGCTAAACATATAAAGGAAATTGCATCAGTACTGAAGCTTGTAAACTTAGTTAGGAAATACTTTACTGCTAAGATGCCATTGGAATGTTGGATAACTGTGTACAAAGACATGATATCTGCTACCACCCACGTGTGCCCCTCCCTCCAAGTCACCCTATCCAGACATTCCAACAAGTGTTTAGAATCCTTAAGGAAAGAATACAAGCCCTTTACTATTGGCTGTAATATATCATTCATCCACTCCAAGAGAGAGCCAATACCCGAGACTATTGGGCTTCCTGGGGGATTCAGAGGGTCTTTGTGAATCTTGGGTAAGTAATGGAAGAGGGGCAGAACTGGGTGATCCGGAATCAAATGTCGTGTATCCTCTTCACTAAACACACCTACTTCAACTCCATCATCCAGCAAGCTAGTCAGTTCTCTTCTGAACATATTTGTGGGATTTCCTCTTAGTTTTTTATATACATGAATATCCTGTATGTAACTAATTGGAAAGGTATCCCAAAGATAGTACAAACTAAATAGATATTTGTTACACCTATTAATAGCTAATACTATTGTGAAAGTATTAACCTTAGTTATAGGTGTGATTAATATGGTTTTAATTTTGTAATTGGAGAAACCAAGTTGTAACACTCATAAGATATTTGTATGTAATGTGACAGTATTCCAATACTGCAACATATACCCTGCTGAATTAATGTTGAAACAATGCAAGGTTAGATAAAGAACAAAAATCAGTATAAAGTCTGTACGTTTTCTTGATACAACAGCAGTAGAGACTTTACAGGTAGTGCACAGATTGTAGATTAATGTGAAGCTTATATGCAGGGTTGTTTAGGGTTAAGGCTGATACTAATTTGTAGCCGGATAAAGTGTTAGTTTCAGAGATATAATGTCCAGTATTTTCATATGTAATTCAAATTATATTTTTTATCAGTCCGTTAGACTTTTCCTTAGATAGATATTTGAGTCAGATAGAATTTATTCCATAGATAGAAATCACTCTTAGATAGATGTTTCCTTAGATAGATATGACAGTCAGATAGACTTATTAATAGATAGACATCTGAAACAACACAGCATAGAATTACAGTCTTTAAGGAGTTAGTTCTGTAACATGTAAAGCAAAGAGCGTAATAAGCAGCGGTACCTTCTTGGAGATCATACAAACAGGTAAATGTGCAGTGGTACCTTATTGGAGATGAACGCTAACAGAGAGCGTGATAGACTGGCTGTTTAGTTCGGTGGCGAGGAGAAGCCTTCCTTCCCGGTTAGCTGAGAACACGCTGTGTGGCGTCTGACGTCAGAGCCCTTGTTGCGGCAGAATGCCGAGAAAAGAAAGAGGGCCTGAATAAAGGCAAGCAGATAACTTTTAGCTTTGCAAAGCTGTACCTCAAATTGAGAAAGAGAGTTCGTAGAGCTGTCCTTATTCTTAGTAAGTCCTGAGGAGATCACTTGAATCGGAAGGAAAGAAATAAACGGCAGCAGTCTTTTGTTTCAGTTGCAATCAGTTGTACAAACACTTCTAGACGGCAGTAACAGGAAAGGCTGTTACATGGTATCAAAGGGAAAGTAACACATCAGTCCTTGTAATCTTTGAAACAAAATAACTGAAAGTAGTTAGGAATTCCAGGAGCTCAGCTTGAGAAGTACTACTCAGGGCAGTATAACAAATTACTAAGCAAGGAGTAATACTATTTCAGGTGTTATAAAGGGTGTGTGTGAATGTGATAGGTGATTCAGTTCTTAAAGACATACACACATAGAACAGAACCTGACACTGTAACTGGTGTTGTGCTTCTGCAAAGTAATCCATCTTATTCATCACTATGATGTTACCTCCCTTATCGGAGTTTCTGATTACGATCTCATTATTACTTTGCAAGAGATTCAAGGCTTTTTTCTCTAAGGGAGTTAAATTGGAGTATTTACATCTTATAATCCCTTCATTGGTCCTGTCAGCTAATTGTACAATCTGTTTTTCAATGCTCTTTTGAAAAAGATTCAGAGCTTGACCTCTATGTTGGATCGGATAAAAATCAGATTTACTCTTTCCAAGTGGTCTAGTGTTCTGTGACATAGTATCACTACTGGTATTCAATTCCACTAAAGTATTCAAAGTACAGGCATCCTCAAAAGAGACACAGTCATCACTTCCCTTGGATATTAAATCAGTATTAGTGTCAACAGAGTATACATCAGGATTAAGGCTAAAAAATCTCTTTAGTGGAATTGAATACCAATAGTGATACTATGTCACAAAACACTAAACCACTTAAACCGAAAAAGAGTAAATCTGATTTTTATCCGATCCAGCATAGAGGTCAAGCTCTGAATCTTTTTCAAAAGAGCAATGAAAAACAGATTGTACAATTAGCTGACAGGACCAATGAAGGGATTATAAGGTGTAAATACTCCAATTTAACTCCCTTAGAGAAAAAAGCCTTGAATCTTTTGCAAAGTAATAATGACATCGTAATCAGAAACTCCGATAAGGGAGGTTAGTGATGAATAAGATGGATTACTTTGCAGAAGCACAACGCCAATTACAGGATATTAATGTATATAAAAAACTAAGAGGAAATCCTACAAATATGTTCAGAAGAGAACTGACTAGCTTGCTGGATGATGGAGTTGAAGTAGGTGTGTTTAGTGAAGAGGATACACAACATTTGATTCCGGATCACCCAGTTCTGCCCCTCTTCCATTACTTACCCAAGATCCACAAGGACCCTCTGAATCCCCCGGGAAGGCCAATAGTCTCGGGTATTGGCTCTCTCTTGGAGCCAATATCTGAGTGGATGGATGATATATTACAGCCAATAGTAAAGGGCTTGTATTCTTACCTTAGGGATTCTAAACACTTGTTTGAATGTCTGGATAGGGTGACTTGGAGGGAGGGGCACACGTGAGTGGTAGCGGATATCATGTCTTTGTACACAGTTATCCCACATTCCAATGGCATCTTAGCAGTAAAAGATTTCCTAACTAACGGCTAGATTACGAGTCTTGCGTTAGGCTTAAAAAGCAGCATTGGCCGGTCCCAACGCTGCTTTTTAATGCCCACTGGTATTACGAGTCTTGAAGGTACAGGTGTATTGCTCACTTTTTTGGCCAGACTCGGAAATACCTCAAATCCACTTATGTCAATTGCGTATCCTATATTTTCAATTGGACTTGCATAGCGCCGGTATTACAAGTCTGACCAAAAGTGAGCGGTACACCCTCTCCTGTCAAGCCTGGTACCGCATTTAAAAGTCAGTAGTTAAGAGTTTTACACTACAACGCCGTAGCATAAAACTCTTAACTAAAGTGCTAAAAAGTACACTAACACCCATAAACTACCTATTAACCCCTAAACCGAGGCCCTCCCACATTGCAAACACTAAAATAAAATTTTTAACCCCTAATTTGCCGAACCGGACATCGCCACCACTATAATAAATATATTAACCCCTAAACCGCCGCACTCCAGCATCGCAAACACTATTTAAATATTATTAACCCCTAATCTGCCATCCCTAACATCGCCGCCACCTACCTACATTTATTAACCCCTAATCTGCTGCCCCAAATGTCGCTGCCACTATAATAAAGTTATTAACCCCTAAACCTAAGTCTAACCCTAACCCCCCTAACCTAAATATAATTTAAATAAATCTAAATAAAATTACTACAATTAACTAAATAATTCCTATTTAAAACTCCAAGAAAAAAGAAGGCCTAAATAAAAATAGATCAGATTAATGTACTAAGTAAAGGATTGGGATTTGCTCCCACTAGACATTTTTCACCATTCACTACCTTACTTGATGTTAACAGGTTTGTAAGGAAACTAACTTTAAAGAGATTTTTTAGCCTTAATCCTGATGTATACTCTGTTGACACTAATACTGATTTAATATCCAAGGGAAGTGATGATTGTGTCTCTTTTGAGGATGCCTGTACTTTGAATACTTTAGTGGAATTGAATACCAGTAGTGATACTATGTCACAAAACACTAAACCACTTCAACCGAAAAAGAGTAAATCTGATTTTTATCCGATCCAGCATAGAGGTCAAGCTCTGAATCTTTTTCAAAAGAGCATTGAAAAACAGATTGTACAATTAGCTGACAGGACCAATGAAGGGATTATAAGGTGTAAATACTCCAATTTAACTCCCTTAGAGAAAAAAGCCTTGAATCTTTTGCAAAGTAATAATGACATCGTAATCAGAAACTCCGATAAGGGAGGTAACATCGTAGTGATGAATAAGATGGATTACTTTGCAGAAGCACAACGCCAATTACAGGATATTAATGTATATAAAAAACTAAGAGGAAATCCTACAAATATGTTCAGAAGAGAACTGACTAGCTTGCTGGATGATGGAGTTGAAGTAGGTGTGTTTAGTGAAGAGGATACACAACATTTGATTCCGGATCACCCAGTTCTGCCCCTCTTCCATTACTTACCCAAGATCCACAAGGACCCTCTGAATCCCCTGGGAAGGCCAATAGTCTCGGGTATTGGCTCTCTCTTGGAGCCAATATCTGAGTGGATGGATGATATATTACAGCCAATAGTAAAGGGCTTGTATTCTTACCTTAGGGATTCTAAACACTTGTTTGAATGTCTGGATAGGGTGACTTGGAGGGAGGGGCACACGTGAGTGGTAGCGGATATCATGTCTTTGTACACAGTTATCCCACATTTCAATGGCATCTTAGCAGTAAAAGATTTCCTAACTAACGGCTAGATTACGAGTCTTGCGTTAGGCTTAAAAAGCAGTGTTGGCCGGTCCCAACGCTGCTTTTTAACGCCCACTGGTATTACGAGTCTTGAAGGTACAGGTGTATTGCTCACTTTTTTGGCCAGACTCGGAAATACCTCAAATCCACTTATGTCAATTGCGTATCCTATATTTTCAATTGGACTTGCATAGCGCCGGTATTACGAGTCTGACCAAAAGTGAGCGGTACACCCTCTCCTGTCAAGCCTGGTACCGCATTTAAAAGTCAGTAGTTAAGAGTTTTACACTACAACGCCGTAGCATAAAACTCTTAACTAAAGTGCTAAAAAGTACACTAACACCCATAAACTACCTATTAACCCCTAAACCGAGGCCCTCCCACATTGCAAACACTAAAATAAAAATTTTAACCCCTAATTTGCCGAACCGGACATCGCCGCCACTATAATAAATATATTAACCCCTAAACCGCCGCACTCTGGCATCGCAAACACTATTTAAATATTATTAACCCCTAATCTGCCATCCCTAACATCGCCGCCACCTACCTACATTTATTAACCCCTAATCTGCTGCCCCAAATGTCGCTGCCACTATAATAAAGTTATTAACCCCTAAACCTAAGTCTAACCCTAACCCCCCTAACCTAAATATAATTTAAATAAATCTAAATAAAATTACTACAATTAACTAAATAATTCCTATTTAAAACTAAATACTTACCTATAAAATAAACCCTAAGCTAGCTACAATGTAACTATTAGTTACATTGTAGCTAGCTTAGGGTTTATTTTTATTTTACAGGCAAGTTTGTATATATTTTAACTAGGTAGAATAGTTATTAAATAGTTATTAACTATTTAATAACTACCTAGTTAAAATAAATACAAATTTACCTGTAAAATAAAACCTAACCTAAGTTATAATTACACCTAACACTACCACTATAATTAAATTAATTCCCTAAATTAAATACAATTAATTACAATTAAATAAAATTATCTAAAGTACAAAACAAACAAACACTAAATTACAGAAAATAATAAAGAAATTACAAGATTTTTAAACTAATTACACCTAATCTAATCACCCTAACAAAATAAAAAAAGCCCCCCAAAATAAAAAAGCCCTACCCTACACTAAATTACAAATAGCCCTTAAAAGGGCCTTTTGCAGAGCATTGCCCCAAAGTAATCAGCTCTTTTACCTGAAAAAAAAATTACAACCCCCCCCAACATTAAAACCCACCACCCACACAACCAACCCTACGCTAAAACCAACCCAATCCCCCCTTAAAAAAAACTAACTTAATTCTGATTGGCTGATAGAATTCTATCAGCCAATCGGAATTGAAGGGACGCCATCTTGGATGACGTCATTTAAAGGAACCTTCATTCTGTGTTTAACCGTCGGAAGAAGAGGATGCTCCGCGTCGGATGTCTTGAAGATGGATCCGCTCCGTGCTAGATGGATGAAGATAGAAGATGCCGTCTGGATGAAGACTTCTGCCTGTCTGGAGGACCACTTTGCCCGGCTTGGATAAAGACTTCTCCCGGCTTCGTTGAGGACTTCGGCCTGGTTGGGTGAAGATGTCTCCTGGTAAGGTGATCTTCAGGGGGTTAGTGTTAGCTTTTTTAAGGGGGGATTGGGTGGGTTTTAGAGTAGGGTTGGTTGTGTGGGTGGTGGGTTTTGATGTTGGGGGGGAATTGTATTTTTTTTTTCAGGTAAAAGAGCTGATTACTTTGGGGCAATGCCCCACAAAAGGCCCTTTTAAGGGCTATTTGTAATTTTGTGTAGGGTAGGGCTTTTTTTATTTTGGGGGGCTTTTTTATTTTGTTAGGGGGATTAGATTAGGTGTAATTAGTTTTAAAATCTTGTAATTTCTTTATTATTTTCTGTAATTTAGTGGGGAGGTTTTGTACTTTAGATAATTTTATTTAATTGTAATGAATTGTATTTAATTTAGGTAATTAATTTAATTGTAGTGTAGTGTTAGGTGTAATTGTAACTTAGGTTAGGTTTTAATTTACAGGTAAATGTGTCTTTATTTTAACTAGGTAGTTATTAAATAGTTAATAACTATTTAATAACTATTGTACCTAGTTAAAATAAATACAAACTTGTCTGTAAAATAAAAATAAACCCTAATCTAGCTACAATGTAACTATTAGTTATATTGTAGCTAGCTTAGGGTTTATTTTATAGGTAAGTATTTAGTTTTAAATAGGAATTATTTAGTTAATTGTAGTAATTTTATTTAGATTTATTTAAATTATATTTAAGTTAGGGGGGGTTAGGGTTAGACTTAGGTTTAGGGGTTTGCCGAATTCAGTAATTTTGGATTGAAGCCTCTGGCCTCCAACCTCTTACATAATTCCAAGGACTGTTCCAAATAAACATCATGATTTTTAGTGTTCCTCTTTAACCTGATGAGCTGACCCCTGGGTATGGCATGGATTAGGTGACGTGGATAACAGGATTTTGCATGTAAAATGGTGTTCCCTGCACTTGATTTTCTAAAAGTACTTGATACAATCACATTGTTCCCCACGTCACCCTCCAATGTCAAATCCAAGAAATCAACCCCATGGTTACTATGTGTCCCCACAAATTTGAGTCTCATATCATTATTATTTAGAAATGCTGTGAATCTCTCAAATCCTTCATCCCCAAGAAGTCCACTGATGATTAAAATGACATCATCAATGAACCTCCTATAGAATAATATGCTGGCTGAAAAAGGATTATGGGCGTCATAAATATAATTAAGCACCCAAAAACCAACATAAAGATTTGCAAAAGAGGGGACATATTTTGCCCCCATTGCAGTTCCACGGCATTGCAAATAATAAGAACCATCAAATAGAAAGAAATTGTGTGTTAAAAGAAATTCCAATGCTAAACATATAAAGGAAATTGCATCAGTACTGAAGCTTGTAAACTTAGTTAGGAAATACTTTACTGCTAAGATGCCATTGGAATGTTGGATAACTGTGTACAAAGACATGATATCTGCTACCACCCACGTGTGCCCCTCCCTCCAAGTCACCCTATCCAGACATTCCAACAAGTGTTTAGAATCCTTAAGGAAAGAATACAAGCCCTTTACTATTGGCTGTAATATATCATTCATCCACTCCAAGAGAGAGCCAATACCCGAGACTATTGGGCTTCCTGGGGGATTCAGAGGGTCTTTGTGAATCTTGGGTAAGTAATGGAAGAGGGGCAGAACTGGGTGATCCGGAATCAAATGTCGTGTATCCTCTTCACTAAACACACCTACTTCAACTCCATCATCCAGCAAGCTAGTCAGTTCTCTTCTGAACATATTTGTGGGATTTCCTCTTAGTTTTTTATATACATGAATATCCTGTATGTAACCAATTGGAAAGGTATCCCAAAGATAGTACAAACTAAATAGATATTTGTTACACCTATTAATAGCTAATACTATTGTGAAAGTATTAACCTTAGTTATAGGTGTGATTAATATGGTTTTAATTTTGTAATTGGAGAAACCAAGTTGTAACACTCATAAGATATTTGTATGTAATGTGACAGTATTCCAATACTGCAACATATACCCTGCTGAATTAATGTTGAAACAATGCAAGGTTAGATAAAGAACAAAAATCAGTATAAAGTCTGTACGTTTTCTTGATACAACAGCAGTAGAGACTTTACAGGTAGTGCACAGATTGTAGATTAATGTGAAGCTTATATGCAGGGTTGTTTAGGGTTAAGGCTGATACTAATTTGTAGCCGGATAAAGTGTTAGTTTCAGAGATATAATGTCCAGTATTTTCATATGTAATTCAAATTATATTTTTTATCAGTCCGTTAGACTTTTCCTTAGATAGATATTTGAGTCAGATAGAATTTATTCCATAGATAGAAATCACTCTTAGATAGACGTTTCCTTAGATAGATATGACAGTCAGATAGACTTATTAATAGATAGACATCTGAAACAACACAGCATATAATTACAGTCTTTAAGGAGTTAGTTCTGTAACATGTAAAGCAAAGAGCGTAATAAGCAGCGGTACCTTCTTGGAGATCATACAAACAGGTCAATGTGCAGTGGTACCTTATTGGAGATGAACGCTAACAGAGAGCGTGATAGACTGGCTGTTTAGTTCGGTGGCGAGGAGAAGCCTTCCTTCCCGGTTAGTTGAGAACACGCTGTGTGGCGTCTGACGTCAGAGCCCTTGTTGCGGCAGAATGCCGAGAAAAGAAAAAGGGCCTGAATAAAGGCAAGCAGATAACTTGTAGCTTTGCAAATCTGTACCTCAAATTGAGAAAGAGAGTTCGTAGAGCTGTCCTTATTCTTAGTAAGTCCTGAGGAGATCACTTGAATCGGAAGGAAAGAAATAAACGGCAGCAGTCTTTTGTTTCAGTTGCAATCAGTTGTACAAACACTTCTAGACGGCAGTAACAGGAAAGGCTGTTACATGGTATCAAAGGGAAAGTAACACATCAGTCCTTGTAATCTTTGAAACAAAATAACTGAAAGTAGTTAGGAATTCCAGGAGCTCAGCTTGAGAAGTACTACTCAGGGCAGTATAACAAATTACTAAGCAAGGAGTAATACTATTTCAGGTGTTATAAAGGGTGTGTGTGAATGTGATAGGTGATTCAGTTCTTAAAGACATACACACATAGAACAGAACCTGACACTGTAACTGGTGTTGTGCTTCTGCAAAACAATCCATCTTATTCATCACTATGATGTTACCTCCCTTATCAGAGTTTCTGATTACGATCTCATTATTACTTTGCAAAAGATTCAAGGCTTTTTTCTCTAAGGGAGTTAAATTGGAGTATTTACATCTTATAATCCCTTCATTGGTCCTGTCAGCTAATTGTACAATCTGTTTTTCAATGCTCTTTTGAAAAAGATTCAGAGCTTGACCTCTATGTTGGATCGGATAAAAATCAGATTTACTCTTTCCAAGTGGTCTAGTGTTCTGTGACATAGTATCACTACTGGTATTCAATTCCACTAAAGTATTCAAAGTACAGGCATCCTCAAAAGAGACACAGTCATCACTTCCCTTGGATATTAAATCAGTATTAGTGTCAACAGAGTATACATCAGGATTAAGGCTAAAAAATCTCTTTAAAGTTAGTTTCCTTACAAACCTGTTAACATCAAGTAAGGTAGTGAATGGTGAAAAATTTCTGGTGGGAGCAAATCCCAATCCTTTACTTAATACATTATCTGATCTATACTTAGATTACATGAAGAAATATTAATCACGCTCAGGTCTAATGTCCCATTTTTATTTAGGCCTTCTTTTTCCTTGAAGTGTTTCCTTTTGGATCTCCTAATTCTCCTAAAGGGACCTTCTGTTCCTTTTTTGAGACCTTTGGGCGTACTACTGGTTCCTCCCCCTCAGTATCTTCTGCCAACGTAACCTGCAGAGAATGAGAACAAGAAGAAGAGACAGAAGAGACAGAAGAAGTGGTAGAAAGAGATGATGCCTCTGAGGACTTCAGAGACTCCTGATCAGTTGTTTCCCCTTCCACGGATGAGAATAACACTTTCTTATTCTTTTTGCTCTTAAAGTTTTTCAAAATAGGTTTGGGATTTGTCTCCACATCTTTATCTGATTTGTCACCATCTTTCTTATATTTAAACTGATTTCTTCTCTGCAGGTTATGTCGGCAGAAGATACTGAGGGGGAGGAACCAATAGTACTCCCAAAGGTCTCAAAAAAGGAACAGAAGGTCCTTTTAGGAGAATTAGGAGATCAAAAAGGAAAAACTCCAAGAAAAAAGAAGGCCTAAATAAAAATAGATCAGATTAATGTACTAAGTAAAGGATTGGGATTTGCTAAGGAAACTAACTTTAAAGAGATTTTTTAGCCTTAATCCTGATGTATACTCTGTTGACACTAATACTGATTTAATATCCAAGGGAAGTGATGATTGTGTCTCTTTTGAGGATGCCTGTACTTTGAATACTTTAGTGGAATTGAATACCAATAGTGATACTATGTCACAAAACACTAAACCACTTAAACCGAAAAAGAGTAAATCTGATTTTTATCCGATCCAGCATAGAGGTCAAGCTCTGAATCTTTTTCAAAAGAGCAATGAAAAACAGATTGTACAATTAGCTGACAGGACCAATGAAGGGATTATAAGGTGTAAATACTCCAATTTAACTCCCTTAGAGAAAAAAGCCTTGAATCTTTTGCAAAGTAATAATGACATCGTAATCAGAAACTCCGATAAGGGAGGTAACATCGTAGTGATGAATAAGATGGATTACTTTGCAGAAGCACAACGCCAATTACAGGATATTAATGTATATAAAAAACTAAGAGGAAATCCTACAAATATGTTCAGAAGAGAACTGACTAGCTTGCTGGATGATGGAGTTGAAGTAGGTGTGTTTAGTGAAGAGGATACACAACATTTGATTCCGGATCACCCAGTTCTGCCCCTCTTCCATTACTTACCCAAGATCCACAAGGACCCTCTGAATCCCCCGGGAAGGCCAATAGTCTCGGGTATTGGCTCTCTCTTGGAGCCAATATCTGAGTGGATGGATGATATATTACAGCCAATAGTAAAGGGCTTGTATTCTTACCTTAGGGATTCTAAACACTTGTTTGAATGTCTGGATAGGGTGACTTGGAGGGAGGGGCACACGTGAGTGGTAGCGGATATCATGTCTTTGTACACAGTTATCCCACATTCCAATGGCATCTTAGCAGTAAAAGATTTCCTAACTAACGGCTAGATTACGAGTCTTGCGTTAGGCTTAAAAAGCAGCGTTGGCCGGTCCCAACGCTGCTTTTTAATGCCCACTGGTATTACGAGTCTTGAAGGTACAGGTGTATTGCTCACTTTTTTGGCCAGACTCGGAAATACCTCAAATCCACTTATGTCAATTGCGTATCCTATATTTTCAATTGGACTTGCATAGCGCCGGTATTACAAGTCTGACCAAAAGTGAGCGGTACACCCTCTCCTGTCAAGCCTGGTACCGCATTTAAAAGTCAGTAGTTAAGAGTTTTACACTACAACGCCGTAGCATAAAACTCTTAACTAAAGTGCTAAAAAGTACACTAACACCCATAAACTACCTATTAACCCCTAAACCGAGGCCCTCCCACATTGCAAACACTAAAATAAAATTTTTAACCCCTAATTTGCCGAACCGGACATCGCCACCACTATAATAAATATATTAACCCCTAAACCGCCGCACTCCAGCATCGCAAACACTATTTAAATATTATTAACCCCTAATCTGCCATCCCTAACATCGCCGCCACCTACCTACATTTATTAACCCCTAATCTGCTGCCCCAAATGTCGCTGCCACTATAATAAAGTTATTAACCCCTAAACCTAAGTCTAACCCTAACCCCCCTAACCTAAATATAATTTAAATAAATCTAAATAAAATTACTACAATTAACTAAATAATTCCTATTTAAAACTCCAAGAAAAAAGAAGGCCTAAATAAAAATAGATCAGATTAATGTACTAAGTAAAGGATTGGGATTTGCTCCCACTAGACATTTTTCACCATTCACTACCTTACTTGATGTTAACAGGTTTGTAAGGAAACTAACTTTAAAGAGATTTTTTAGCCTTAATCCTGATGTATACTCTGTTGACACTAATACTGATTTAATATCCAAGGGAAGTGATGATTGTGTCTCTTTTGAGGATGCCTGTACTTTGAATACTTTAGTGGAATTGAATACCAGTAGTGATACTATGTCACAAAACACTAAACCACTTCAACCGAAAAAGAGTAAATCTGATTTTTATCCGATCCAGCATAGAGGTCAAGCTCTGAATCTTTTTCAAAAGAGCATTGAAAAACAGATTGTACAATTAGCTGACAGGACCAATGAAGGGATTATAAGGTGTAAATACTCCAATTTAACTCCCTTAGAGAAAAAAGCCTTGAATCTTTTGCAAAGTAATAATGACATCGTAATCAGAAACTCCGATAAGGGAGGTAACATCGTAGTGATGAATAAGATGGATTACTTTGCAGAAGCACAACGCCAATTACAGGATATTAATGTATATAAAAAACTAAGAGGAAATCCTACAAATATGTTCAGAAGAGAACTGACTAGCTTGCTGGATGATGGAGTTGAAGTAGGTGTGTTTAGTGAAGAGGATACACAACATTTGATTCCGGATCACCCAGTTCTGCCCCTCTTCCATTACTTACCCAAGATCCACAAGGACCCTCTGAATCCCCTGGGAAGGCCAATAGTCTCGGGTATTGGCTCTCTCTTGGAGCCAATATCTGAGTGGATGGATGATATATTACAGCCAATAGTAAAGGGCTTGTATTCTTACCTTAGGGATTCTAAACACTTGTTTGAATGTCTGGATAGGGTGACTTGGAGGGAGGGGCACACGTGAGTGGTAGCGGATATCATGTCTTTGTACACAGTTATCCCACATTTCAATGGCATCTTAGCAGTAAAAGATTTCCTAACTAACGGCTAGATTACGAGTCTTGCGTTAGGCTTAAAAAGCAGTGTTGGCCGGTCCCAACGCTGCTTTTTAACGCCCACTGGTATTACGAGTCTTGAAGGTACAGGTGTATTGCTCACTTTTTTGGCCAGACTCGGAAATACCTCAAATCCACTTATGTCAATTGCGTATCCTATATTTTCAATTGGACTTGCATAGCGCCGGTATTACGAGTCTGACCAAAAGTGAGCGGTACACCCTCTCCTGTCAAGCCTGGTACCGCATTTAAAAGTCAGTAGTTAAGAGTTTTACACTACAACGCCGTAGCATAAAACTCTTAACTAAAGTGCTAAAAAGTACACTAACACCCATAAACTACCTATTAACCCCTAAACCGAGGCCCTCCCACATTGCAAACACTAAAATAAAAATTTTAACCCCTAATTTGCCGAACCGGACATCGCCGCCACTATAATAAATATATTAACCCCTAAACCGCCGCACTCTGGCATCGCAAACACTATTTAAATATTATTAACCCCTAATCTGCCATCCCTAACATCGCCGCCACCTACCTACATTTATTAACCCCTAATCTGCTGCCCCAAATGTCGCTGCCACTATAATAAAGTTATTAACCCCTAAACCTAAGTCTAACCCTAACCCCCCTAACTTAAATATAATTTAAATAAATCTAAATAAAATTACTACAATTAACTAAATAATTCCTATTTAAAACTAAATACTTACCTATAAAATAAACCCTAAGCTAGCTACAATGTAACTATTAGTTATATTGTAGCTAGCTTAGGGTTTATTTTTATTTTACAGGCAAGTTTGTATATATTTTAACTAGGTAGAATAGTTATTAAATAGTTATTAACTATTTAATAACTACCTAGTTAAAATAAATACAAATTTACCTGTAAAATAAAACCTAACCTAAGTTATAATTACACCTAACACTACCACTATAATTAAATTAATTCCCTAAATTAAATACAATTAATTACAATTAAATAAAATTATCTAAAGTACAAAACAAACAAACACTAAATTACAGAAAATAATAAAGAAATTACAAGATTTTTAAACTAATTACACCTAATCTAATCACCCTAACAAAATAAAAAAAAGCCCCCCAAAATAAAAAAGCCCTACCCTACACTAAATTACAAATAGCCCTTAAAAGGGCCTTTTGCAGAGCATTGCCCCAAAGTAATCAGCTCTTTTACCTGAAAAAAAAATTACAACCCCCCCCAACATTAAAACCCACCACCCACACAACCAACCCTACGCTAAAACCAACCCAATCCCCCCTTAAAAAAAACTAACTTAATTCTGATTGGCTGATAGAATTCTATCAGCCAATCGGAATTGAAGGGACGCCATCTTGGATGACGTCATTTAAAGGAACCTTCATTCTGTGTTTAACCGTCGGAAGAAGAGGATGCTCCGCGTCGGATGTCTTGAAGATGGATCCGCTCCGTGCTAGATGGATGAAGATAGAAGATGCCGTCTGGATGAAGACTTCTGCCTGTCTGGAGGACCACTTTGCCCGGCTTGGATAAAGACTTCTCCCGGCTTCGTTGAGGACTTCGGCCTGGTTGGGTGAAGATGTCTCCTGGTAAGGTGATCTTCAGGGGGTTAGTGTTAGCTTTTTTAAGGGGGGATTGGGTGGGTTTTAGAGTAGGGTTGGTTGTGTGGGTGGTGGGTTTTGATGTTGGGGGGGAATTGTATTTTTTTTTTCAGGTAAAAGAGCTGATTACTTTGGGGCAATGCCCCACAAAAGGCCCTTTTAAGGGCTATTTGTAATTTTGTGTAGGGTAGGGCTTTTTTTATTTTGGGGGGCTTTTTTATTTTGTTAGGGGGATTAGATTAGGTGTAATTAGTTTTAAAATCTTGTAATTTCTTTATTATTTTCTGTAATTTAGTGGGGAGGTTTTGTACTTTAGATAATTTTATTTAATTGTAATGAATTGTATTTAATTTAGGTAATTAATTTAATTGTAGTGTAGTGTTAGGTGTAATTGTAACTTAGGTTAGGTTTTAATTTACAGGTAAATGTGTCTTTATTTTAACTAGGTAGTTATTAAATAGTTAATAACTATTTAATAACTATTGTACCTAGTTAAAATAAATACAAACTTGTCTGTAAAATAAAAATAAACCCTAATCTAGCTACAATGTAACTATTAGTTATATTGTAGCTAGCTTAGGGTTTATTTTATAGGTAAGTATTTAGTTTTAAATAGGAATTATTTAGTTAATTGTAGTAATTTTATTTAGATTTATTTAAATTATATTTAAGTTAGGGGGGGTTAGGGTTAGACTTAGGTTTAGGGGTTTGCCGAATTCAGTAATTTTGGATTGTAGCCTCTGGCCTCCAACCTCTTACATAATTCCAAGGACTGTTCCAAATAAACATCATGATTTTTAGTGTTCCTCTTTAACCTGATGAGCTGACCCCTGGGTATGGCATGGATTAGGTGACGTGGATAACAGGATTTTGCATGTAAAATGGTGTTCCCTGCACTTGATTTTCTAAAAGTACTTGATACAATCACATTGTTCCCCACGTCACCCTCCAATGTCAAATCCAAGAAATCAACCCCATGGTTACTATGTGTCCCCACAAATTTGAGTCTCATATCATTATTATTTAGAAATGCTGTGAATCTCTCAAATCCTTCATCCCCAAGAAGTCCACTGATGATTAAAATGACATCATCAATGAACCTCCTATAGAATAATATGCTGGCTGAAAAAGGATTATGGGCGTCATAAATATAATTAAGCACCCAAAAACCAACATAAAGATTTGCAAAAGAGGGGACATATTTTGCCCCCATTGCAGTTCCACGGCATTGCAAATAATAAGAACCATCAAATAGAAAGAAATTGTGTGTTAAAAGAAATTCCAATGCTAAACATATAAAGGAAATTGCATCAGTACTGAAGCTTGTAAACTTAGTTAGGAAATACTTTACTGCTAAGATGCCATTGGAATGTTGGATAACTGTGTACAAAGACATGATATCTGCTACCACCCACGTGTGCCCCTCCCTCCAAGTCACCCTATCCAGACATTCCAACAAGTGTTTAGAATCCTTAAGGAAAGAATACAAGCCCTTTACTATTGGCTGTAATATATCATTCATCCACTCCAAGAGAGAGCCAATACCCGAGACTATTGGGCTTCCTGGGGGATTCAGAGGGTCTTTGTGAATCTTGGGTAAGTAATGGAAGAGGGGCAGAACTGGGTGATCCGGAATCAAATGTCGTGTATCCTCTTCACTAAACACACCTACTTCAACTCCATCATCCAGCAAGCTAGTCAGTTCTCTTCTGAACATATTTGTGGGATTTCCTCTTAGTTTTTTATATACATGAATATCCTGTATGTAACCAATTGGAAAGGTATCCCAAAGATAGTACAAACTAAATAGATATTTGTTACACCTATTAATAGCTAATACTATTGTGAAAGTATTAACCTTAGTTATAGGTGTGATTAATATGGTTTTAATTTTGTAATTGGAGAAACCAAGTTGTAACACTCATAAGATATTTGTATGTAATGTGACAGTATTCCAATACTGCAACATATACCCTGCTGAATTAATGTTGAAACAATGCAAGGTTAGATAAAGAACAAAAATCAGTATAAAGTCTGTACGTTTTCTTGATACAACAGCAGTAGAGACTTTACAGGTAGTGCACAGATTGTAGATTAATGTGAAGCTTATATGCAGGGTTGTTTAGGGTTAAGGCTGATACTAATTTGTAGCCGGATAAAGTGTTAGTTTCAGAGATATAATGTCCAGTATTTTCATATGTAATTCAAATTATATTTTTTATCAGTCCGTTAGACTTTTCCTTAGATAGATATTTGAGTCAGATAGAATTTATTCCATAGATAGAAATCACTCTTAGATAGACGTTTCCTTAGATAGATATGACAGTCAGATAGACTTATTAATAGATAGACATCTGAAACAACACAGCATATAATTACAGTCTTTAAGGAGTTAGTTCTGTAACATGTAAAGCAAAGAGCGTAATAAGCAGCGGTACCTTCTTGGAGATCATACAAACAGGTCAATGTGCAGTGGTACCTTATTGGAGATGAACGCTAACAGAGAGCGTGATAGGCTGGCTGTTTAGTTCGGTGGCGAGGAGAAGCCTTCCTTCCCGGTTAGTTGAGAACACGCTGTGTGGCGTCTGACGTCAGAGCCCTTGTTGCGGCAGAATGCCGAGAAAAGAAAAAGGGCCTGAATAAAGGCAAGCAGATAACTTTTAGCTTTGCAAAGCTGTACCTCAAATTGAGAAAGAGAGTTCGTAGAGCTGTCCTTATTCTTAGTAAGTCCTGAGGAGATCACTTGAATCGGAAGGAAAGAAATAAACGGCAGCAGTCTTTTGTTTCAGTTGCAATCAGTTGTACAAACACTTCTAGACGGCAGTAACAGGAAAGGCTGTTACATGGTATCAAAGGGAAAGTAACACATCAGTCCTTGTAATCTTTGAAACAAAATAACTGAAAGTAGTTAGGAATTCCAGGAGCTCAGCTTGAGAAGTACTACTCAGGGCAGTATAACAAATTACTAAGCAAGGAGTAATACTATTTCAGGTGTTATAAAGGGTGTGTGTGAATGTGATAGGTGATTCAGTTCTTAAAGACATACACACATAGAACAGAACCTGACACTGTAACTGGTGTTGTGCTTCTGCAAAACAATCCATCTTATTCATCACTATGATGTTACCTCCCTTATCAGAGTTTCTGATTACGATCTCATTATTACTTTGCAAAAGATTCAAGGCTTTTTTCTCTAAGGGAGTTAAATTGGAGTATTTACATCTTATAATCCCTTCATTGGTCCTGTCAGCTAATTGTACAATCTGTTTTTCAATGCTCTTTTGAAAAAGATTCAGAGCTTGACCTCTATGTTGGATCGGATAAAAATCAGATTTACTCTTTCCAAGTGGTCTAGTGTTCTGTGACATAGTATCACTACTGGTATTCAATTCCACTAAAGTATTCAAAGTACAGGCATCCTCAAAAGAGACACAGTCATCACTTCCCTTGGATATTAAATCAGTATTAGTGTCAACAGAGTATACATCAGGATTAAGGCTAAAAAATCTCTTTAAAGTTAGTTTCCTTACAAACCTGTTAACATCAAGTAAGGTAGTGAATGGTGAAAAATTTCTGGTGGGAGCAAATCCCAATCCTTTACTTAATACATTATCTGATCTATACTTAGATTACATGAAGAAATATTAATCACGCTCAGGTCTAATGTCCCATTTTTATTTAGGCCTTCTTTTTCCTTGAAGTGTTTCCTTTTGGATCTCCTAATTCTCCTAAAGGGACCTTCTGTTCCTTTTTTGAGACCTTTGGGCGTACTACTGGTTCCTCCCCCTCAGTATCTTCTGCCAACGTAACCTGCAGAGAATGAGAACAAGAAGAAGAGACAGAAGAGACAGAAGAAGTGGTAGAAAGAGATGATGCCTCTGAGGACTTCAGAGACTCCTGATCAGTTGTTTCCCCTTCCACGGATGAGAATAACACTTTCTTATTCTTTTTGCTCTTAAAGTTTTTCAAAATAGGTTTGGGATTTGTCTCCACATCTTTATCTGATTTGTCACCATCTTTCTTATATTTAAACTGATTTCTTCTCTGCAGGTTATGTCGGCAGAAGATACTGAGGGGGAGGAACCAATAGTACTCCCAAAGGTCTCAAAAAAGGAACAGAAGGTCCTTTTAGGAGAATTAGGAGATCAAAAAGGAAAAACTCCAAGAAAAAAGAAGGCCTAAATAAAAATAGATCAGATTAATGTACTAAGTAAAGGATTGGGATTTGCTAAGGAAACTAACTTTAAAGAGATTTTTTAGCCTTAATCCTGATGTATACTCTGTTGACACTAATACTGATTTAATATCCAAGGGAAGTGATGATTGTGTCTCTTTTGAGGATGCCTGTACTTTGAATACTTTAGTGGAATTGAATACCAGTAGTGATACTATGTCACAAAACACTAAACCACTTAAACCGAAAAAGAGTAAATCTGATTTTTATCCGATCCAGCATAGAGGTCAAGCTCTGAATCTTTTTCAAAAGAGCATTGAAAAACAGATTGTACAATTAGCTGACAGGACCAATGAAGGGATTATAAGGTGTAAATACTCCAATTTAACTCCCTTAGAGAAAAAAGCCTTGAATCTTTTGCAAAGTAATAATGACATCGTAATCAGAAACTCCGATAAGGGAGGTAACATCGTAGTGATGAATAAGATGGATTACTTTGCAGAAGCACAACGCCAATTACAGGATATTAATGTATATAAAAAACTAAGAGGAAATCCTACAAATATGTTCAGAAGAGAACTGACTAGCTTGCTGGATGATGGAGTTGAAGTAGGTGTGTTTAGTGAAGAGGATACACAACATTTGATTCCGGATCACCCAGTTCTGCCCCTCTTCCATTACTTACCCAAGATCCACAAGGACCCTCTGAATCCCCCGGGAAGGCCAATAGTCTCGGGTATTGGCTCTCTCTTGGAGCCAATATCTGAGTGGATGGATGATATATTACAGCCAATAGTAAAGGGCTTGTATTCTTACCTTAGGGATTCTAAACACTTGTTTGAATGTCTGGATAGGGTGACTTGGAGGGAGGGGCACACGTGAGTGGTAGCGGATATCATGTCTTTGTACACAGTTATCCCACATTCCAATGGCATCTTAGCAGTAAAAGATTTCCTAACTAACGGCTAGATTACGAGTCTTGCATTAGGCTTAAAAAGCAGCGTTGGCCGGTCCCAACGCTGCTTTTTAACGCCCACTGGTATTACGAGTCTTGAAGGTACAGGTGTATTGCTCACTTTTTTGGCCAGACTCGGAAATACCTCAAATCCACTTATGTCAATTGCGTATCCTATATTTTCAATTGGACTTGCATAGCGCCGGTATTACAAGTCTGACCAAAAGTGAGCGGTACACCCTCTCCTGTCAAGCCTGGTACCGCATTTAAAAGTCAGTAGTTAAGAGTTTTACACTACAACGCTGTAGCATAAAACTCTTAACTAAAGTGCTAAAAAGTACACTAACACCCATAAACTACCTATTAACCCCTAAACCGAGGCCCTCCCACATTGCAAACACTAAAATAAAAATTTTAACCCCTAATTTGCCAAACCGGACATCGCCGCCACTATAATAAATATATTAACCCCTAAACCGCCGCACTCCGGCATCGCAAACACTATTTAATTATTATTAACCCCTAATCTGCCATCCCTAACATCGCCGCCACCTACCTACATTTATTAACCCTTAATCTGCTGCCCCAAATGTCGCTGCCACTATAATAAAGTTATTAACCCCTAAACCTAAGTCTAACCCTAACCCCCCTAACCTAAATATAATTTTAATAAATCTAAATAAAATTACTACAATTAACTAAATAATTCCTATTTAAAACTCCAAGAAAAAAGAAGGCCTAAATAAAAATAGATCAGATTAATGTACTAAGTAAAGGATTGGGATTTGCTCCCACTAGACATTTTTCACCATTCACTACCTTACTTGATGTTAACAGGTTTGTAAGGAAACTAACTTTAAAGAGATTTTTTAGCCTTAATCCTGATGTATACTCTGTTGACACTAATACTGATTTAATATCCAAGGGAAGTGATGATTGTGTCTCTTTTGAGGATGCCTGTACTTTGAATACTTTAGTGGAATTGAATACCAGTAGTGATACTATGTCACAAAACACTAAACCACTTAAACCGAAAAAGAGTAAATCTGATTTTTATCCGATCCAGCATAGAGGTCAAGCTCTGAATCTTTTTCAAAAGAGCATTGAAAAACAGATTGTACAATTAGCTGACAGGACCAATGAAGGGATTATAAGGTGTAAATACTCCAATTTAACTCCCTTAGAGAAAAAAGCCTTGAATCTTTTGCAAAGTAATAATGACATCGTAATCAGAAACTCCGATAAGGGAGGTAACATCGTAGTGATGAATAAGATGGATTACTTTGCAGAAGCACAACGCCAATTACAGGATATTAATGTATATAAAAAACTAAGAGGAAATCCTACAAATATGTTCAGAAGAGAACTGACTAGCTTGCTGGATGATGGAGTTGAAGTAGGTGTGTTTAGTGAAGAGGATACACAACATTTGATTCCGGATCACCCAGTTCTGCCCCTCTTCCATTACTTACCCAAGATCCACAAGGACCCTCTGAATCCCCCGGGAAGGCCAATAGTCTCGGGTATTGGCTCTCTCTTGGAGCCAATATCTGAGTGGATGGATGATATATTACAGCCAATAGTAAAGGGTTTGTATTCTTACCTTAGGGATTCTAAACACTTGTTTGAATGTCTGGATAGGGTGACTTGGAGGGAGGGGCACACGTGGGTGGTAGCGGATATCATGTCTTTGTACACAGTTATCCCACATTCCAATGGCATCTTAGCAGTAAAAGATTTCCTAACTAACGGCTAGATTACGAGTCTTGCGTTAGGCTTAAAAAGCAGCGTTGGCCGGTCCCAACGCTGCTTTTTAACGCCCACTGGTATTACGAGTCTTGAAGGTACAGGTGTATTGCTCACTTTTTTGGCCAGACTCGGAAATACCTCAAATCCACTTATGTCAATTGCGTATCCTATATTTTCAATTGGACTTGCATAGCGCCGGTATTACAAGTCTGACCAAAAGTGAGCGGTACACCCTCTCCTGTCAAGCCTGGTACCGCATTTAAAAGTCAGTAGTTAAGAGTTTTACACTACAACGCCGTAGCATAAAACTCTTAACTAAAGTGCTAAAAAGTACACTAACACCCATAAACTACCTATTAACCCCTAAACCGAGGCCCTCCCACATTGCAAACACTAAAATAAAAATTTTAACCCCTAATTTGCCGAACCGGACATCGCCGCCACTATAATAAATATATTAACCCCTAAACCGCCGCACTCCGGCATCGCAAACACTATTTAAATATTATTAACCCCTAATCTGCCATCCCTAACATCGCCGCCACCTACCTACATTTATTAACCCCTAATCTGCTGCCCCAAATGTCGCTGCCACTATAATAAAGTTATTAACCCTTAAACCTAAGTCTAACCCTAACCCCCCCTAACCTTAATATAATTTAAATAAATCTAAATAAAATTACTACAATTAACTAAATAATTCCTATTTAAAACTCCAAGAAAAAAGAAGGCCTAAATAAAAATAGATCAGATTAATGTACTAAGTAAAGGATTGGGATTTGCTCCCACTAGACATTTTTCACCATTCACTACCTTACTTGATGTTAACAGGTTTGTAAGGAAACTAACTTTAAAGAGATTTTTTAGCCTTAATCCTGATGTATACTCTGTTGACACTAATACTGATTTAATATCCAAGGGAAGTGATGATTGTGTCTCTTTTGAGGATGCCTGTACTTTGAATACTTTAGTGGAATTGAATACCAGTAGTGATACTATGTCACAAAACACTAAACCACTTAAACCGAAAAAGAGTAAATCTGATTTTTATCCGATCCAGCATAGAGGTCAAGCTCTGAATCTTTTTCAAAAGAGCATTGAAAAACAGATTGTACAATTAGCTGACAGGACCAATGAAGGGATTATAAGGTGTAAATACTCCAATTTAACTCCCTTAGAGAAAAAAGCCTTGAATCTTTTGCAAAGTAATAATGACATCGTAATCAGAAACTCCGATAAGGGAGGTAACATCGTAGTGATGAATAAGATGGATTACTTTGCAGAAGCACAACGCCAATTACAGGATATTAATGTATATAAAAAACTAAGAGGAAATCCTACAAATATGTTCAGAAGAGAACTGACTAGCTTGCTGGATGATGGAGTTGAAGTAGGTGTGTTTAGTGAAGAGGATACACAACATTTGATTCCGGATCACCCAGTTCTGCCCCTCTTCCATTACTTACCCAAGATCCACAAGGACCCTCTGAATCCCCCGGGAAGGCCAATAGTCTCGGGTATTGGCTCTCTCTTGGAGGCAATATCTGAGTGGATGGATGATATATTACAGCCAATAGTAAAGGGCTTGTATTCTTACCTTAGGGATTCTAAACACTTGTTTGAATGTCTGGATAGGGTGACTTGGAGGGAGGGGCACACGTGGGTGGTAGCGGATATCATGTCTTTGTACACAGTTATCCCACATTCCAATGGCATCTTAGCAGTAAAAGATTTCCTAACTAACGGCTAGATTACGAGTCTTGCGTTAGGCTTAAAAAGCAGCGTTGGCCGGTCCCAACGCTGCTTTTTAACGCCCACTGGTATTACGAGTCTTGAAGGTACAGGTGTATTGCTCACTTTTTTGGCCAGACTCGGAAATACCTCAAATCCACTTATGTCAATTGCGTATCCTATATTTTCAATTGGACTTGCATAGCGCCGGTATTACGAGTCTGACCAAAAGTGAGCGGTACACCCTCTCCTGTCAAGCCTGGTACCGCATTTAAAAGTCAGTAGTTAAGAGTTTTACACTACAACGCCGTAGCATAAAACTCTTAACTAAAGTGCTAAAAAGTACACTAACACCCATAAACTACCTATTAACCCCTAAACCGAGGCCCTCCCACATTGCAAACACTAAAATAAAAATTTTAACCCCTAATTTGCCGAACCGGACATCGCCGCCACTATAATAAATATATTAACCCCTAAACCGCCGCACTCCCGCATCGCAAACACTATTTAAATATTATTAACCCCTAATCTGCCATCCCTAACATCGCCGCCACCTACCTACATTTATTAACCCCTAATCTGCTGCCCCAAATGTCGCTGCCACTATAATAAAGTTATTAACCCCTAAACCTAAGTCTAACCCTAACCCCCCTAAACTAAATATAATTTAAATAAATCTAAATAAAATTACTACAATTAACTAAATAATTCCTATTTAAAACTAAATACTTACCTATAAAATAAACCCTAAGCTAGCTACAATGTAACTAATAGTTACATTGTAGCTAGCTTAGGGTTTATTTTTATTTTACAGGCAAGTTTGTATATATTTTAACTAGGTAGAATAGTTATTAAATAGTTATTAACTATTTAATAACTACCTAGTTAAAATAAAGACAAATTTACCTGTAAAATAAAACCTAACCTAAGTTATAATTACACCTAACACTACCACTATAATTAAATTAATTCCCTAAATTAAATACAATTAATTACAATTAAATAAAATTATCTAAAGTACAAAACAAACAAACACTAAATTACAGAAAATAATAAAGAAATTACAAGATTTTTAAACTAATTACACCTAATCTAATCACCCTAACAAAATAAAAAAAGCCCCCCAAAATAAAAAAAAGCCCTACCCTACACTAAATTACAAATAGCCCTTAAAAGGGCCTTTTGCAGAGCATTGCCCCAAAGTAATCAGCTCTTTTACCTGAAAAAAAAAATTACAACCCCCCCCAACATTAAAACCCACCACCCACACAACCAAGCCTACTCTAAAACCAACCCAATCCCCCCTTAAAAAAAAACTAACTTAATTCTGATTGGCTGATAGAATTCTATCAGCCAATCGGAATTGAAGGGACGCCATCTTGGATGACGTCATTTAAAGGAACATTCTGTGTTTAACCGTCGGAAGAAGAGGATGCTCCGCGTCGGATGTCTTGAAGATGGATCCGCTCCGTGCTAGATGGATGAAGATAGAAGATGCCGTCTGGATGAAGACTTCTGCCTGTCTGGAGGACCACTTTGCCCAGCTTGGATGAAGACTTCTCCCGGCTTCGTTGAGGACTTCGGCCTGGTTGGGTGAAGACGTCTCCTGGTAAGGTGATCTTCAGGGGGTTAGTGTTAGGTTTTTTAAGGGGGGATTGGGTGGGTTTTAGAGTAGGGTTGGTTGTGTGGGTGGTGGGTTTTGATGTTGGGGGGGAATTGTAATTTTTTTTTCAGGTAAAAGAGCTGATTACTTTGGGGCAATGCCCCACAAAAGGCCCTTTTAAGGGCTATTTGTAATTTTGTGTAGGGTAGGGCTTTTTTTATTTTGGGGGGCTTTTTTATTTTGTTAGGGGGATTAGATTAGGTGTAATTAGTTTTAAAATCTTGTAATTTCTTTATTATTTTCTGTAATTTAGTGGGGAGGTTTTGTACTTTAGATAATTTTATTTAATTGTAATGAATTGTATTTAATTTAGGTAATTAATTTAATTGTAGTGTAGTGTTAGGTGTAATTGCAACTTAGGTTAGGATTTAATTTACAGGTAAATGTGTCTTTATTTTAACTAGGTAGTTATTAAATAGTTAATAACTATTTAATAACTATTGTACCTAGTTAAAATAAATACAAACTTGTCTGTAAAATAAAAATAAACCCTAATCTAGCTACAATGTAACTATTAGTTATATTGTAGCTAGCTTAGGGTTTATTTTATAGGTAAGTATTTAGTTTTAAATAGGAATTATTTAGTTAATTGTAGTAATTTTATTTAGATTTATTTAAATTATATTTAAGTTAGGGGGGGTTAGGGTTAGACTTAGGTTTAGGGGTTAGCCGAATTCAGTAATTTTGGATTGTAGCCTCTGGCCTCCAACCTCTTACATAATTCCAAGGACTGTTCCAAATAAACATCATGATTTTTAGTGTTCCTCTTTAACCTGATGAGCTGACCCCTGGGTATGGCATGGATTAGGTGACGTGGATAACAGGATATTGCATGTAAAATGGTGTTCCCTGCACTTGATTTTCTAAAAGTACTTGATACAATCACATTGTTCCCCACGTCACCCTCCAATGTCACATCCAAGAAATCAACCCCATGGTTACTATGTGTCCCCACAAATTTGAGTCTCATATCATTATTATTTAGAAATGCTGTGAATCTCTCAAATCCTTCATCCCCAAGAAGTCCACTGATGATTAAAATGACATCATCAATGAACCTCCTGTAGAATAATATGCTGGCTGAAAAAGGATTATGGGCGTCATAAATATAATTAAGCACCCAAAAACCAACATAAAGATTTGCAAAAGAGGGGACATATTTTGCCCCCATTGCAGTTCCACGGCATTGCAAATAATAAGAACCATCAAATAGAAAGAAATTGTGTGTTAAAAGAAATTCCAATGCTAAACATATAAAGGAAATTGCATCAGTACTGAAGCTTGTAAACTTAGTTAGGAAATACTTTACTGCTAAGATGCCATTGGAATGTTGGATAACTGTGTACAAAGACATGATATCTGCTACCACCCACGTGTGCCCCTCCCTCCAAGTCACCCTATCCAGACATTCCAACAAGTGTTTAGAATCCTTAAGGAAAGAATACAAGCCCTTTACTATTGGCTGTAATATATCATTCATCCACTCCAAGAGAGAGCCAATACCCGAGACTATTGGGCTTCCTGGGGGATTCAGAGGGTCTTTGTGAATCTTGGGTAAGTAATGGAAGAGGGGCAGAACTGGGTGATCCGGAATCAAATGTCGTGTATCCTCTTCACTAAACACACCTACTTCAACTCCATCATCCAGCAAGCTAGTCAGTTCTCTTCTGAACATATTTGTGGGATTTCCTCTTAGTTTTTTATATACATGAATATCCTGTATGTAACCAATTGGAAAGGTATCCCAAAGATAGTACAAACTAAATAGATATTTGTTACACCTATTAATAGCTAATACTATTGTGAAAGTATTAACCTTAGTTATAGGTGTGATTAATATGGTTTTAATTTTGTAATTGGAGAAACCAAGTTGTAACACTCATAAGATATTTGTATGTAATGTGACAGTATTCCAATACTGCAACATATACCCTGCTGAATTAATGTTGAAACAATGCAAGGTTAGATAAAGAACAAAAATCAGTATACAGTCTGTACGTTTTCTTGATACAACAGCAGTAGAGACTTTACAGGTAGTGCACAGATTGTAGATTAATGTGAAGCTTATATGCAGGGTTGTTTAGGGTTAAGGCTGATACTAATTTGTAGCCGGATAAAGTGTTAGTTTCAGAGATATAATGTCCAGTATTTTCATATGTAATTCAAATTATATTTTTTATCAGTCCGTTAGACTTTTCCTTAGATAGATATTTGAGTCAGATAGAATTTATTCCATAGATAGAAATCACTCTTAGATAGACGTTTCCTTAGATAGATATGACAGTCAGATAGACTTATTAATAGATAGACATCTGAAACAACACAGCATAGAATTACAGTCTTTAAGGAGTTAGTTCTGTAACATGTAAAGCAAAGAGAGTAATAAGCAGCGGTACCTTCTTGGAGATCATACAAACAGGTAAATGTGCAGTGGTACCTTATTGGAGATGAACGCTAACAGAGAGCGTGATAGACTGGCTGTTTAGTTCGGTGGCGAGGAGAAGCCTTCCTTCCCAGTTAGTTGAGAACACGCTGTGTGGCGTCTGACGTCAGAGCCCTTGTTGCGGCGGAATGCTGAGTAAAGAAAGAGGACCTGAATAAAGGCAAGCAGATAACTTTTAGCTTTGCAAAGCTGTACCTCAAATTGAGAAAGAGAGTTCGTAGAGCTGTCCTTATTCTTAGTAAGTCCTGAGGAGATCACTTGAATCGGAAGGAAATAAATAAACGGCAGCAGTCTTTTGTTTCAGTTGCAATCAGTTGTACAAACACTTCTAGACGGCAGTAACAGGAAAGGCTGTTACATGGTATCAAAGGGAAAGTAACACATCAGTCCTTGTAATCTTTGAAACAAAATAACTGAAAGTAGTTAGGAATTCCAGGAGCTCAGCTTGAGAAGTACTACTCAGGGCAGTATAACAAATTACTAAGCAAGGAGTAATACTATTTCAGGTGTTATAAAGGATGTGTGTGAATGTGATAGGTGATTCAGTTCTTAAAGACATACACACATAGAACAGAACCTGACACTGTAACTGGTGTTGTGCTTCTGCAAAGTAATCCATCTTATTCATCACTATGATGTTACCTCCCTTGGGAGTTAAATTGGAGTATTTACATCTTATAATCCCTTCATTGGTCCTGTCAGCTAATTGTACAATCTGTTTTTCAATGCTCTTTTGAAAAAGATTCAGAGCTTGACCTCTATGTTGGATCGGATAAAAATCAGATTTACTCTTTCCAAGTGGTCTAGTGTTCTGTGACATAGTATCACTACTGGTATTCAATTCCACTAAAGTATTCAAAGTACAGGCATCCTCAAAAGAGACACAGTCATCACTTCCCTTGGATATTAAATCAGTATTAGTGTCAACAGAGTATACATCAGGATTAAGGCTAAAAAATCTCTTTAAAGTTAGTTTCCTTACAAACCTGTTAACATCAAGTAAATTTCTGGTGGGAGCAAATCCCAATTCTTTACTTAATACATTATCTGATCTATACTTAGATTACATGAAGAAATATTAATCACGCTCAGGTCTAATGTCCCATTTTTATTTAGGCCTTCTTTTTCCTTGAAGTGTTTCCTTTTTGATCTCCTAATTCTCCTAAAGGGACCTTCTGTTCCTTTTTTGAGACCTTTGGGCGTACTACTGGTTCCTCCCCCTCAGTATCTTCTGCCGACGTAACCTGCAGAGAATGAGAACAAGAAGAAGAGACAGAAGAGACAGAAGAAGTGGTAGAAAGAGATGATGCCTCTGAGGACTTCAGAGATCAGTTGTTTCCCCTTCCACGGATGAGAATAACACTTTCTTATTCTTTTTGCTCTTAAAGTTTTTCAAAATAGGTTTGGGATTTGTCTCCACATCTTTATCTGATTTGTCACCATCTTTCTTATATTTAAACTGATTTCTTCTCTGCAGGTTATGTCGGCAGAAGATACTGAGGGGGAGGAACCAATAGTACTCCCAAAGGTCTCAAAAAAGGAACAGAAGGTCCTTTTAGGAGAATTAGGAGATCAAAAAGGAAAAACTCCAAGAAAAAAGAAGGCCTAAATAAAAATAGATCAGATTAATGTACTAAGTAAAGGATTGGGATTTGCTCCCACTAGACATTTTTCACCATTCACTACCTTACTTGATGTTAACAGGTTTGTAAGGAAACTAACTTTAAAGAGATTTTTTGGCCTTAATCCTGATGTATACTCTGTTGACACTAATACTGATTTAATATCCAAGGGAAGTGATGATTGTGTCTCTTTTGAGGATGCCTGTACTTTGAATACTTTAGTGGAATTGAATACCAGTAGTGATACTATGTCACAAAACACTAAACCACTTAAACCGAAAAAGAGTAAATCTGATTTTTATCCGATCCAGCATAGAGGTCAAGCTCTGAATCTTTTTCAAAAGAGCATTGAAAAACAGATTGTACAATTAGCTGACAGGACCAATGAAGGGATTATAAGGTGTAAATACTCCAATTTAACTCCCTTAGAGAAAAAAGCCTTGAATCTTTTGCAAAGTAATAATGACATCGTAATCAGAAACTCCGATAAGGGAGGTAACATCGTAGTGATGAATAAGATGGATTACTTTGCAGAAGCACAACGCCAATTACAGGATATTAATGTATATAAAAAACTAAGAGGAAATCCTACAAATATGTTCAGAAGAGAACTGACTAGCTTGCTGGATGATGGAGTTGAAGTAGGTGTGTTTAGTGAAGAGGATACACAACATTTGATTCCGGATCACCCAGTTCTGCCCCTCTTCCATTACTTACCCAAGATCCACAAGGACCCTCTGAATCCCCGGGAAGGCCAATAGTCTCGGGTATTGGTTCTCTCTTGGAGCCAATATCTGAGTGGATGGATGATATATTACAGCCAATAGTAAAGGGCTTGTATTCTTACCTTAGGGATTCTAAACACTTGTTTGAATGTCTGGATAGGGTGACTTGGAGGGAGGGGCACACGTGGGTGGTAGCGGATATCATGTCTTTGTACACAGTTATCCCACATTCCAATGGCATCTTAGCAGTAAAAGATTTCCTAACTAACGGCTAGATTCCGAGTCTTGCGTTAGGCTTAAAAAGCAGCGTTGGCCGGTCCCAACGCTGCTTTTTAACGCCCACTGGTATTACCTTGAAGGTACAGGTGTATTGCTCACTTTTTTGGCCAGACTCGGAAATACCTCAAATCCACTTATGTCAATTGCGTATCCTATATTTTCAATTGGACTTGCATAGCGCCGGTATTACGAGTCTGACCAAAAGTGAGCGGTACACCCTCTCCTGTCAAGCCTGGTACCGCATTTAAAAGTCAGTAGTTTTACACTACAACGCCGTAGCATAAAACTCTTAACTAAAGTGCTAAAAAGTACACTAACACCCATAAACTACCTATTAACCCCTAAACCGAGGCCCTCCCACATTGCAAACACTAAAATAAATTTTTTAACCCCTAATCTGCCGAACCGGACATCGCCGCCACTATAATAAATATATTAACCCCTAAACCGCCGCACTCCCGCATCGCAAACACTATTTAAATATTATTAACCCCTAATCTGCCATCCCTAACATCGCCGCCACCTACCTACATTTATTAACCCCTAATCTGCTGCCCCAAATGTCACTGCCACTATAATAAAGTTATTAACCCCTAAACCTAAGTCTAACCCTAACCCCCCTAACCTAAATATAATTTAAATAAATCTAAATAAAATTACTACAATTAACTAAATAATTCCTATTTAAAACTAAATACTTACCTATAAAATAAACTCTAAGCTAGCTACAATGTAACTAATAGTTACATTGTAGCTAGCTTAGGGTTTATTTTTATTTTACAGGCAAGTTTGTATATATTTTAACTAGGTAGAATAGTTATTAACTATTTAATAACTACCTAGTTAAAATAAAGACAAATTTACATGTAAAATAAAACCTAACCTAAGTTATAATTACACCTAACACTACCACTATAATTAAATTAATTCCCTAAATTAAATACAATTAATCACAATTAAATAAAATTATCTAAAGTACAAAACAAACAAACACTAAATTACAGAAAATAATAAAGAAATTACAAGATTTTTAAACTAATTACACCTAATCTAATCACCCTAACAAAATAAAAAAAGCCCCCCCAAAATAAAAAAAACGCCCTACCCTACACTAAATTACAAAAAGCCCTTAAAAGGGCCTTTTGCAGAGCATTGCCCCAAAGTAATCAGCTCTTTTACCTGAAAAAAAAATTACAACCCCCCCAACATTAAAACCCACCACCCACACAACCAACCCTACTCTAAAACCAACCCAATCCCCCCTTAAAAAAAACTAACTTAATTCTGATTGGCTGATAGAATTCTATCAGCCAATCGGAATTGAAGGGACGCCATCTTGGATGACGTCATTTAAAGGAACCTTCATTCTGTGTTTAGCCATCGGAAGAAGAGGATGCTCCGCGTCGGATGTCTTGAAGATGGATCCGCTCCGTGCTAGATGGATGAAGATAGAAGATGCCGTCTGGATGAAGACTTCTGCCTGTCTGGAGGACCACTTTGCCCGGCTTGGATGAAGACTTCTCCCGGCTTCGTTGAGGACTTCGGCCTGGTTGGGTGAAGACGTCTCCTGGTAAGGTGATCTTCAGGGGGTTAGTGTTAGTTTTTTTAAGGGGGGATTGGGTGGGTTTTAGAGTAGGGTTGGTTGTGTGGGTGGTGGGTTTTGATGTTGGGGGGGAATTGTAATTTTTTTTTCAGGTGAAAGAGCTGATTACTTTGGGGCAATGCCCCACAAAAGGCCCTTTTAAGGGCTATTTGTAATTTTGTGTAGGGTAGGGCTTTTTTTATTTTGGGGGGCTTTTTTATTTTGTTAGGGGGATTAGATTAGGTGTAATTAGTTAAAAAATCTTGTAATTTCTTTATTATTTTCTGTAGTGGGGAGGTTTTGTACTTTAGATAATTTTATTTAATTGTAATGAATTGTATTTAATTTAGGTAATTAATTTAATTGTAGTGTAGTGTTAGGTGTAATTGTAACTTAGGTTAGGTTTTAATTTACAGGTAAATGTGTCTTTATTTTAACTAGGTAGTTATTAAATAGTGCAGGGAACACCATTTTACATGCAAAATCCTGTCATCCGCGTCACCTAATTCGTGCCATACCCAGGGGTCAGCTCATCAGGTTAAAGAGGAACACTAAAAATCATGATGTTTATTTGGAACAGTCCTTGGAATTATGTAAGAGGTTGGAAGCCAGAGGCTACAATCCAGAATTACTGAATTTGGCAAGAATAGAAATTGGTCAGTCACAAGAATACACACATCAAATTAAAACTAAGAGTAAAGGGGTACAGCAAGGGGATATACTATTTACATCTGAATATAATGAACAATTCCCACAAATTGTACAAATACTCAAGAATAACTTATCTATACTATCTACTGATGACATATTAAAAGAATCTATAGGTTCTTGTAAGTTTGTATCTAAAATCTAAAAAAACAATCACACTAGCCACTACATTAGCACCCAGTATGGTATTAAGGTAAAAAAATTCAAGGACTTGGTTAAATACAATTGGCAATTTCAAATGTGGGGGCAGAGGTTGTCTTACTTGTGATATGATAGAAGTAGATAGTGAGTTTAGATCGTCAGTGGATAATCATACATATAGTATAGATTTTTATGCAAACTGCAAAACCAATCAGCCAATTTCCGATCTGTTCCGATCAGCCAATAGAATGCGAGTTCAATAAGATTGGCTGATTGGATCAGCCAATCGGATTGAACTTCAATCTGATTGGCTGATTGCATAAGCCAATCAGATTTTTTCTACCTTAATTCCGATTGGCTGATAGAATTCTATCAGCCAATCGGAAATTGAAGGGATGCCATCTTGGATGACGTCCCTTAAAGGAACCTTCATTCGTCGGGAAGTCGTCGGTTGAAGAGGATGGCTCCGCGTCGGCTCTGTTGAAGATGGCTCCGCTCCGGATGGATGAAGATTGAAGACGCCGCCTGGATGAACACTTCTACCGGATGGAGGACCTCTTCTTTGCCTCTTGGATGAAGACTTCTACCGGATCAAGGACCTCCTCTGCGCACCTTGGATGAAGAATTTGGCTCAGCTGGGTGAAGACGACTCAAGGTAGGGAGATCTTCAGGGGGTTAGCGATAGATTTTTTTAAGGGGGGTTTTGGTGGGTTAGAGTAGGGGTATGTGGGTGGTGGGTTGTAATGTTGGGGGGTATTGTATTTTTATTTTCAGGTAAAAGAGCTGATTACTTTGGGGCAATGCCCCGCAAAAAGCCCTTTTAAGGGCTGGTAAAAGAGCTGATTACTTTGGTAGTTTAGAATAGGGTAGGGATTTTTTTATTTTGGGGGGCTTTTTTATTTTATTAGGGGGCTTAGATAAGGTGTAATTAGTTTAAACTTCTTGTAATTCTTTTTTATTTTTTGTAATTTAGTGTTTGTTTGTTTTTTGTATTATAGAATAGTTTATTTTATTGTATTTTATTTTAGGTAATTGTAGGTAATTTATTTAATTAATTTATTGATAGTGTAGTGTTAGGTGTATTTGTAACAGGTTAGGATTTATTTTACAGGTAATTTTGTACTTTTTTTTAACTAGGTAGCTATTAAATAGTTATTAACTATTTAATAGCTATTGTACCTAGTTAAAATAAATAAAAAGTTGCCTTTTAAATAAATATAAATCCTAAAATAGCTACAATGTAATTATTAGTTATATTGTAGCTATATTAGGGTTTATTTTATAGGTAAGTATTTAGTTTTAAATAGGATTAATTTAGTTATTTTTAGGAATATTATTTTCGTTTCATTTAAATTATATTTATGTTAGGGGGTGTTAGGGTTAGACTTAGATTTAGGGGTTAATACATTTATTATAGTGGCGGCGAGGTCCGGTCGGCAGATTAGGGGTTAATAAGTGTAGGTAAGGTAGCGGCGACGTTGGGGGGGGGGGGGGCAGATGGGCCCCTGGCGCCTGGATGAAGAGGGCCACATCGTTGATGAAGATTGCGGACCAACGTCGGATCAAGAGGAGCCAGATTCCACATCTGGGGTTAGTTAGGGCTTTTTTTTTTTTTTTTGAGAAGTTTTTTTTAAAATATTTTTTTTTTAGCTAGATTTTGTTATTTTAGGGTGGTTACATGTAGATGGGTTGTTTTTTTTTTCAAAAAGAGCTGATCACTTTAGGGCAATGCCCTACAAAAGGCCCTTTTAAGGGCTATTATAACTAATTTTAGTGGTTAGGGTTTAGGTGTTTTTTTTGGGTGGGTTTTTTATTTTATGGACCATGTAGTTTAGTTTTAGGTGTAATGGTGTTTTTTTAATTTTGGATACTGTATTTAATTTTTTTTGTAACTTAGCTTTTTATTTTTTGTGGCTTAGATTTTTTTTGTTTGTTTGTAACTTAGTGGAATTAGTTTAAAGGGTGGTTTAGTTGAGGGGGGGGTAGGTGTTAGTGTAGTTCTTGCTTGCATTGGGAGGTGGCTGTTTAGACCTTAATCTCCTAACCACCCCCATACCTTTATGTGGGTTGATTAGGTGATTATTGTTAGTAAGTATTTTGTAGACCTTAAACACCCCCATACCTGTATGGGTGTTGATTATTGATGGTTATCATTTATCAGGTCTTAAAGGGACAGACAAAATGTTTATTGTTTAAAAAGATAGATAATCCCTTTATTACCCATTCCCCAGTTTTGCAAAACCAACACAGTTATATTAATATACTTTTTACCTCTGTGATTACCTTGTATCTAAGCCTCTTCTGGCAGGCTCAGCCCCCTGATCACATGACTTTTGATGTATTATCTGTTGACAATTGGCATTTTAGCCAATTAGTGCTGTGTGTGCACAACTTTATGGGCATGAGCACAATGTTATCTACATGGCACACATGAACTAGCAGTCTCCTGTTGTGAAAAGCAAATAAAAAACATATGTGATAAGAGTGGCTTAGAAACAGGCAGACATTTTAGAGGTTTAAATGTTATAAAGTATATTAATATAACAATGTTGGTTGTGCAAAGCTGAAGAATGGGCTGTAAAAGCATTATCTATCTTTTTAAACAATAATAATTTTGATGTTGACTGTCCCTTTAATCTCCTAACCACCCCTCATACCTGTAAGGGGGTTGATTAGGTGATTATTGATTATTACCATTTATTAGGCCTTAAAGGGACACTCAATCAAAATTAAACTTTAATTATTCAGATAGCGTATGCCATTTTAAACAACTTTCCAATTTACTTCTATTAACTAAATGTGTACATTCTTTTTATATTTAAACATTTTGAGTCTCAAGCTCCTACTGAGCAAGTGCAAGAATAAGTGTGTATGCATTTGTGAATGGCTAATGGCTGTCACATGGTACGTGTATGCATTTGTGATTGGCTGATGGCTGTCACATGGTACAGGGGGAGTGGAAAGACACATAACTTTAAATTGTCAGAAAAAAAAATCTACTACTCATTTGAAGTTCAGACTAAGTGCTATAGCATTGTCTTGTTATCTTGTATTTGTTGATTATGCAAATCTACTGTGTTGACTGGTCCTTTAATCACCTAACCCCCCCTACCCCCTCATACCTGTATGACCTGTATGAGAGCTGATTATGTGATTATTGAGGGTTACTATTTATTAGGCCTTACTCGCCTAACCATCCCTCTTACCTGTATGGGGTTTGATTAGGTGATTACTATAGGGCAGCTTAAGGATTAATAGTTAATTTATCTACAATTTAAAAAAAAATTATGCATTCTTTTGTATGATCAGTGCTTTTTACTAATAGAAACGGTGCCGGTACTAAAAAAAAAGGTGCCGGTATCCATTGATTATTGATTGATATATTCTGCTCAGGAACTTTAAGAAAAGCAAAGGGAGATTATTTACAATATTTGATGTATTTTGCAGCCCCCTCTTGTGAAAAATAGAGTATTTACATGATGATTACAAATATTACCTGTTATAAGTTGGCAGAGGTGGCGGATACTCAGTACCGGTGAGTAGCCCCACTAAAAGCCCTGTGTATGATGCATATTATTTTAACTATTATATATAAATTAATATGTATTTTTTAAAACATAAATATATATTTTACAATGTATATTTATGTTATAAAAGGCATTAGTATTACAATTGTGTTATTACAAAACAGGCATGCAGTTATGTAATACTATAATTATAATGCAACTGTCTTTAATAACATAAATATCTATTTAAAATATATTTATATTTACAATATTAAATGCATCAAACAAGAATATCTACATTTTAATTTATATATCCAATAATTAAACTAATATTAATTATACATGACTATGCATTTTATTTAAAAGATTGTAGATATAATGTAGTCTGGCCTTGCATTGGTATTCAATATTTAAACAGTTAAGTATGTATATTGCATAATGATTTAAGTATTGCATATACAATAAAATGTATTTATGTTAGCTTGTTGTGTTTGTTAGTGATAACATAGATATATATTGTATGTTATAGTAGCAGTAAATTATATTTGTACATAACAGGCATGCAGTCATGTAGACATATAATATTAATTATACTGTCTTTAATTAGAAATAATAAACACAACAAGCAACATTAACCCTTTCCTGCCGGGGTTAAAGTGTCTACATCAGAACAACTGTTCCGATGTAGACAAATTGAAATCACACGATCATGCACACGATCAAAAGATTTCAATTATTGGATCGGGTCTGGGGGGCATCCCTAGAACAATCCAGGAAGCTCAGTAGACTTCAGGACAACAGTTGGCTATGACGTTGTATTCCGTCATAACGGTGCTAAAGCCCAGCGTCGTTTTGATGGAATACAATGGCATAACGGAGGCAAAAGGTTAATTACATGCATTCTACATAACAATGCATCATTTTAAATATTGAATATTTATGTGTAGGGCCTTAGCTTCTACAGTTAGTTTTAGGTTATAGCAGATAAGGGGTCAATGTTTAAATGCTTTGTCATGTACAATGCATATTGTTTAAAGTATTATATATATCTTAAAAGGGATTTAATGGTTGCTTAAAGGGACAGTGCACATCAGTTTTCATGTAACTGCATGTAATAGACACTCCTATAAAGAAGAATATGCATAGATACTGATATAAAAATCCAGTATAAAACCTTTTAAAAACTTACTTAGAAGCTCCCAGTTTAGCACTGTTGATGAAATTAGACTGGGACACCCACTGAAATGGGCTTGGAAAGCAGGAAGAGCAGACATTCCCCCCTTCTTTCCTATGAAAACACCAATTAGACAAACAGGAGCTAGCTGAAATCAGTATACATCTAAAACTTTGGGGCTTGGTTAGGAGTCTGAAAATCTTCACAATTTTATAAAAAAAATTGTAAAACTATACATTGTTACAAAAACACTCCCAAAAACACCAATTAGACAAACAGGAGCTAGCTGAAATCAGTATACATCTAAAACTTTGGGGCTTGGTTAGGAGTCTGAAAATCTTCACAATTTTATAAAAAAAATTGTAAAACTATACATTGTTACAAAAACACTCCCAGATGGGGTATATAAATGGATCAGCTACAAAACATTTATGCAAAGAAAAATCTAGTGTACAATGTCCCTTTAATATTATTTGAACCATAAACATATATTTTCAAATATATATTTATGTTTGAAATAATAGCAAGCAACTATTACATTTATTTTAAGATATTTCCAATACTTTAAGTGATCTACACTCTAGGCTCATTATTAGATATATTTACTCCAGGTTATAAAATTCCTCCTTTTGTAAATGAGGGTTCCTGTTCTAGAGTATAATTTTTCCCTCTCCCTAAACTTGTTTTATTCTATAATCTACATTGTACATGACAAAGCATATTTTGCCAAGGAGATGAGGTAAACGCTGGAGGACCGGCAAAACCTTAAAGACCGTAATTTAGCCTGCTTCTTAAAATGGGTGTCAATCAAGTAGGGTGCAATGGATCAAGTCGGTCTTTTAGTATGTTGTAGGTAATTTGATGAGGCACATAGGGATACCACTTGTTTGGGGGTGCTACCTTCTGGGAGAATGGTCTCAATTCCGTTCCGGCGCTGAGTTCCAGGAGCCCGGCTAGGTCAGCGCAGTTTTGCCAGCTCTCCTGTGGTCGCCCGCCAGAAATTTAGCACATCTCTGTGACACATTATTTAAACATTGATTATAACTTCAGCAACATAGCTTCCTAGTTATAATGGGGAGATTAATTATTTATAGTATAGTTTATTATAGTGAGTTATTTTTTGACAGTAAGTTGCACGTTCCAGGGGAGTGTAGTTTAGATATATTAAGTCAGTGTAGGCGGAATTAGGGACATAGCTGGGCAATCTGGGGGTGTGCAGGTTAGGCGTGATGCAGGTGTAGGCGGTCAGGGGGAGTTAGCTGGGCGGTGCAGGGGGAGTGTACGTTAGCTGTCACATAGGTGTAGGCGGTCAGTGGGAGGTAGCGAGGCAGAGCAGGGGGAGTGTAGCTTAGGCATGACATATTTATAGTTCAGGGCAAGTTAGCGGGGCGTGCTAGTGGGAGCAACCTGCACTTTGCTTCGGACACATCGTCACAAGATCGATATGTTCAAAGTGGCGAAATGCAGTTGTGAGGAGGGTCGTGGCCATGTTTGTCTTGCTAGCTATCAAGTGCCAAAACTACATTGTCTGAGCTAGTTATTGTAGCAGTAAATAAACTTAGGTCCCCATGGCAATATTTGAAGTGTGCCTACACAGAAACTAATTTTAGCTTCAGTGAGCGCACTGTCTGTGACTTATAGGCACACTTCGAGTAGCGCCCCCCCCATCCGCAGCAAAATGAAGACGAGCGGTGATGTCGGCGATGAAGTCAAGCTCCCATTGACTTCTTTGGGAGCGACATTGCCGCTTGCTGGCATTGCTCAGACACGTCCCTTTTTTTTTTTAATAATTCGACAGACTGTCGGGCTACGATGCTGAAGAGGCCATCAAACAGTTTCCCGAAGGTTTGTTGATGCTTTGAATAGTGGGCTTTAGTCTGAACTTCAAATTATTTTTTTCCTACAAATTTCAAAGTACTGTCTACCCTCCTGTATCATGTGACAGACATCAGCCAATCACAAATTAATATACGTATATTCGGTGAATTCTTGCACATGCTCAGTAAGAGCTGGTGACTCAAAAAGTGTAAATATAAAAATACTGCTAGCGGAATTAAGGTAGAAAAAATCCTATTGGCTGATGCAATCAGCCAATAGGATTTTTTCTACCTTAATTTTGATTGGCTGATAGAATTCTGGCTGGGTGAAGACTTCTCAAGGGCAATGCCCTGCAAAAGGCCCTTTTAAGGGCTATTTGTAATTTAGTATAGGGTAGGGCTTTTTATTATTTTGGGGGGCTTTTTTATTTTATTAGGGGGATTAGAGTAGGTGTAATTAGTTAAAAAAACTATTATTTTATTATTTTCTGTAATTTAGTGTTTTTTTTTCCGTACTTTAGATAATTTTTTTAATTGTATTTAAATTGTATTTAGTTTAGGTAATTAATTTAATTATAGTGTAGTGTTAGGTGTAATTGTAACTTAAGTTAGGATTTATTTTACAAATGTGTCTTTATTTTAACTAGGTAGCTATTAAATAGTTAATAACTATTTAATAACTATTGTACCTAGTTAAAATAAATACAAAGTTGCCTGTAAAATAAAAATAAATCCTAAGCTAGCTACAATGTAACTATTAGTTATATTGTAGCTATCTTAGGGTTTATTTTATAGGTAAGTATTTAGTTTTAAATAGGAATAATTTAGTTAATGATAGTTATTTTATTTAGATTTATTTAAATTATATTTAAGTTAGGGGGTGTTAGGGTTAGGGTTAGACTTAGGTTTAGGGGTTAATACATTTAATATAGTTGCAGCGACGTTGGGGGTGGCAGATTAGGGGTTAATAAATGTAGGTAGGTGTCTGCGATGCTAGGGACGGCAGATTAAGGGTTAATAAAATTTAAGTAGTGTTTGCGATGCGGGAGGGCGACGGTTTAGGGGTTAATATATTTTTATAGTGGCGGCGATGTCCGGTTTGGCAGATTAGGGGTTAAACAATTTTTTTTATTGTTTGCGATGGGGGGGCTCGGTTTAGGGGTTAATAGGTAGTTTATGGGTGTTAGTGTACTTTTTAGCACTTTAGTTAAGAGTTTTATGCTACGGCATTAGCCCATAAAACTCTTAACTACTGACTTTTAAATGCAGTACCAGTCTTGACAGGAGAGGCTGTACCGCTCACTTTTTTGAAGACTCGTAATACCGGCAAATCCCATTGAAAATATAGGATATGCAATTTACGTAAGTGGATTTGGGGTATTACCGAGTCTAGCCAAAAAAGTGAGCGGTACACCTGTCATTTCAAGACTCGTAATACCAGCGTTAGCAAAAAAGCAGCGTTGAGACCTCTCAACGCTGCTTTTTAAGGCTAACGCAAGACTCGTAATCTCGCCGAAAGTGTTACACAGGTCTGAATGCAGGGGAGGAGGGGTGTCGTAAAAATCATGATGGGGATTTAGGAGACAGGCAGATAGTGTCAGTAAAAGATTACAGGCAGGGGAAGTATATGGTAAATAATACACAAAGCATATATTGACATAAAGTTAAATATCAACAAAGAATCCATATGACTAAACATGGGAAATAAGGTATACAGGGGAATATAAAATAGTCAAAAAAGGAGAAAGGAAAGAAAGGGAAAAAAGGGGAATAATATTATTGACAAAAGTGTGGACATAGGTTTACCTGCGTACCTATGCATAGAGAGTGTGGCATATACAATGTAATTGACTAAAGTATATGAAAGTACATTACAAAAATTTTTGATAATGGGTTAAGAAACCAGAGTCCACATTTAGTCCAGAATGTGGACTCTGGTTTCTTAACCCATTATCAAAAATTTTTGATAATTATATTCTAAAAATTAAAAAAAAAAAAAAACCTTTATGGGTTATATAAATAGATAATCTACAAAACATTTATGCAAAGAAAAAATGAGTGTATAATGTCCCTTTAAATGTTGCACTCAAGCGCAATACAAAATACCACTGTAACATTTTGTACTTTTGAAGATCTGAGGTAAACCGTTATTGCTTGAGAGTTTCCATAAAACACATGAAAAAAATATCAAAATGATATTTTTAACTTTGTGAGTCAGACAAATAGAGACAGGTAAAGTTGAATGTCAATTAAAGGGACACTCTAGAGCATGCACTTTTTTTTTAATGTAATTTTTATTCAGTTCCAACACATTATTAACTTCCTACCAGTTGTAGGTTATGTTGCGCCTCGCAGGGCTTCGCAAAATACAAAAATAAAAATAAAAAAATGAAGCCATAAGCCAAGGTTTAGTACATTTGTTAATTAACAGATAATAACTAAAGGAAAAAGAGACCACATGAAAAGAAAACGCATTTTCCTCCTACTCTTCTCTTCCCCTTTCCCACTATAACCATATTTCATCTAATAGCTTTATATTGTACCTTGGGAGGAAACTTGTGTACGTTATATTGTGTTGGAGTTTTTTTTTTTAATACTTTATGCTTACCTAGTGCCCTATCTTACATATATGTAAAATGGCCGTATGTAGCTGGGATGGAGTAAGGAGGAGGGGAGGGGATGAGACAGAGTGAACCAAATTAAGAGAAGAAAGAAAGAGGGGAAAGAAAAAAAAGAAAAAAAAAGGGAAGGTTGAAGAACCTTCTGATTCTCTTTATATTGTATTTTACCACAACCCCAATAGAACTAAATCTGAATTTCTAAATGGATAGATTAGATGGTCTATTTCCCGCTTTGTGAAGATCTTTAGGAATAATGACCATTTTTTAAAAAATCTACTAACATCACAAGGTTTAAATAATTTTGCATCATATTGTTCAAGTATGCATTGCTTTTTTAAACAGTTTTTAATCTCAGAGAGAGTAGCAGTTGATGATTCTTTCCATTTTTTAAGTATCAAGTATCTTACTGCTAATATAGTGATGCTAATAATTTTTTCTCCTCTGGCATAAATCTTTCGTCTATTCTGAGAAATATTATATTCATTAGTGAGAAAACTATATTATCTATTCCAACTTTTCTATTTAGCCAATATTCCACTTTTTTCCACATTGCACTCCTCTTAGGACATTCCCACAACATATGTTTAAGGTTAGCTGCTATTAAGGAGCATTTTGGGCATTTATTAAATTGGAGGTTACCCCAGGTATATCCCTTTTCGGGGGTAATATACGTCATAGTCAGATGTGATTCCCTCCATGTGAAGGATAGCGTTGTTTGACTAACCTTTAATATAGATCTTTGAGTATGTCCCTCCTCTATATGTGTTAAACCTAAAATTGAGGCCCATTTTGATTCTATTTTTGTTATGTTATCGGCTCCTTTTCTTGAGTTTAATATTTGGTAACAAGGAGAGATCGATGATTGGCCTTTATTTACCAGTTTTAACCAGTGCTCAAGTGGTCCTAATGACCAGTTCCAGCCTGATGTGTTTATTAGCTTCCAAATATAGTGCCTTACCTGAAGATAGAAAAAGAAATCTTTTTGTGGAAGGTTAAATTCACTTCTGAGATCTGTAAATGACTATATGCATTTCCTTGTTATATCTACTAGTTGCACCGCTCTTTCAAGGCCCCTTGTCTGCCATCTTTGGAGGGGTGATGCTTGTAAGCCAAGTTCGAATTGTAGGTTACCTCTTAAGGGTAGAAAGCTTGAGGTTTCTTTGTTTATTTTTAATAGATTGCAGATATTTAACCATAGAGCATGCACTTTTAAACAACTTTCCAATTTAATTGCATTATCAAAATGTGCAGTATTTTTATATTTACACTTTTTGAGTCACCAGCTCTTACTGAGCATGTGCAAGAATTCACCAAATATACGAATATATTTATTTGTGATTGGCTGATGTCTGTCACATGATACAGGAGGGTAGACAGTACTTTGAAATTTGTCGGAAAAAAATAATTTGAAGTTCAGACTAAAGCCCACTATTTCAGACTCCTAACCAAGCCCCAAAGTTTTAGGAGAATACTGATGTATACCTTCTTCAGCTTGCTCCTATTTATGTAAAGGGTCTTATCATATGCAAAAGAAGGGGGAGGGGGAGTGTCTTATTTCCCACGTGCAGTGGGCTTTCCAGCTACCTTTTCAACAGAGCTAAACTGAGAGCTTCTAAGTAAGTTTTTAAACAGTTTTATACTGGATTTTTATATCAGTATCTGTGCATTTAATTCTTTATAGTAGTGTCTATTAGATGCAGTTATATAAAATTGGTGTATACTGTCCCTTTAACTCACCACTAGTAGTGTTCCCTGTGCTATCCATTAATGGTATAGGACACACAAAAAAAGTCTTTCATGATTCAGATAAAGCATGTGATTTTAAACAACTTTCTTATTTACTTCTATTATCACATTTTTCTTTGTTCTTTTGGTATCTTTTGTTGAAAAGCATGGACATATGCTTAGGAGCCGGTCCAATTCTGGAGCACTTTATGGAAGCAGTTTTGCGAGAATGTTATTCATTTGCAAGAGCACTAGATGGCAGCACTATTTCCTGCCATGTAGGGCTCCAGATGCCTACCTAGGTATCTCTTTAATACAGAATATCATGGGAACAAAACAAATTTGATTAGAAGTAAATTGAAACCTTTTTTTAAATGGTGTGATCTGTCTGAATCACAAAAGAAAATTTTTGGGTTTCATATCCCTTTAAGATTATGGGGGATATCTATCAAGCCGTCAACTTTGTTGCATTCGACGGCACCAATACGGTCGCCTAACATTGCGGCCGCTGCTTTTGCTTTCAACTTGTAATACCCACGCTACCTGATGTGTACAAAGAGCAGTAATCAAGCGGATTTAGCGCGTGAGCGTGAGCAGTAATTACGGCTCCACTCGTAATCTACCACTTATTGTTTAAAAAGATAGATAATCCCTTTATTACCCATTCCCCAGATTTGCATTACCAACACTATTATATTAATACACTTTTTACCTCTGTGTTTACCTTGTATCTAAGCCTCTGCAGACTAGCCCCTTATCTCAGTTCTTTTGGGATATGCATTACCTCTGTATACCAAAAAGGCCACTGGTTATCAAGCTTATTATTTAGCAATTAGCTATTTTATGTAGCAACTGCATAGTTATAAAATAACGCAGTCTCAGCTATGAAACTTTTTTTTAAAAAGTGTAATTTGAGCACTTTAAGTGTTGCATATTCTAGTGCCCCCAGTCATTTTTTTTCTGAGGTTAACTGGCTGTTGGTTCCCCACTCCTGTTCTAAAGAATATGTAAAGATAATATCAAGAGGAGTTTGTGTGTGATTATCTAACTGCACAGACATTCAAAACATATAGTACAAACAGCTTTGCTGAAGTATGCTGGATCCCACTCCTAAAAATAGCCTTGGGTGTGGAAAACTAAAACCCAAATAAGCATCCTAAGCAGAATATCTCTGAAGTGCAGAGAAAAACTAAGCATCTGACTTTGATGTCCACTTAAGTAGAGAGGCACAAAATTACCTTGAAGGCAGTCAACTGAAAGATTTTTTTATACTTGGAAACTAAGAAAGAGAGAAAACTAGAAATATAGTAAACATGCCATGGTAGAAATATGCCTGCCACTCTACCTAGTGTATAGCACCTTATGTGAACTTGATGTGCCACAATCTTTGGTCATATTAAACGCAAGTCAGAAAAAGACAATGTTTTGGAAAAAGAGAGCTAAGGTTTATGGATTGATCTTGTGACTTATCACTGGCTGATATGCAAAACTTTGATATATTCCAGACCCTAATCGATAATTAATTGTTTAATTCGAAATATAACTTTGAAGAAAAACTTTTGTGGCCAGGAAATGAATGATCAATCAATTAATGATGATGATAGCAGAGTAACTTCTGGTGTGATTGAGAGACTTAGTTCCCAGGAATCCTGTGATAACATGTACTGGACATATCAACAAGGGTCAATCATAGAAGCCCAAATCCAAATTTTACCCCATACACAACAGGGGACCTATAATAGAAACATTTTTAATAGGGTTGAGCAGGATCTTACTACATTAAAAACTACAACAGTACAGAATGAACACAACCTAAACGGTCAAGAGAGGAGGGCCCTTAAACTTTTACAAGAAAACACTGATATTGTAATAAAAAACGCAGATAAGGGAGGGACAGTGGTAGTCCTTGATAAAGGGGTGTACATTAAGGAAGCACTTAGGCAATTGAACAATGGTGATAACTATATAGTATTTCCCAATGATCCTACTAACCGTTTCAGGGAAGAGTTGTCGCATATTCTGGATGAAGGTGTGGAACAGGGGTTCTTGGATACTAATACAGCGACATATTTAAATGTTGAGAATCCCTGGATAGCCCTGTTCCGTCACCTCCCAAAGATACATAAATCCCTTAGCAATGTACAAGGACGCCCAATAATCAGCGGGATAGGGTCTTTATTAGAACACATATCCCAATGAATTGATTCCATACTTCAGCCACTAGTAATAATATTACCATCTTACATTAGAGACACAAAACATGTTCTGAATTTACTGGAGAGTCAGCATTGGAAGGAGTCATTTTCTACGGTTACAGTTGATGTAGTAGCTTTATAGATTATACTGAGAATTTTCAAAAGTTTGTATTAGGTGTTGTGAAATTTTTGTTGACCCACAACTTCTTTCTGTTTCAAGGTACTTTCTATCTCCAGAGATGTGGAACGACGATGGGAGCAAAATTTGCACCATCATATCTTTGGAGATATCTTTGGAGATAGAAATCCTTACAGAAAATATGTACAGGCCTACGGCAGATTTATTAATGACCTCCTATTCATATGGAGTGGCCCGAAGGAAGATATCATTTTTTTTGTAGAACATCTAAATTGTTATCAGATTGGTCTTCGGTTCACCTTTGAGAGCCATCAATTATTTGAATTTGACTTTGGCACTTTGACAGGACAGATTTGCACGAAGGTGTACAGAAAACCAATCTCTGGAAATTCCCTTTTACATGGGAAAAGCTGTCACCCCAAACACACTGCAGCAGCAGTAGTGAAAGGTCAGTTCACCCACTTAAGGAGAAATTGCTCTGATTGGGGAGAATATAACACACAGGCCAAAGACCTGGAAGGGAGACTTAGAGAGAGGGGTTACCCCAATAAAGCGATTGTTAAAGCCAAAAAACAGGTTAAGTGCAAACAAAGAGATTCTCTGTTACAGAACAATAAGACGACAGGAAAGGAATTTAAAGGCATCAATTTTGTTACAAATTACAGTACCGAGTATCCCCAAATAGTCTCTATCATGCACAGCCATTTTTCAATCTTGGCAGCGGATGACTGATAAACAGATCTGGTAAAGAATGGTTTAAGATTCAGTTTAAGGAAAAGTTCCACTTTAGGAACGTTACTTTCACCTACTCAATTAAAAGACAAACAAGTAAGTTCTAGCTCTTGGTTACACAAAAAATGTAAACCATGTGAATATTTGGATAAAACAAAGACCTTTAGCTCCTATGTAACTAGTGAAAGGTTTGATATTAAAACATGTACGAATTGCATGACAACACAGGTGATATACGTGACCCGTTGTCAGTCCTGTGGGGTCCAATACATAGGACTCACGTCCAGGGAAATAAAGTCAAGGTTTCGAGAACTTTTCTCCACTATAAACCAGGGCAAGTCCTCCACACCTCTTGTGTGACACTTCATAGAGAAACACAATGGTAGAATTGATACGTTCAAGTGGTGTGTTATTGAGAGAGTGTGAATAAACCAAAAAGGGATGGAGATGTGGATAAACTGCTGGCCAAGAGGGACATTTTTTGGATGTTTCATTTGAGGACCAGAGTGCAAGAGGGCCTGAACTCGAGGTGCGATCTAATCAACTATTGGGAGTAATTTTGTCTCCCCCAGCATCATTGGGGGCCCTTTGGCACTCTGGCCTTCTAAGTATAAGCATTAATTGTATCCATTATACTGTTCATCAAATGTTTACTTTTTATATGTATATATGTGTTTTCCAAATTATCATGTATCTGAGTACATTCTTTTGAATTGTATCAATTTATCTTACATCTGGTACCCCTTTGTACTATATTTCTTCATTATTAGATACCACTTTTTGTATGTCTTAACTATAGTTGCATGTATTCTCCTGATTAGAAACTGTTTAATGGTTGCCGAATACTATTGTAATATGAGCCAACCTATAAGGAGTCAAACATGTTATCTATCACCTAGATTACGGGTTTTGCGTTCATGTTTTAACGCTGAAAAAATGGCCATTTCAGAGTCAAAACAGCAACGCAGCCGTTACGAGTCTTGACGGTATAGCTGTACCTCAAGCCTTTTAGCCTGTAACGCAACGTCAGTCCCGCACTAAAAAAAATGATGTTTTTGTGTGAGATTTCCATAGCGCTGCCATTGCAAGTTTTGCGGTGAGGCTAAAAAGCTTGCGTTACATCCTATACTGACACGATCCATTTCGCAATCTGAGACCAGTAGTTATAAGTTTTAAGCAACAAAACTGTTACACAAAACTCATAACTAAAGTGTTACAAAGTACACTAACACCCATAAACTACCTATCAACCCCTCAACCGAGGCCCTCCCGCATCGCAAACACTATTTTAAAGTTTTTAACCCCTAATCTGCCACTCCCGACATCGCCGCCACTAATAAAATTTATTAACCCCTATTCCGCCACTCGCCGACATCATCGCCACTATAATAAAGATATTAACCCCTATTCCCCCACACCCTAACATTGCCCACACTAAAATAAAGTTATTAAGCCCTATTCCGCCGCTCCCTGACATCGTCGCCACTATAATAAAGATATTAACCCCTATTTCGCCTCTCCCCGACATCGCCGCCACTAAATAAAGTTATTAACCCCTAAATCTCTGGCCTCCCACATCACTGCCACTAAATAAACCTATTAATCCCTAAACTGACAGCCCCACATTGCCAAAAACTAAATTAAACTATTAACTCCTAAACAACCCCCTAACTTTAAATTAAAATTACAAGATCCCTATCTTAAAATAAATAAAAACTTACCTGTGAAATTAAAAAAGCTAAGTTTGAACTATAAATTAAACTAACATTACTATTATACTAAAATGAAAATAACTATCAATTAAACAAATTAAATTACAAAGTAAAAAAACCTAGCCCTAATAAAAAAAAAATATTCTACAATTACCAAAAATAAAAAATACATAATAAAAAAAATTAAAAAAATACTAAAGTACAAAAAATAACAAACACTAAATTACGAAAAATAACAAACAAAATTATCCAAAATTAAAACAATTACATCTAATAGCCCTATAAAAATAAAAAAGCCCCACCAAAAAAAACCTAGCCTACAATAAACTAATAATAGCCCCTAAAAGGGCCTTTTGTAGGGCATTATCCTAAAGAAATCAGTTTTTTTTCCCTGTAAATAAAATACAAAGACCCCCCAACTGTAAAACCCACCACTTAACCAACCCCCCAAAATAAAAAAACCTAAGCTACCCATTGCCCTGAAAAGGGCATTTGTATGGGCATTGCCCTTAAAAGGTCATTCAGCTCTTTTTCATTGCCCTTAAAAGAACATTTAGCTCTTTTAAGAAAGCCCAAAACCCTAATCTAAAAAAAAAACACCCCAAAAAAGTTTAAAAAACCTAACACTAACCCCCACCCCCGACAATCCACTTACAGTTCTTGAAGTCCGGACATCCAGGCAGTGAGGTCCAGGCGGCAAGGTCTTCATCCAGGTGGCAAGGTCTTCATCCACCCATGTGGCGTCTTCACTCTTCATCCAGACGGCATTGTCTATCTTCACCCCAGCGGCACAGAGCAGCTCCATCCTGAAGACATCCAGCGCGGAGCATCCTCTTCATACGGTTGCTGCCGTATACTGAATCTTCAATGCAAGGGAGCCTTTTCAAAATGGCGTCCCTTGCATTCCTATTGGCTGATTTGATTTTGGAAATTCAAATCAGCCAATAGGATGAGAGCTACTGAAATTCTATTGGCTGATTTGAATAGGATTTCAGTAGCTCTCATTCTATTGGCTGATTTGAATTTCCAAAATCAAAATCAAATCAGCCAATAGTAACTGTCATCCTATTGGCTGATTTGAATTTCCAAAATCAAATCAGCCAATAGGAATGCAAGGGACGCCATTTTGAAATGGCTCCCTTGCATTAAAGATTCAGAATACGGTGGCAACCGTATGAAGAGGATGATCAGTGCCGTATGTCTTCAGGATGGAGCTGCTCCGCGCTGCCGGGATGAAGATAGAAGACGTTGCCTGGATGGATGAAGACCTCGCCGCCTGCATGAAGACTTTGCTGCCTGGATGCCCGGACTTCAAAAACTGTAAGTGGATCATCGGGAGGTAGTGTTAGGTTTTTATAAACTTTTTTGGGTGTTTTTTTTTTTTTAGATTAGGGTTTTGGGCTTTCTTAAAAGAGCTAAATGCCCTTTTAAGGGCAATGAAAAAGAGCTGAATGCCCTTTTAAGGGCAATTCTCATACAAATGCCCTTTTCATGGAAATGGGTAGCTTAGGTTTTTGTTTTTTTAGGGGGGTTGGTTGGGTGGTAGGTTTTACTGTTGAGAGGGTCTTTGTATTTTTTACAGGGAAAAGAGCTGATTTCTTTAGGGCAATGCCCTACAAAAGACCCTTTTAAGGGCTATTTGTAATTTATTGTAAGCTAGTTTTTTTTATTTTGGGGGGGGCTTTTTTATTTTTTTTAGGGCTATTAGATTAGGTGTAATTGTTTTTATTTTAGATATTAATGTTTGTTTATTTTCGTAATTTAGTGTTTGTTATTTTTTGTACTGTAGTATTTTTTTATTTTTTGTAATTTAGTATTTTTTATTTTTGGTAATTGTAGATATATTTTTAGTAGGGTTAGGTTTTTTTAATTTGTAATTTAATTGATAGTTATTTTAATTTTATTTTAATTTTAGTATAAAAGTAATGTTAGTTTAATTTATAGTTTAATGGGACAGTCTACACCAGAATTTTTATTGTTTTAAAAGATAGATAATCCCTTTATTACCCATTCCCCAGTCTTGCATAACCAACACAGTTATATAAATATACTTTTAACCTCTGTGATTATCTTGTATCTAAGCCTCTGCAAACTGCCCCTTTATTTCAGTTCTTTTGACAGACTTGCAGTTTAGCCAATCAGTGCCTGCTCCCAGATAACTTCACGTGCATGAGCACAGTGTTATCTATATGAAAAACATGAGCTAACACCCTCTAGTGGTGAAAAACTGTTAAAATGCATTCTGAAAAGAGGTGGCCTTCAAGGTCTAAGAAATTAGCATATGACCCTCCTAGGTTAAGCTTTCAACTAAGAATACCAAGAGATCAAAGCGAAATTGGTGATAAAAGTAAATTTGAAAATTGTTTAAAATTACATGCCCTATCTGAATCATGAAAGTGAATTTTGGACTAGACTGTCCCTTTAAACTTAAGTTTTTTTTAATTTCACAGATATGCTTTAATTTATTTTAAGATAGGGATGTTGTAATTTTAATTTAAATTTAGGGGGTTGTTAGGTTTAGGGGTTAATAGTTTAATTTAGTTTTTGGCGATGCGGGGGGCTGTCGGTTTAGGGGTCAATAGGTTTATTTAGTGAATGTTATGTGGGAAGCCAGAGGTTTAGGGGTTGATAACTTTATTTAGTGGTGGCAGGTCGGGGAGCGGCGAAATAGGGGTAAATAACTTTATTATAGTGGCGACGATATCAGGAACGACAAATTAGGGGTTAATAGATTTATGTAAGTGTTGGCGATGTCGGGGCGGCAGATTAGGGGTGTTTAGACTTGGGGTTTATGTCAGGGTGTTAGGTTTAAATGTAACTTTTTTTTCCCCCATAGACATCAATCGGGTTGCATTACAGAGCTTTTCATTCCGCGATCGCAGGTGTTAGTTTTTTCTCTAACACTTTCTCCCCATTGATGTCTATGGGGAAAGCGTGCCCGAGCACGTCAAAGCAGCGCTTGTATTTTGTGCGGTATGGAGCTCATCGCAACCATATCACACGCACAAGGCAGCTTTTTCAAAACTCTTAATGACAGCGCTAAGGAGGGTGAAATAACACAACTTTTGTTGCGTTCGTTTCGCACCCTCTATAGTGCAAAACTTGTTATCTAGGTGTATGTTAGTATGCTAGTGGCTATTTTCCACTTTTAGTGGATTCCTATAATCCATTTGTGAATTAACTTTTAGTGGTTTACTATCACGGGTTAAATCTTTGCAGTCCTTATTAGACATTTCATTAACCAATAGAATTGCTTTTTAGGGTATTTTAGACTTTGAGAAGTGCACACATGTTAGGCTATAAATACGGCTGAACGCTGAAATGCGTAAGCCTGCTGTGTTGCGCATCCTATCCTTTTTTGTATACTCGGTTGCCTGCTGCCATCATTTTTAAATATATCATTAAATGTGAAGTTTTATATTATGAGCTGAGTTTTTCTCGTCTTTATTCAGATAAATAAATAATAAATTAATAAAATATCAGTATGCAGAACTACCATTGTTTTTTTAGTAGACATTGACATGATGGGCATACTGGGCACAATTGCTCAATGACTATACTGTCGCTTTTAGTATTTGACTTTATTGACTCATGTTCACGAAGGCGTAATCCTATTTTGAGTTCTATCATGCAGGAGCATTTTGTTATTGCATAAATAATTGTAGAAAAACAACGAGGAGTCTTCTTAAATGAGTATATTCCAGTTTATTAGCTAAATCATAAGAAAGAATACTCATTTAAGAAGAAGACTCCTCGCTTTTCTATACTTTTTTGCGAGTGGAGGAACTCGCTTCTCTTCTTTGAGTTGTAGCAGCTCTTTGGATTCATACTCCCCCTTAAATTAAGCTCCTGTAATAACACCAGCCGAAGACTGGAGCCGAATACACGTGACTGGCGGCATTTCACAGAGACCCTATACTTACTTTCTGTTTGGCCGATTGGAATCCCTTTGTGGGACTGGAGTTCTTTTCGCTCCGGTGCTGAAAGCAGGAAGGATTTAGCGGTAATCCGTGCTGAAGATGTTATAAAGATTTGCTTCATTTTCGGAAGCCAGAAGGTCACGTGAGTAAAACGGCTTGGTCCATTTGGTTGCTCCCTGCTTATCGCTGACTTTGTGTTTTGTTCTGGGTGTTGGACCTTGGCTTATATAGCCATCGCATAAAGAAAATTTTGGTTCAAATATTTTGTCCAGGAGATTTGTTGGTTTACTTTTCTTGTATAAATAAGTGTGTCATAATTCTGGAAAGGTGGAAACTCTAGTTATGATACCAGTCACACCAAGTGGATATTCAAACGGCATATTAGGTGTTTATCACTTTCTCAGTAGAATGATGCTGACCTTTTACAAGCAACACACAGAAACTGTACCCTGCACAATGTGTGCAAACCAGACTCTTACAGGGAGACTGTATAGAATAAATCTCTTACATGCACTGCGCCTTCACCTAGGGTAGCTATGACACCAGCCCCAAACTGTAAACGTTCTCAAAATACTTTGTAAACCAGTCACTCAATGGGAACAGTTCACAAATGATACCAGCAACCACTCAGCAAATTGTGTACATATCAATCATGGTGTGGGTGTTCCCATTATAGTGTGTATATAGCATGCCATCCTCTTGTTCAGCCCATATGCATGTCATGCTCAAGTTACAGTCCAATGCCTGCACTGGGCCAGCAAAACAAGCAGTAGGGGAAGGAGCCCTTCTCATCCGATAGCAGCAGCACACTAACTAAGGGAATGCTTCCACTTTACATAAACATGGCGACCCTCAGAGGCGCACACCGGTTGCTGTATCACAGTAAGTCCCAAGCTTTTCTATTTACCATATTTTACAGTGTTAATTGAGCTTTGACCCTGCTCTGTGCCTGCATTATATAAATTCACAATAGATATAGCACCTCACCTTTTTCCTGTGCACGTTGGAAGGGGTTACTGCAGACACCCCACAATATATCAAAGTCCAAAGCATTCCACAGCACCAGGATTGTGAATCAAAAAAACTTTTATTGGAACATCAGAGTCATCAGACAAACATGCAATGTTTCGGGCTCTCAACCCTTAATCATGCAGTGTTAATACCCCGGTGTAGGTGCCTTAAATACACCTGGATACACCAACAAATAATCCCTGTTACCAGACCATATATCCTGTATAACAATACTACAATACACTTATTGTGACCTCTAGTGGTTCATTATATACCCACCGGACAGGCGAGCAGCATTCGCTCTGAGCCTGTGACTGGTATAGTGGGTCACTCACAACCTTGTACAGGCAAAGCGTGTGGTTTCCTGATGCTAATATATCTTCACGTCACGCATATTTTATGTCGTTTACTAACATTACCAGCTGATTACATTAACCAGTAGTTCTCTCTATATGCATGATTTGCTTGATATATCCACTATAGTCTCATTGCAGTATGGATTAAAAGTGCATCTGTCAAGGGGGGGGGGGGCGGCGCAAGCTCTTGGACTGAACGGTCTCACTCTGACATAGCTCTAGTTATATACTTCAAATAATCGTATACTTGACCGTTCAGCCCAGCACAACTTATAGCCACAGGGTACCTATTAGTCCATAGACTTAACATAACAAATTTGCAGGCTAAGAGAAAGCGGCAAATAAAGTAATTCTGCAGAATCCTGTGGTGCCCTTTGCCGAGATCCCTGTGAGCGGCCATCTTTCAGCTGGTGAGGGAGTCTTCGCCACGAGGTAACAGTAGCTGGCATTGAGGACGGTAACTCTGTAGAAGGAACCCTTATAGGATACCCTTTCCTAACAATGATGGTGGCAGGAACACACAAGGAAGAACTATGCGACTTGCTGAGGGACCACCGGTCTGAACTACGCACGCTAACTTCACAGTGGTTTGGGTGATGGCGCCAGACCACGGTTGAATATTACTACCCCTATAGAGCACTGTGATGTGAACGCTGACACCCAGGTCTCAATTGGATGCAGTGAGACCGCGAACATTTCTACTGCTCCGGAGACATACCTACCTGAGGAGCACCGGCTGTCCGGACAGATCTATCACCCAGCGCTCATATGGCTAGATAGTGCACAACCTTCTCGATCCCTCCCTCAATACAGAAAAGGGCAGTCGGCTCAGTGGGTAAGTCGATATTTGGGCAACTGTTAAGGTAATCTATATATCTAAGAACCCACCAGCTGCAAGAGAAGTGAGTGAAAAATAACAGTCCTGACCCTGTGTTGATGTTGACTGGGAAATCAAGCACGGCAACGGACAGGAGGGATTGCTCCCAGGTCATTTGGCGACTTCACCCCAAGTATGCAGGTTCATATCATCCCGGTATTTCTCCTGCACCTGATACTAGCAGGAGAGAAGTTGGTTGACTATCTCCTGCACAATGGAACATTCTGGTATTTCTCCTGCACCTGATACTAGCAGGAGAGAAGTTGGTTGACTATCTCCTGCACAATGGAACCTGCCCTCACAGTTTGCCGGGCAGATTGTGCATAGACTGAGCCGTTGGCCTCGCTTCACACTATTTTATCCTGACCAGAATGAAGGCTCTGAGCTGGATACAATGGACGGTTCTGCAAGACTGAAATTTACCTTTACAGGGAGTGCAGAATTATTAGGCAAGTTGTATTTTTGAGGATTAATTTTATTATTGAACAACAACCATGTTCTCAATGAACCCAAAAAACTCATTAATATCAAAGCTGAATATTTTTGGAAGTAGTTTTTAGTTTGTTTTTAGTTTTAGCTATTTTAGGGGGATATCTGTGTGCAGGTGACTATTACTGTGCATAATTATTAGGCAACTTAACAAAAAACAAATATATACCCATTTCAATTATTTATTTTTACCAGTGAAACCAATATAACATCTCAACATTCACAAATATACATTTCTGACATTCAAAAACAAAACAAAAACAAATCAGTGACCAATATAGCCACCTTTCTTTGCAAGGACACTCAAAAGCCTGCCATCCATGGATTCTGTCAGTGTTTTGATCTGTTCACCATCAACATTGCGTGCAGCAGCAACCACAGCCTCCAAGACACTGTTCAGAGAGGTGTACTGTTTTCCCTCATTGTAAATCTCACATTTGATGATGGACCACAGGTTCTCAATGGGGTTCAGATCAGGTGAACAAGGAGGCCATGTCATTAGATTTTCTTCTTTTATACCCTTTCTTGCCAGCCACGCTGTGGAGTACTTGGACACGTGTGATGGAGCATTGTCTTGCATGAAAATCATGTTTTTCTTGAAGGATGCAGACTTCTTCCTGTACCACTGCTTGAAGAAGGTGTCTTCCAGAAACTGGCAGTAGGACTGGGAGTTGAGCTTGACTCCATCCTCAACCCGAAAAGGCCCCACAAGCTCATCTTTGATGATACCAGCCCAAACCAGTACTCCAACTCCACCTTGCTGGCGTCTGAGTCGGACTGGAGCTCTCTGCCCTTTACCAATCCAGCCACGGGCCCATCCATCTGGCCCATCAAGACTCACTCTCATTTCATCAGTCCATAAAACCTTAGAAAAATCAGTCTTGAGATATTTCTTGGCCCAGTCTTGACGTTTCAGCTTGTGTGTCTTGTTCAGTGGTGGTCGTCTTTCAGCCTTTCTTACCTTGGCCATGTCTCTGAGTATTGCACACCTTGTGCTTTTGGGCACTCCAGTGATGTTGCAGCTCTGAAATATGGCCAAACTGGTGGCAAGTGGCATCTTGGCAGCTGCACGCTTGACTTTTCTCAGTTCATGGGCAGTTATTTTGCGCCTTGGTTTTTCCACACGCTTCTTGCGACCCTGTTGACTATTTTGAATGAAACGCTTGATTGTTCGATGATCACGCTTCCAAAGCTTTGCAATTTTAAGAGTGCTGCATCCCTCTGCAAGATATCTCACTATTTTTGACTTTTCTGAGCCTGTCAAGTCCTCCTTTTGACCCATTTTGCCAAAGGAAAGGAAGTTGCCTAATAATTATGCACACCTGATATAGGGTGTTGATATCATTAGACCACACCCCTTCTCATTACAGAGATGCACATCACCTAATATGCTTAATTGGTAGTAGGCTTTCGAGCCTATACAGCTTGGAGTAAGACAACATGCATAAAGAGGATGATGTGGTCAAAATACTAATTTGCCTAATAATTCTGCACTCCCTGTATATTAACCTTCTTATTACAAAGTTTAAAATAATTGACTAGCGTGTACCTATTAGTGGTTATTGTGTGGCGCATACAGTTGAATGTTATTGTTATTTATCTTAATAGGGACTAGGGTATGCACTTTGATAGACTGATATTTCTTGTCAATATGTCTAACACTCCTACACATGGAATCCATATATGTACACACTTTTCATATGCTCATCTCTTCACAAGGTCCACTAGGAGGGTTTGAACTAGCATTGTCATTTTCTTTTTCTTTGCCTTAAAATATGATATGGGAAACAGTACACCAGATAACAGTCAGTAGATATCAACACTTGATAATATCTTAAGATAGTCCTATAGGTCTGAAATAGGTAAAACTTACTCAAAACCTGGACTTTTATACCCGTTTTCATTTTATATATCTGTCTCTATGCTGTCAGCAGCCGAGGTAGCGTGAAACCCCATTTAAGTCCAGGTTCCCTTTCTAGCTCATACCAGATGACCATATAAACTAGTGTTTTTTATCTGGGACTTTTGATCCTCCCAATATCTATAGAATCCAATAGGCACATGTTTACTGGTTAAGACCCATTTTATAGGGGATATCTAATTCACACTTAGATAATATACTGTGTTTACTACTGTTCAAATATGTATTCTGCACCTTCCTGTAGCTTACAAACATGTTTGGAGACTTAACGTTAGTTCCTAGTTTGATCCAAGGAAAAGAGTACTACTTGAATGCCCGCTTTAAGAAGAAGACTATTATTATAGCTATTATTGTTAATACCACAATGGTGTATTAAGTTCATTGGGCTTCCCCTTGTCTTCAATATTTTTAAACATCCTCAGCTTCACATTACTAATCTTACCTCCCCCCCATCACCTATATAGTTTACTCAGTAAACTAAGGAAAATATATCCCATGACCTATCCCTTTTTAAACTATTACTTCTGACACTTTATTATAGTTTTTAATTTACAGCCCCCTTCCCCTACATGTTATGTATATCTAATAATATTACTCCCGAATATATCTATATATGTCTATAGTTCATAGCCCAAATGTGGCTGTCTGTCATATAGGGAATATTCAATACTTTCTAAAAAGCATAAGGTTCACTAAGATTTAATCTGCCATATAAGCTTGTACTTTATATTTGCTGTGATTTTTTTTTATGTCATGCCCTGATGATATCTTGAAACCTACGGTACGTAATTTACTGATTCTCTATTGTTTGTAAATTTGACTTGAACCTTAATAAAATATATATATATAAAAAAAAGTGCTTCTGTCAGATGCTTCTGTTGCGAGTGTATTTGAGTAGAAATGCCGATGTCACTCTGAGTGGTAATTGCACTGTCAGTGTAGCATTATTTTTTTCTCTTGTAAGGGATGTCCCCTCACTCTGCTCTTATTTTGACTCTCATACATGCTTTGTTAAAAATGCGTGCCCCCTCGTGAAAAAAAAAAATGCCCCCCCATTTTATTTGTTCTGGAGCCGAGTCTGGGTACTCGCACTGTAAAATGCATATAAACATGCATGAAGGTGCTTCCCCTATAAAAACCCAGTCACGGAGGCACAATTGTGTTTGAACATCTTCTATGTAGATACATTGTTGCGAGGCAGTGGGTTTATGCTTTACAGCTTTAGTATTGTTAAAATCCAATTTAAGAAGATATCATAAGTCCTTCTAATAGAAACCCATAATCTAACCCAAAGCAGAAAAGGTGCATTTACAATTAGGCATGTGCATCACAAATTATCCGAATGCGGAATAAGGCAGGTGCCGTCGGCCCTTCTTGTGAAAGTGCTAAACACTAAGATTTGGATTTGTACAGATCTTAGTTTGCTACACTTTTACAAGCAGAATTCCAAATCCGAAAAGAGCTGAATGCCGTGTCTACCTTCTTCCGCATTTGGATCATCACAAATGATCCGAATGTACACGCCTATTTACAATCAATAAATGTAAACATTGTAAAATAAAATACATTTTAAATATTTAAAGTGACAATATAGAGATTGAGCAAAAGTTCTCAGCATGCCCATCATGCCAACATACAAATGGAATTCAGATGGTTTAGCAGTGGTGAGGATGGAATGGGATTGCAATAGGTTCCTTTTGAACTCATGGTTGGGCAATCCTGTTTTACAGTCCAGTTATGAAGATACTAGTACTATTAGTGACAATTACAACAATGCGAGTGGGACTTTGAATCAAACATTAACAGAAAGAAATTATTCTACACCATTTGTAGCTGGTCCTGATGTCACTTTTCCTGCAAATCCTCTTAGTTGTACAGGATATAACGTACTCAACACATGTATATATGTAAACAAATGACCGAAAATGTAAATAAACAAAGGTGTACTGTATCTTTAAAATCCAAATGTGCCAAGTTGCACAGGTGGGTGATTTCCTTTAAAGAAAGCAAAGACACATACACATAGTATAATACTGCTTAGAAATGATCAAAGATAGGCTCTTGCAAAAGGGTACTCACACTTTCGAGAGCTTCATTAGCTCTAAGATTAAAGGGATAGAAAAGTAAAAAATTGTTCACATTTCATTTTATAGATGAATATTTAATAAAATTATGCTAAAATAGCTCAGTGGGCAACCTGGGTTTGCTATTTCACGCTAGCTCTTGTAGCATGCACAACCCATGCATACGTTATTAGGGTTGCTTGATCTGTGCATGCACAATTGGTCAAAGAACACAGCGTTACGTCATTATATTCGCGGTCACGTGACCGCAGTATCTACAGAGCCGAAGCATCAATACCAGCAGAGAAGAAGCAGCGAAGCATCGGTCAGCTCAAACAGTGCTGCACTACATGCAGATAGTGCTGCGAGCTGCCCAGAAAACCAGTGTCAACATTTTTTATGTATGCCATAGAAAGAGCAGGCACAACATTTTAATTATTCCACTGCGCATGCGTTGGGGGGGGGAGCGTGCTTGGATAATTTCCATATTTAAATTAGAAGAAATCCATACGACTATTATAATGCACGTTGGACAGCCCATTTCTGTGGGCTGTCGTTTGTTACGTCATTGCAAAAACAAAATAATATAGTTTATATCACTTAGGGGGTTTGTTTTAATAAAATGGCGAGTAGTATTGATTTATATTACATATATTAATCGATCTTTGTGTTTGATTAATGCTTCACATAGCACACTTTTCTAATCCTTTAAGGCTCAATATAATAAATCGCCTGGATAGCAGGAACTTTATTACTTAATTTTTATTTGAAACAATGAAATATTATAAACAATAAAACCAGTTTAAAAGTTACTTCGGGTTTGGTACAGTTTTTTAAGAGGCTTTCACTTTTATAAGAACAATTTTGTTTCTAAGTTTCAGTCATGCCGTATTAAACGGGTACAGTTTTAAACAAAGTCTGTTCCCAATGCTGCGCTCAAACCTTAGTGAACCCCTCCTCATAACATAACAATCTCAAAAATGTTCTCTAAAATGTCTCATGTGGCCATTTCTGAGTGTCTTGCACATGTGCAATATAATAGATTGTTTCCAAATAGTCTTGGAATAGTTGCAAAGACGTCCAAAATGTCTTGAGGTGTCGAATTTAAAAACTCAAAACTGGTCTTTAAAAAGGTATTGAAATTTTTTGTGAAAAAACTAAATTTATGCTTACCTGATAAATTCCTTTCTCCAACGGTGTGTCCGGTCCACGGCGTCATCCATAACTTGTGGGAATATCTCTTCCCCAACAGGAAATGGCAAAGAGTACAGCAAAAGCTGTCCATATAGTCCCTCCTAGGCTCCGCCCACCCCAGTCATTCGACCGACGGACAGGAGAAAAACAGGAGAAACTATAGGGTGCCGTGGTGACTGTAGTTAAAGAAATAAATTCATCAAACCTGATTAAAAAACCAGGGCGGGCCGTGGACCGGACACACCGTTGGAGAAAGTAATTTATCAGGTAAGCATAAATTCTGTTTTCTCCAACATTGGTGTGTCCGGTCCACGGCGTCATCCATAACTTGTGGGAACCAATACCAAAGCTTTAGGACACGGATGAAGGGAGGGAGCCAATCAGGTTGCCTAAACGGAAGGCACCACGGCTTGCAAAACCTTTCTCCCAAAAATAGCCTCCGAAGAAGCAAAAGTATCAAATTTGTAGAATTTGGCAAAAGTGTGCAGGGAAGAAAAAGTCGCTGCCTTACATCTCTGATCAACAGAAGCCTCGTTCTTGAAGGCCCATGTGGAAGCCACAGCCCTAGTAGAGTGAGCTGTGATGCGTTCAGGAGGCTGCCGTCTGGCAGTCTCGTAAGCCAATCGGATGATGCTTTTCAGCCAAAAGGAAAGAGAGGTAGCAGTAGCTTTTTGACCTCTCCTCTTGCCAGAATAAACGACAAACAGAGAAGACGTTTGTCTGAAATCCTTTGTTGCTTCTAAATAGAACTTTAAAGCACGAACTACATCTAGATTGTGTAACAAACGTTCCTTCTTTGAAACTGGATTCGGACACAAAGAAGGCACAACTATTTCCTGGTTAATATTCTTGTTGGAAACAACCTTTGGAAGGAAACCAGGTTTAGTACGCAAAACAACCTTATCTGAATGAAACACCAGATAGGGCGGATTACACTGCAGAGCAGATAACTCAGAAACTCTTCTAACAGAAGAAATAGCAACCAAAAAACAGAACTTTCCAAGATAACATCTTGATATCTATGGAATGTAGAGGTCCAAACGGAACCCCTTGAAGAACTGAAAGAACTAAATTCAGACTCCAGGGAGGAGTCAAAGGTCTGTAAACAGGCTTGATCCTGACCAAAGCCTGAACAAAAGCTTGAACATCAGGCACAGCTGCCAGTCGTTTGTGTAATAAGACAGATAAAGCAGAAATCTGTCCCTTTAGAGAACTCGCTGATAATCCCTTATCCAAACCTTCTTGGAGAAAAGAAAGGATCTTAGGAATTTTGATCTTACTCCATGAGAATCCCTTGGATTCACACCAACAGATATATCTTTTCCATATTTTATGGTAAATCTTCCTAGTTACAGGTTTTCTGGCTTGTATCAGAGTATCTATTACAGAATCCGAAAACCCACGCTTAGATAAAATCAAGCGTTCAATTTCCAAGCCGTTAGCTGAAGGGAAACTAGATTTGGATGTTCGAATGGACCTTGTACTAGAAGATCCTGTCTCAAAGGTAGCTTCCATGGTGGAGCCGATGACATATTCACCAGGTCTGCATACCAAGTCCTGCGTGGCCACGCAGGAGCTATCAAGATCACCGAGGCCCTCTCCTGCTTGATCCTGGCTACCAGCCTGGGAATGAGAGGAAACGGTGGAAACACATAAGCTAGGTTGAAGGTCCAAGGCGCTACTAATGCATCCACTAGAGTCGCCTTGGGATCCCTGGATCTGGACCCGTAGCAAGGAACCTTGAAGTTCTGACGAGACGCCATTAGATCCATGTCTGGAATGCCCCATAATTGAGTCAACTGGGCAAAGATCTCCGGGTGGAGTTCCCACTCCCCCGGATGGAATGTCTGACGACTCAGATAATCCGCCTCCCAGTTTTCCACTCCTGGGATGTGGATCGCAGATAGGTGGGAGGAGTAATCCTCCGCCCATTTTATGATTTTGGTCACTTCTCTCATCGCCAGGGAACTCCTTGTTCCCCCCTGATGATTGATGTAAGCAACAGTCGTCATGTTGTCTGATTGGAATCTTATGAATCTGACCTTTGCTAGTTGAGGCCAAGCCTCGAGAGCATTGAATATCGCTCTCAGTTCCAGAATGTTTATCGGGAGAAGAGACTCTTCCCGAGACCATAGCCCCTGAGCTTTCAGGGAGTTCCAGACCGCGCCCCAGCCCACTAGACTGGCGTCGGTCGTGACGATGACCCACTCTGGTCTGCGGAAACTCATTCCCTGGGACAGGTGGTCCTGGGTTAGCCACCAATGGAGTGAGTCTCTGGTCTTCTGATCTACTTGAATCACTGGAGCCAAGTCTGTATAGTCCCCATTCCACTGTTTCAGCATGCACAGTTGTAATGGTCTTAGATGAATTCGCGCAAAAGGAACTATGTCCATTGCTGCAACCATCAACCCTACTACTTCCATGCACTGAGCTATGGAAGGACGTGGAACAGAATGAAGAACTTGACAAGCGCTTAGAAGTTTTGACTTTCTGACATCTGTCAGGAAAATCTTCATTTCTAAAGAATCTATTATTGTCCCCAAGAAAGGAACTCTTGTCGAAGGAGACAGGGAACTTTTTTCTATGTTCACCTGCCATCCGTGAGATCTGAGAAAGGCCAGAACGATGTCTGTGTGAGCCTTTGCCTTTGAAAGAGACGACGCTTGTATCAGAATGTCGTCCAAGTAAGGTGCCACTGCAATGCCCCTTGGTCTTAGAACCGCTAGAAGGGACCCGAGTACCTTTGTGAAAATCCTTGGAGCAGTGGCTAGCCCGAATGGGAGAGCCACAAACTGGTAATGTTTGTCCAGAAAGGCGAACCTTAGGAACTGATGATGATCTTTGTGGATAGGAATATGTAGATACGCATCCTTTAGATCCACGGTAGTCATAAATTGACCCTCCTGGATTGTAGGTAAAATCGTTCGAATGGTTTCCATTTTAAACGATGGCACTCTGAGAAATTTGTTTAGGATCTTTAAATCCAGAATTGGTCTGAAGGTTCCATCTTTTTTGGGAACCACAAACAGATTTGAGTAAAACCCCATTCCTTGTTCCACGGTTGGAACTGGGTGTATCACTCCCATTTTTAACAGGTCTTCTACACAATGTAAGAATGCCTGTCTCTTTATTTGGTTTGAAGATAAGTGAGACATGTGGAACCTTCCCCTTGGGGGTAGTTCCTTGAATTCCAGAAGATAACCCTGAGAAACTATCTCTAGTGCCCAGGGGTCCTGAACATCTCTTGCCCAAGCCTGAGCGAAGAGAGAGAGTCTGCCCCCTACTAGATCTGGTCCCGGATCGGGGGCTACTCCTTCATGCTGTTTGTTAGCAGCAGCAGGTTTCTTGGCCTGCTTACCCTTGTTCCAGCCTTGCATCGGTTTCCAAGCTGGTTTGGTTTGCGAAGCATTACCCTCTTGTCTAGAGGCTGCAGAGTTGGAGGCCAGTCCGTTCCTGAAATTGCGAAAGGAACGAAAATTAGACTTATTCTTGGCTTTGAAAGGCCTATCTTGTGGGAGGGCGTGGTCCTTACCCCCAGTGATGTCTGAGATAATCTCTTTCAATTCTGGCCCAAAAAGAGTTTTACCCTTGAAAGGGATATTAAGCAATTTTGTCTTGGAAGATACATCCGCTGACCAAGACTTTAGCCAGAGCGCTCTGCGCACCACAATTGCAAACCCAGAATTTTTCGCCGCTAATCTAGCTAACTGCAAAGCGGCATCTAAAATAAAGGAATTAGCTAACTTAAGTGCGTGAACTCTGTCCATAACCTCCTCATACGGAGTCTCTCTACTGAGCGACTTTTCTAGTTCCTCGAACCAGAACCACGCTGCTCTAGTGACAGGAATAATGCACGAAATAGGTTGCAGGAGGTAACCTTGCTGTACAAAAATCTTTTTAAGCAAACCCTCCAATTTTTTATCCATAGGATCTTTGAAAGCACAATTATCCTCGATAGGAATAGTAGTGCGCTTGGCTAGTGTAGAAACTGCCCCCTCGACCTTAGGGACTGTCTGCCATAAGTCCTTTCTGGGGTCGACCATAGGAAATAATTTCTTAAATATAGGAGGGGGAACAAAAGGTATGCCGGGCTTTTCCCACTCCTTATTCACTATGTCCGCCACCCGCTTGGGTATAGGAAAAGCGTCGGGGTGCACCGGAACCTCTAGGAACTTGTCCATCTTGCACAATTTTTCTGGAATGACCAGGTTGTCACAATCATCCAGAGTAGATAACACCTCCTTAAGCAGTGCGCGGAGATGCTCTAATTTAAATTTAAAGTGAAGTTCAATTTTAACTCACTGCTCAACACCCATGTAAACATTAACCTCCAAATATAAAAGTCGCTAACTTTTTTTTAAAAAAAAGTATATGAATTTAGCGTAATTTATATATATATTATAGCAATGTTTCTTACTGTTACTCCTCCCCCAGTCTACTTCCTTATTTTCCTCTAATGACGTAGCGATCGTAAGAAGAAGCTGACTTCGTCACTTCAATGCTCGTGCACAAGACCGGCTTCAATATGCGCATGCGTATTGTATCTTCATTCGCGCATGCGTACAAATTTTCA